>NC_136912.1:30972761-31105412 GCF_949606895.1 Notothenia rossii | reverse complement strand
AGAGTGAGCAACAGATCATCAAATAAAAAAGTCAAAGCCATCAATTGGAAAGCCATTGTCTCTGTGCGTCTCCCAGGAGTGTTTGCCATGCAATCATCATATTATAACCTCCAAGAACTCGGAAGATTTTAGAGGCTGATTCCCGAAGCAGGTCTATGGACAGGTAAATCACATGAGCTCATCACTCCAGGGAGAACTATAGGCTCATCAGAAAAAAATAAAGCTACATCCTTTCTTTATGGTTTATGGTCCACTTTGGGAATATCATCGTGAGTGTCTTTGTGAGACAGTGTGCACATATCGTTGCAGTTCGATTGCTTTTTACCTTAATAAAGAAGAATGGGAAGTATATCTCATAAAAAAAACATTAACATAACAAATGTGACAAATGCAAATGTTTCGTGAAACACATACACACACACACAATCTGTGCTTCGCGGGCGCCTCGCGCCCCGAGGACAGTTCTGCTCCGTTGCATGTGGGCCCTTGACCCAGCAGAGTGTGACTCATAGTCCAGCAGTCAGGTCAGTTAACCCTCTGAGAGTCTCCCCGCACATCCATGGAGACGTACAGACAGACTGTGTGCTTCAGCTTCACTCTATATATAGTTGTTTTATGTCCGGGGGGTGTTCAGGGCAGATGAGATGTGGCATCACTTTATTTAGCTCAAACGATGTACATTAATGCATGACTTAACAGCTGCAGTAGGCTAAGAACCTCATTCTTATTCTTCACACAGTTTTTTCTTTGACATTTCTAATTTGCAGTTAAAATATTCTTCATTTTGACAGGGTTTTCTAATACACAGCTTCATTAGAAATGTTTCACTTTGAGCTATATTTTTTAAATCCAGCCTAATCATTCTAAATGTGTGCCGTTTTACCTGAACGCTTGATCCAATATGTATTCAACAGTGACACCACACTTAGTAACTAAATGACTCATACTTTACATATAATTGTGCCTGTGGTAAAAATATGTGTGCATATAAAGCAGTAGTTTCCCCTGGAACTAAAGCAAACAGAAATCTCATCTGTCATTCTCCGGTGTGGATATGACTGCATCATCCAGCGGCAGTCCAGAGGTCTTGCTGAATCAGAATGTCAGTCAGGGTGACGAAGGCAGTCACATTTACATGCAGCGGGGACAGCATCTGAACGCAGAGCTGAGTCACGATAACAACGTTTTGTTCATTCTGTGTAGTTGAAAAACATCTCTCAAGGGATGTGACCTTAGCTGCTGACAAAGATGCTGACCTTTGTATCTTATTGTCTGTAAACACATCACATACTGTTGTACAACGAATGGCATCAAAGTTGAATGCTTTAAACCAGCTTTTCTGTTTAAAGTGGGCTATAATTCACCTTTACAATTGGGTCCACATACTCTTCACAGTCATGAATTATTTAAACAACCCAACACCTTACTTACATCATGACAAAAATAAGCAAAATTCAATGAGTGCTGGTCCAAATAACACTGTTCACGTGTTGTGCTTGCCTGTAGGTCACGTTAGCCAGTTATCCGGTCCTGTTCATAAATTGCTAACTGCAGGGCTTTACCCTGTCTCATGGAGCAGAATTATTGAGTTAACTTAAAAAATGTACTCAATGCATGTCGATCTAATTTGACAAATTACAGCTATTGTGTTCGGGATGCAAGTGAGTTGTGTTGGCCTAACCAGACGTTAGCGTCGAAAGGCTTCCCTCCCCAAAACTAAATGGGATTTCCCCATTGGATTTCGGTATACTTTAGAAAATAAAGCTTTGTGGCCTACACACCTTAATGATATTTAACACATTTTGTTCAACAACATATTCTCCACATATTAACATTTTGTGTTTTTTTAAGCGTACATGCAATCGGCAGGATGCTATAAACTAAACACTGCCAAGTTAAAGGCGAACTAATGTTGGCGTGATGAAGTTGAATAGTTTAATTCAGTCACTTGTTAACAAACGCCATTTTTATGACATAGAAGCTTCGAACATTCACGAGAGGACTATTTAGTGACAGATTTCATATTGTAGAAGAAAAGATGAACATCTCGTAAGTTTGTCTTATTTCAGGCTTCAAATCACAAACATGTTCAAACAACATTGACTTCCAATACAAGGAAAGCGGAAGTGGTAAAATGCTTGGTGTTTTCTGGGTTTGAGGACTTATGAGACTCCATAGTGAGTAGTTTAAAAAGAGAGAAAAAGGAGGACAAAATAAGGAATTTGTTTCCTGGCATGGTGACTACTGACATCCTATAGGTGAATATCTTGTTTGGTCTTTACTTTTTAGTTATTCCGCAGTTGGGGTTTACCCTCCTTTAGCTGCCCTTAAGCTATTATTTAGCTAATTAAGCAATTGTATTTCCTTAAATAGGCCAATGGCATGTCTGCATTTGGATCCTGTCGACACACTGTCACTACAGCCTATAGGAAGTCCGTCCCAAAATACTGCAGAGCCAGCACTCAGCTATTTCAAAGCTTTTTCAGGTGAAATCTGTTTGACAGGTACACTGGAAATTGCATGTACACTAAACCACACTATAACTCCTGGAAAGCAGTGAAAGTCAACACACTGCAAGTGCATTTCAGAGCCACATTTGTTTTAAGACTACATGGCACAGTTGCTGGCACTCTCCTGCTAATGTTGGTCTATTACCATATATCTGCTGGCTGTCTACTGATCACAAATGTAATGCCCTTCAAGTGACAAGCTAACACGCTGATATAAATCAGGACACTAAGGGAGAAATCGTTACTCACTGCTGACTGAAGGAGTGACGTCTCTCTCTCAACCCGCTCAGCCATTTCTGTAGAATCAGGGTTCATGGCAGTGACGTGGCAGGCGGGTTGTGCTCCGGGCAGAGGGGGTCCCATGTGGCCTATGATGGATCGTCAGCTCGGACTGCTCACCTGTGCAGCGTCCAATGATCCCAGCAGATAAGCGTATTCAGGGACTGTCTGTCTTGACCTTTGTAAGGTAATTAAGGGAGCGAGCTCGCTGAAAAGAGCTGAGTGCTGATGTCCTGGACCTCAGCAAGTTGTCAAGCTGGCAGCTAGAAATCTGGCTTTAGAATTCAGTGTGTGTTGTGTTGCATAATAGCAATCTCTCTCACTTACATTCTGCAAACAAAAGGGACACATAGATGTAGTGTTCTCTTGTTTAAATTAAGATCATTACTCATGCAAATGAAGCCATTGCACCATAATCGTAAACTCCTAGACAGAGACACACACGGGAGGAATACAGAAAGATTATACAATATTCCTTTGAAATGAGACTGCAGAAAAATGTCTTGTCTTCTTTTCCTCTGACAGCTGCGACCACTCCAGTGCTGCATGGGCTTAATCAGTGTGTTTAATACTCACTCACTCTCTCCCTCTGACCTTCAATGTGGAACATCGGAAAAACTGAACAACGTAATTGGGACAGTCTCTTAAACTGCAATGTATGTGCTCTAAAATATAAATGGCACTCTGTCACTTGCTGTCTATTAAGCCATTCCAAAGAAATGTCAAGTAGAGTGCTTTTATAATCTCTTCCTTGCCTGCTCTCTGGTCAAACATTCCAGTAGCTTCAGCGGGGCACGTATGATTGGCACACGTTGTTGGGGCATGATAAATATGTCAACAAACAGCCTTACATATGAACATGTTCTAAGATCTGAAGCGCCTGTCGGGAGAGGAAACTTTCAAGGATGTTTCTGATGGAGGTGTTTTTACTGAAATCTACTTGGGACTCCAGCAGCAACAAATTATTGACTCCCTTCACCCAGATTGCTCGGTCCACCTTCTAAATACCATATGTTCTGTTTCCTTCACGTTCCTTAAACCTTGCCCCAATTAATTACTTGCCTGCCCTTAAAAGTCCCATGTCATGGCCATTTCTACTGTTTATAATTCCATTGTTGAGGTCTACTAGAATAGATTTACATTGTTCAATGTTCCAAACTCACATTGGTTTCTCAAACAGCATCTCTGTATAGTATGTATATTCACTCTGTCCTACACGCCTTGTTGGAACTCCTGCCCCCCACCCCCCCACTCCCTATGAGCCCACTGTGCTCTGATTGGTCAGCTCGCCCACTCTGTTCTAATGAGTCCACCACCGTTACAGCGGAACATCAGTGATTATGTGTTACAATGGCGTTTGTTAGCAACCAGAAAATGACACCAGTAATGAAAAACAGATGAGAATGCTGCGTGGGGTCTGGGTGCCGTGTTGGCGGGACGTTGCGGGGCTCGCTGCTCCGCCCTTTGAGGCTCGAGGAGCGGACAGTGTGAGCTGGATTACTGGTGTCTTTTCCTGGTTGCTGCATGGGGTCTGCGAGACATCGAGACACCGCGGGGCTCAGCCTGAGCAAAAGTGTGTGTGTGTGTGTGTGTGTGTGTGTGTGTGTGTGTGTGTGTGTGTGTGTGTGTGTGTGTGTGTGTGTGTGTGTGTGTGGTCCATTTGGTCTAGCGCTACGTCAGTATATGCCCCGGAAGGGCAGCATAGACAGGTCTTTTCTGTGTTAGAGTTGTACTCGCGACAGGGTGTACTTTGAGGGTTTGTGACTTTGCAGACCGTTTACATGCAGAAAAAGCTACATAACACACAAGGGGACGGGTAATAACCAGAAAAGCATATGATGGGACCTTTAAACTGGCCTCCAGTGATTGAAGATTTCTCTCATTATGTTTCAAGGCGACAAGTTTCCTCTGAGACGTTTAGGAAGTGTGCTGTTGAGTTAATTTCTCCGACATGAAGAAACGACAGGTTAAGCAAAGCAGGTATAAACTGATAGATTTTTTGGGTGACTAAGAACGAATTGCTGCCAATTCCAACCAATGAAAGGAGGCTCTTTCAACGTCAATGGAACTGCTCAAGGGTTAGTCGTCAAAGATGGAGTAATAAAACAAAATGGTTAAAACCTGTTAAACCCCGAGCCTGTTTTTCAGGTTTCAGGCTCGAAAATGACATTCCCAGAACAAATGACCATATCTTCCCTTCTAAAAGGGTTAAATCAATAATCTTTTTTCTCAAAGTAATGATAAACCTGTCAGTTGGATGTAGAAAAGTCAGATTCAAAATAGATGTTTTTTATTTTAAAGAAAATTCAGATTGAACATGGTAAAAAACTGTAAATGATAGTGTCCGTCCCAAAAATATGTTTTACTTATATTGAAAACTAACCTTGGATGATGGGTTAGTAGACTAAAAGCTTTAGGAATCCAAAGTACAACATATAACAAGTACCCTGTATCAAGATTGATGCAAAACAAGTGATATTTGACATTTTTAGACAGATTTAGCTAAAATAAACCTTTTCTGGGGCCATTTGGGTGGATTTTTCATATCTCTGGCCCCCATTGCTGGATTTTGACATGTGACATCTCTTTCTAACCGTCAGAGCCAATGGAATCGAGGGGAACTCCCACATAGTCCTTATTTGGTCATGTGTGTGTATTATACTGCCGCATAGCCAAGACCAGAAGCAGCAGCCACTCTGGTGGCTACCATTAGCAGCTAACTTTTGCTCTGCGATTTTTACATAAAAATGGAATTATGGATTATAAATAATTCCAATTATTGCCCAGGAACTTTATCAACCTATGGATTAACCAATTCAGCCGCGTTTTTTCTCGTTTTAATGCCATTGAACACGTCTTTTGATCATATTAACAGCTACGGTGAGACGATCTCCCTAGAAGCTACGTAAAGGTACGTGTTGTGATGTCTGTCTTTGCTTCCCCTGTCGCAAGTTCAGATCACTCAGTGATAATACTATATACCTAAATAATCTGTGGAACCTCAGCTTTAATCGGAGATCTTTTATGTGCAGCTACGATAAGTAATAAGGGTACTTTTATCTTGAGTTCTGTGCCAATGTCCGTTAGCATTTTTCGCTAAGGGGTCATTTAGATGCTTCTTATGAGACTTGTGTTTTGTTTTGGTAAAAATGGTTTATATCGTCAGTTAGCTGAGATTATTTCCGTTAATCTGGTATAACACATTAATAGGTTCTTAAATATTAAGATCTCCTGAGACAGAGTGTCCTGAAAAAAAAAAACAGGGTCCCCGCCGGCGGGGACAATGGGGCTTAACAGATCAAGATTACTGCAATCTAAGCCAAGGAAAACAAGGGGGAAACATTTTTTTCTGTAGAATGAGATGGAACTCCACTTGCTGTTTTTTGCCCAAAAAAGTCTACAATGCAGCAATGTCTCTGCTTAAAAATGTATATCTCGGTTATTTAAGACGCTGTTGTGATCCGTTTCTCTTTGTACCAAATTACACCAACATACCAAAACACTGATGTAAGGGTGCATCTAATAATGGACAAGAGGCTCTAAAAAGTAAAGGAGAGGGCTGTTCAGGTTCTCCTTTGCTTTTTAGAGCTTCTTGTTCATTAGTAGATGCATCCTTACATCAGTGTTTTGGTATGAGTTGAGAGCTCTGAAGAGGAGGACGCCATTATTGTTTACATTAGTCAACTTCTAAAGTCTTTCGTCCATGAGAAGATTAGCATGTCCTTCTGAGGGGTAATAAGGTAGAGATGTGCGCTAAAATCACCAAATAACCCATAAACCATCTAGGAAAAAAGCACACAAAGTACCGTAAGAGGATATCGTTTTTGTAATCCTCGCAACTAAGAATTTAAATGATAAACAATGACAATTACTATGCCATGTAAAGTATACGTTTTGTTGAACAACAGGCATATCTTTATCAAATGGTTTTCTTATGTTTATCATTGCTACATGCTGAAACTGAAACAATTGTATTGTTTGGCGATATCATGCCCCTGCCTTTTCCAACAGAACGCAAAACCCCACTGGACAGTATTTTCATTATTTTCATGTAAGTTACGCTTTTTTAGAAGGGTCTTTCCTGCTGGAGGTTTATTCATTTTAGGATGCTGCTCTACCTTACTCCGAGTATAACTTTTTTTTGTATAGCTTTTTTTTTACCTGATAGTATGACCAGCTTAACGCTCTGATCAGTTAGTTGGGTGATGAGTTGAGACCAGCTGGTCCAAATGTACCATAACGAGTTCAATCAGCTTGAGGCACTCTTAGGCCTGGACACGCTATGATTTAAAGCAGTGCAATCATGCATTAAAATAAATTCCTTTCGAATGAAGTCGGCATGAAGAGACAAACTGCTTCAGGAGACGAAATTAATGGCACGAATGTCCCATGAAGAGTTAAACTCTGGTGACCAAGCTGTCTCTACAGTTCTGACCTTTTGGGAGACGTAGAGCTGCAGAATACAATATATATTTGCTGTGCAGCAAATTCCTTTTTATGTGAACTCCTCTGTCAGAGTAAAAAAATTTTTCAACTAAAAGCAATGTTTTTTTTTAGTTAGTTATGAGTCAGTAGTATGTGGTACATGTGTACAGCTGAATTACTTGTCTGAGCTAAGCTCACAAGTTTGATAACTCATTATGCTTAATTTCCCCATTTTTAAATTGAATGGAATAGTATGTGGTGAGCTATTGCGACTTAACTAACGGTTAGCTTACCGGCTACAGCAGATTTTCACTATAGTCAACAATCTTCTGGCCCCCGCCTACTTTTATGTGGACTAGTGAATGTCACTTTGTGTTGTGAACGTTGCATCTAGCAATGAATAAGCCTTAATTACAGATACATTTCTAAGTGTTGATTAGTAAAACCACAGCTGTAAATAAGGTAGTTTATGGCTTAATTCCATTTAGTTGGTTCAATTTCAATTTGCAAGTATACTTGCTGGTTAGTGTTATTTGGAACACCTCTGCTTTTCCTTCTTTGACAAGTCAAAATATCTGCTGTAAGTCCGTTTTGCACATAAACAGGTAACGTTGCCTCGTTTATGTAATGGGTCTTTGGTCAACTGAGCTATGGAAGTACAATTGTTCTTGTTAGCACATTTAGACTTGACATCAGTGAGCATTCTGACGTGACAGAAAACAATGCTCTTAAAGGGAGCTAATACCATTAATAGCAGCTTTGCTACATGTGCGCTAGTACAGTCAGTCATGAAACTGGTTTGTCCTTTATCTCTGCATTGAACTTTGTTGGGTGATAAAATGATGGATGGGAAGCCATGTGTCTATTTTTGTAAGTTTACACATACAGTACTGGTCAGTCCCACAGTTAGACACCGTACACTATAAAAGATCACACTTATAAACACAGTCATTTCAGCACAACTGCTATGCAGCCTGTTTATGCAATGTAATATTTACCCTAAGAATACAGTACATTCCGTCCTTGCACACCTTAGTAGAAATTAATAATTTCACAACACTATGGTGTTGCCACTGATATGAACTCACTACATTTGTGCAGCTGAGCGTGTCAACCTACGTCTGGAAAATCTCTCATGAATGTTACACAGCCATCGGCTATTTACCTACTGAAGTAAATAGCAAGTGAAAGACGCACAGTATACAGACTGCACAGACCGACATGAACTGGGACTAATACAGGAAAAGCAGCAATTATAAATATTACGAGGAAATGTACAGCTGTAAACACACCGTTATTTTCAACAGTCAGCAGTTAAATGAACAATGATTACCATTTCATGGACAGGTTTAAAAAAAAATATATGTGTACATATATATGTGTATTGAACACTTATACTATTCAGTAGGATTATTACATTACATGCTTGTTAGACGCTTTTATCCAAAGCGACTTACATACTCAATACTGTGGGCAATCCCCACAGGAGCTATTTGGGGTGAAGTGTCTTGCCCAGGGACACAACGACATGCTGACTGCAGTGGGGTTTCAACCTGTGCTACCTTGATACGAACACCAACGCTCTATCCACTGCGCCACACGCCTCCTCAATTAATCAGGATCAATTAATTTGACAGCTGAGGGTGGTTTGAAAAAAAAAAACTCCTGAACGCAGCCAAATCATGTAGGCATATTCACAACCTAGTAGGTAAAAGCACAGGTTATTTATGACATTAACAGAGGCTCTTTTCTATTAGACTGACAAGCACGCAGAATAATAAATCCTGAATCTGAAGCAGCAATACAGAACATTGAGCCATCCTTAATTTGATCAGTTACATCTGTGCTTGAACAGTATACTGTACAAGTTGCACATGTCACATTACAAGTTAAAGGTATTGTCATGCCAAGACACTATTTTTTCTCTCCACTCCAATAATTACTCAGAGCACTGTATACATTATTGATAGATTTCGGACCAAGACGTGTTTGGAGGTCCCTAACCTGTGGCTTGTTCATTCAATTACAGAAGATTGGGAGTTACCATTTGTGGTGATCTCTGGACATCAGTGACTGAGGTATTTCCAAATATAATGAAATGTAATAAACTGATGGCTACATTTATTTCTTACCTTCACACTGAAAAATGTCAACACAAACCAATCACGTCTAATTGGGTTTCTATCTAATTTAATGCATTTTTTTGAGATAATACATTAAAAAAAACATGCTTAATCTCATTTAATGCATTTTATCAATGTAGTATTTTCAAGAAAGACACTCACCAGCAAGCATTGATCTAAGATTAGAGTCAGTACCACTTATAAAGACTTACTAACCAGCACTGACTTAAATGTTAAGCTTCTAAACCTTGGTTTAATATCTGAAAAAGAAAATGTGATTTTTGACATCATTGCACTTTAAAAAACTGTACAATATGCATTCTACTGTTTTATTCTTGTCCGAACATGAGCACCAAATGGATTCACCCTTTTTTCACTTATTTCGCTTGAACAAGCTGTTGTGAGGTGGAATGATTATTGTTGTGGGCATTTTTCTTCAAATGTCTTTTGTTTGTCTACATTTGTGCGACTGGGTGGAAAGCTGAATGTGATACAGCCGGCCAGGGCTGTTGACCTTGGAGGACTACCTTCTGGCAACATATCAGCTTCCTGCATTGATTTTTATTTTCATGGCCGGGTTATTTGGGTTTCTGCCCTCAAGTCACAGCTCGGCTGCCACCAAGGTCAGCTGGGGAGACAAGGAATCTGTTTTTGTCTCCATCAGTTTCACACTGTAAGTAGATATGGATGTTTTGTCTAAATCTTCCTATCCGTCTACTCCATACAGTTAGTTCCACAAACTCTGCCTTTATTATTTTTTACTTATTTTATGATACAATAGCTAAAATGCAGTGTTGTGTATACAAACATATCAGGATACTTGCTGGTTGATTATTTAAACCTCATTCCGAGCTTTGTTATCAGAATAAATGCACCATTTAATAAAAAAATTGTAAACATCTTGACCCAGGAAACGTAGCATCAAGCTAGCAAGAGATATTCACGGTGGCTAACTAGCGCCGAGTGTGTGTTGAAATATTTTGTAGATTATAATCTTGTTTTATTAGAAACTACCTTTATTTATTATTTAAATATTACTGGTTTACAGTATCTGCTCAGCATATGAAGTCAAATCCTACAATACATACTTCACAATGGTATATGCAAGTAAGTGTCATCGACCCTCTCTTCCAACCATTGAAAAAGACAGCGTATAAGCGATTGACTGCCATCTCAACGGAAGAACTGAACATTGTTAAAATGTTAACTGCATGACACAAATGTTTTTGGGCAGAAGCCATACATTATGTCATAATAAAGCCATCATCACTGGTAATAGATCCAGCCTTTTAGGATTATTAATTTGGTAAAGAAATTACATGTCTGGTGAATATTTCAAAGCTTTTGAGAGAAGTATGCACCAGTTATAACATACTGTGATGAATTTCAAAAATGAAAACAACTGGATTTGATTTCAGGGCTCAGGACATTGCATGCTTTGATCAATAAACTTGATTTATTATTCAAAGTTCTCAGTTGTTTTCTTGGGTATTGTTTATGTAGGTTTCTTTGAGACAGGAAGAGGAGATAATGATACAGAGGAAACTCATACAGCCCTTTTTGATTCCATACAGGCACTATAATACCTAGTATTGTGTTACCCACAATCTTGCCTTGAAAACACTCATCACGCTAAGTACTACCTAGAAAATGAAACAGCCTGCTGTCGTGATTACAGTTATAAGTTCACTAGTAAACCTTCATCCCATGCTCAGAAATGAGAGACACATAAATAAGATCTCCTTCTGTCTTAACGCCCCCTTAACACACACACACACACACACACACACACACACACACACACACACACACACACACACACACACACACACACACACACACACACACACACACACACACACACACACACACACACACACACACACACACACACACACACACACACACACACACACACACACACACACACACACACACACACACACACACACACACACACACACACACACACACACACAGAAATACAGTACAGATGCTGTGATAAATTAGCCTTTTGATTTACAACATGCAGGCCCCTGTCAACATGAGAATTAGCTTCTTCTACTGGTCTACTTTTGGAAAAGTGATAGATGGGAGAAACCAACATATGATCTGATCCAACAGGCCCTGCTGCGACCGAGCATCCCGTCTGAGGATGAATGTATACATCTTGTGTATCCAATCAAATCCCAAGGATGATGAACTGACCTCCTCCCCGCATATCTCACAAACAGGGATCATAACTCTTGATAATACCAACTGGATGGACTTGTCTCGCAGTGAGTGGAGTAGCTGACCTACCTTTGACCTACTTCCACCGAGAATCACCAACAGGCACAATGTCCCCATCCCCCATCCCGCTCCATGTACAGTTATGTCTAACCTCCATTTTCCACCCGCTCTCTGGGCTAAGAAAAGATCAAAGAACATGCTGCACCAGCATGCAAAGACTGACCACAGAGAAAAAGAAACGGATACGATGAGCATCAGGTTTTTCACACAGCACGACACACTGCACAGGTGATATTGGCTAAATACATTTGCAACATCCCAGACAAAATGAAATACAAAATGAAAACAATTAAAGGGCAATCATTTGAAAAATTCAATTACACAAATGATCATCTTTTAGAGACATTTACAAGGCAGAATAAAGATTTTGAAACTTTACATGGACCTCTAGTGTAGTGTATCCAGCTAGATTACATTGGAATAAGGTGCAGACCGTTGGAGATATTGGCATAGAGATTTCTGCCTTTTCTCCAGTTTTCCATTATGGAAGTAGTTGCTTGGACTTGAGGCTTGTGTTTCTGACAGCGTGAGATGTAAGAACATTAGAGGTGTCCTCCTCCACTTAACAGTAATATTAGCTATTTGAGAAGATGCACTCTTCCTTCTGCAAAGGGATACAGTTGGAGGGAATAGTTTGGTAGACAGAAAGTAGTCTCTACATGAAACTGCTCACAACAAGGTCTTCAAATTCTCTTTAGTGACCGGGTCATGATTTCTGTACATTGCTAATTAATTAGTTTTTCAAATCAGCTTTTTAGGGTGTTTTGTTCTATTATATTAAAGAGAAGAATCCCTTATACAAATATCTTCAACACTATGTAGCTGAGTTATCAACCAGCGGTAAAACGGCTGTGCCAAATAAATTATTCAAATAACTACTGACCATTGTGCTCAAAGTTAAAGGTTTTTCCACTTTGACCTTGTTTACTGCTTTACTCAGTTTAATCAGATGACGGTTGGAGGAAGCGGTTAGCAGGGAAGCAAACCATAGAAAAAAAATTAACTAGCTGCTTCACTGCAAGGCTCCACGTCCTAGCAGCGAGCGAAGAGCAAAATGCATATGTTGTGAAGGCATCTTATCTGACAGAGTATGTCGTGTCCGTGACGTGATGTCATGTAAGGTAAGTCAAAAACTGAGCCATTTCACTCTTTTTTTAAATCCATCTGCTTTATCAGTCCACAGTGCCAAAGAACATCATTAATAGTCTGTGAAAAGTCTCAGTGAAAAGTGACCTTTTAAACATAATTTGTCCATTAATCATTCGTGTATGCGATGATCATTAATCATGTGTGCGTGGCCGAATAAGACGAACAATACACAAAACAATAGCATCTATTTTGACAAATTGCCTCATATCTTTGTTGCTTTGTTTGTGTTTATGTGCGTGAGGGGGGCAGGGAAGTAAAGTGACACATTGCTGACTGAAGCACAACAGCAAATGTTGCTTCAATAATTAACAAGGGCCTAAACCTTCAGTCTGTCCCAAAGAGCTCCTTTGTAATGTGTCTCTGTTTAACTGTCCTTCCCAACAGTCACACACTCATGGCTGCTATTTCTTTCTCTGTTCACCCTTTTATTCTCAATAATGCATACATAGTATTGCATATGAATGCCCCCATCCATCACCATGCATGGGCGCATAATGCTCTCACCATATATGCGCACATACAATATCTGCAAATGCAACGAGGTATTCAAATCTGCAATGCCCCCACGAAATGTCTCACATGCTATGCTCGTCCATGAATTGTACCACATACATGCCTGCACACAAACTTCTGTATGTGTGTTTTACCACTAGATAAAAACACTAAGAGTCAAACGTATAAAGGGACAGAGATTGGCACACTTTTATTGGCTTTTGAAGTTTTGCTTCAGGTGACTTGCCCTAGCTCTCCTGAGAGACATCAGTTGAGCCTGATCAGCTCTCTGAGGCTGTTCAGGGGGAGTAGTCTTTCCCCACAGGGGTTCACTGACACAGTGGTGTTGAATAGACATGCTGCCATCTAGTGGATATGGAATAGCAAGCACAGCTGCCATATCTAAAGCTGCAGTCATCAGATATTACAAGAGGTTTTAAAGTGGGAGGCGGCCTAACTAAAGAGGTTCCTTGAGATTATTCAGAGATACATTGGAGAATATTATTGTTTTTCTCACTTTTACAGACTTATCAACTAATATATGCCCAAGCCCCCCAAACAATAAAATTCTACGTTTTATGTTTTCAGTCTAGTCTAAAGTAATTTAAAAAAGGATCTTTAGGCAAATTTAAATCAGCCTAATGTTACTGACTAAACAGCAAACTCATTATACCACAAGAGTGCATGACTTCAGCAAAACACAGTAAGGTTAATGAGGTGGGGATCCCTTATTTAGAAGGGAATGCAATGTAAAACATTTACAGGGCTACCACTTACCACAATGAAGCAGACCTAAATAGATGTTTTGGTGGTTGAAACATTTATTAATGCTTTATCATTCAAGAAAAAATATTGGGTTGCCAGCTTTGACCGGTCTGTTCTCTCTTTTTACCACTTTCGTGAAACTCTGTCCAGATAGCAAAATATGAGTGAATCAATGTTGAAATATGGCTAGGCAGAAATATTGAATCCATGTTGAAACCCGGACATTGAAATTAAACAGAAAGCGCAAATTGTTTTAATGTTGAATAAACGTTGGACTTTCAACCATAACTGACACTATCAATGTTGATTCAACCATCATCTAAATAGGAATCTACATGCACATTTTTGGTTGATTTTACATTGAATCAATGTTAGGAATCAATATTGATTCAAACATCATCTAAATGGGAATCTAAATGTAAAACTTCCATTAAAATATTCAACTTTTCTAAGCATACTGTAACACATTAAAAAAGTGAATGTTTTTCACCAATGAGTTTTCTGCGTATAGGTCTACATCTTAACAGACCATTAACAAGTGCAACATCAATACTGTACTGAATGAAGTGGTCCAAACTTGTAAACACACACTACACTGCAAAAACTAAGCCTCAAAAAACAAGAAAAATAAATAGTAAAATGAGTAATATATTACTTAAAATAAGAAAAATTATCTGCCAACAGAACAAGAAAAATTCACTTGCCAAGACCTTCTTAAAACAAGTAAATAAATCTAGCCTAAAAAGATCTACAGATATCTTAAAACAAGTGTTTTTAAACCAAAATTAAGTAAATTTGAATTGAAGCAAGGAATATCTTTAAGAATTATAATCTTATAAGGAAAATGTGCTTGAATTCAGCATATTCTACTGCTTTTGTCCCAAAATTCTATTTTATGTTAGGCAACATATCTTAAATCCAGTGCAGCTTCAGTTTAAACAGGTACATTTGTCTAGATAAAGATAAGATTTAAGAATTATTTTCTTAATATGTAGAAAAATCTACTTAAATTCAGCATTTGGTGCTATTAAAGTATTCTTAAAATAAGGCTAAATACCAAGAAACGTAGAGACAAAACCTTCAAAAATCTTTAATCCTATCAATATAAACTTTGACTGCTTGCATAAAGAAAAATATGAGTCTCAAATGATTTCTTTTAATGTTTTTATTGTTTTCAAACAGCGTAGTAAAGGTCAGTCACAGATATGTCTTTAGAGAAAAAGAGAACATTATTTCACTGTAAAATGCAACGCAAGTGAAATTCTCATGACACTTTTGACTCAGCAAACAATTTTGAATAGGACTACAAGTATGAGGGGCCGCTATGGACATTATTCAGAAATACCGTTCACATACACATGTGAAACACTCTCACACACGCACAACTAAAACCAACATAATTTACAAACATATGTAAAAATCTCTCATATACACATATGAAATGCTCTCACACACACATGAAATCCAAAGTTATTCACATATACAGTACATGTCAAACGCACTCATATACACATGTGATACGCACTCACACACTTGAAACGCTCTCCCACAGATATGGGATAGTGTGTTTTATAGGCGTGTGTGAGAGCATTTCAGGTGTGTGTGAGCGTTTCAGGTGTGTGTGTGAGTGCGTATCACATGTGTATATGAGTGCGTTTGACATGTATATGTGAATGACTTTGGATTTCATGTGTGTGCGAGCGTTTCATATGTGTATATGAGAGATTTTTGCATATGTTTGTAAATTATTTTGGTTTTAGTTGTGTGTGTGAGAGTGTTTCACATGTGTATGTGAACGGTATGTCTGAATAATGTTCCTAGCGGCCCCTCATATATAAGTGCCCTAATCACTAATCACTGGAACTTGTTCCAGTCGGCCATAGCCTTTTTGTATGAAGTAGTCATGTCACAGTCGTGAATGGCGCCCAAGAGGACTTCTGTCTGCACCACAGACAGAAGTGTTGCAATGCACTTAGGATAGGTGAGGTGTAAGGTGTAATAACATGCCATGAGATACATCACGCTTTCATGAATGTCCTTTTTTGGGAAGGTGAGCATGGGCATGGTTCCAATGGCCAGTATACAGTTGGTTTCGCAGATGATGACAACAGGGCTGGAGAGTGGTCGTGTCTGAAGAAAGGTGTTGGGGTCTTCTGCAGACTGACACAAAAACAGACAAAGAAATCATCACAAAAAGCCAAACAAATATGATCACAACATTTCACTCTTTGTGTCGACATGAGAAAATTCTTATAAATGTTCTTACCTCAAGGGCGTGGAGCACAGCCTCACTTGCATGCCTTAACTTCTTGGGTGGGGCCATAGGTGATGGGAACATCTCTGGTAAAGCCTTCATCATGGCAATTGAGTGCTTTACTGTTGAAAAAAAAATGTTTCATTCCGTTTCCTGTATTCAGTTAATAAACAGACATGGTCAGAGATAATAATCACCTTTGTCAAGCTGCGGAGGCCTCATGAGCTTTTTGAAAACTCCATAAAACTGTGCCCTCTCACAAAAGGTCCCCCACCGGGTCTTAAGTTCCATTAAGAAGTGGGAGTTGCCTTGATTGAGGACCCGCCGTAGTTCATCCATTAGCTAAGACAACGAGAGAGAAAATATATAGGAGAAACTTTCAAATCTACATTCCAAGGGTTACTAATTCGTCTCATAATTAAATTTCCCCAAAAAGATTAATATGTGTATAATGTGATTGAAATGGTCACTTAACAAAAATATTACAGTGCACATAGAAATACGTATGTCTGATGCACACACTATTTTTAAATACGTATTGTGGACCAATACTACTAACAAAATAATGTTGTGTGTTTCAGAAGCACATTTGTGAAATGTGTTCTTTTTAAATAAGTGGAGGGTTTTTATATATCTATTCAGAATAAATATGTGTATTCAATCAGCATATTTGAGTCATTTATTTATGAATAATGAGACAGATCTGATTTAATTGTCATACCATTTCAAATTTGGTCTAACGTTAACCGAATTAGGAAGCATAGTTGTACATAAAACGAAAACATTTGCTTACATGATCTCCAAAGCAAGGATAAGCTTTAAGAATCTTGGAAAGCCTGTCCTGCTCAAGGGTATATGCAGGAATCCTGAAGTCAAATTTAATACCTTTTAAGACCTTTTTTAAGACCCTTTCCATACGTTTTAAGACCTCATCGCAACTTCGAGTTCTAACCGGTTACATTGGCAACACACTTTACCTCACATTTACTATATTGATTGTAAGACAGCACAACTAAACGGAGTGCAGACAGACTACTGAAGCCTCCTTTCCACATGAACTTCAACCTCTCTTTGAAGGTCAGGTTTAATGCAGTATGCTGCTTTGTTGCTTCTGTAGACTGTGCTCTTTCATTCCAGTAAAACTCCTCAGAAACCATTAGAAACCAGTAATTGACCAATAAACAAAACTTTGAACTATGAAATATATTAAACTTTGGTGAGCTTCAGCAGGGTAATGACATATAGGAGCTCCCTCACAAATACCCAGGGGTTAAATTGGCCCTGCACATAGGACGATGCTCTGACGGCATCACCCTAACACATTTGGCATATGTTTACACAAAACGATATATATGTAAAGACTTTTCTCGTTCTTAATATAGACTATATTTAGGGTCGATATGTGTTGACTTTACTTTAAAATAGCAGATCTCTGTGACCGGATATAGTTTGGCTTAGTGAACATGTGTCTCTTCCTTGGAGGAGGAGCATCGCCCGGACTCCGCAGCTCCTCCGCGGCTCCTCCGTGCAGAGAGCCTGCACTGCAGCGGTGTGTGTCAGCGACGTGCAGTCAGGGGAGGCACGGATTGGCCATCAGGAGAATCGGGACTTAAACGCCGCGGTTTTCTGGCTAGCACTTAGCATGTGGGACCAGACAGCTTTGATCCCCATCGACAGACACTCTCCCCTCCCTTCCCCCCCCACAGAGCGGAGTGGCGCACTATGCATGGGGCCGCCTTGAGGCGGTTTCCCGATATGTCGTTTCAGTAAATTAAAGGGTGTTTCATTCCTTAATACCTTGGCAAATGCCGTTTAATACTTTTTAATAGCCTTAATTTTCGCTAAATTGATTTATCAACTTTTAATACTTTTTAAGACCCCGCGGACACCCTGTGCTCCTTTGTAACATCAGAGTCAATGAAGGCCCTTCTCGCTTGGATTTCGAGGTCCAGGAGCTGAGCAACATCCATCTTGTTTGGTCTGGCCTTGGTTTTATACATCGCCTTTAGAGTCTTATAGTGTCTCGCCTGGGTCTGCGGGCTCTCAGTTTCTGATGCTAGAAAACATAAACCCCACTATTTTAATTTCTGATGTTAAAGTTTAAATGAGACATTAACACACAGCCATAGTGACTGACACAGGGCAAACATAGATGAGTAATCTTGAATAAAAAAGGGTTCTAAAATAGCTTATTGATATTGTTACATTTTCTTGAAGAGATTGAACTATCTACTATTTCAATTTATGTACTTACCACATAACTGTTCAGCTTCCGGGGCGCTGCATCGAGATGGTGGTGATCTCTCCAAGATCAAGGTTGATCCGGTGGATTCATCAGTTTCATCAGTGGACGTCTCATGGATGCTCTGAAAGCTTAAACTCCTAGGCCTCTTTCTTGAAGGACTTGAACCCTGCTTCTTTTTGGGGGTTGTCACATTCTGGATCCTTTTCAAAAGCTGCTTTTTCAGTTTCCTTACAAGACAAACACACACACACACACAACAGGTTGTGTTATAACTCACATTAAACAAACTTGTATCAAACAAAATACACCACACAAGCAGTTGCACAGAGCTCTTATTGAACTGGATAAAACACATCACTCCCAGTTTGATAGACAAATGATTGCAGTGCTTTGTCTGAACCATGAGTTGAAAACTTGAATAGTGACATACCCACTCAGCTCTACTGGTTTGAGATCTGTCCCGAAGCATTGGGTATTACTCAATTAGACGCTTCACCATTACAGTGAGTTCACGGCTGCATGGATAGTTAAAGTCATCCCCAGCTGCTCTTTTAATGGAAATCATGCTTGTGACTGTATTCCTGATCAATCGACAGCGAAGATCTTTGGAAAGGACGTAGTCTCCTTCTTCTCCAGCACGGTGCTTTTCAGAAAAGGTGCTTTGTGATTACTCCAATTCTGCGTCTGTGTATAAGACATACAGTGGACTAAGAAGCTGTACGGTTCTGCTGGCACCATGTTGGGGTTGTGGGCTTTGAGAGGGGAAGGAGGGTGGAGAAAAGACAGGGGATGGAGAGGGGTTGGCAGGAGGGAAACAAGGAAGGTTGGGGGGGTGGGAATAGGGCTGAAATCACAAGTCCCATGAGAGGTACTCGGTCTACACAGGTCTCTCTCCTGGCCCTGTATAAAAGATGCATATATATATATATATATATATATATATAAATAATGGTATTTACAATGAAAAGACCACCACACTGTGACAAAAAAAAAAAATCAACACAACCAAAAAACTCCACTTCTTCAAATAGCTGCATGATGACTAGGAAAGGCTTACTTGGTAACAGGTTTGAAGTCCCTCAAATGTTAGAATCTGGAATTACCTCATTATCATCATGAGTGAGTCTCCAAATGGTTCTTCTTCTGAAGAAGTGCTCAGGCCCGGGAAGGAGATCGCGCAAGTCCTCCTTAGATAGGCTGGGCAGCATGTCTCTGCTTATATTAGCTAGACCCTCCAGAAAAACGCGGGACAAAATCCTTAATTATGCGGGCTAAAATCATTGATTATGCGGGCTAAAATCCTTGATTATGCGCAAAAAATGCGGGGTTTTTATGTGATTTTATGCGGGAAAATTGCGGGAAGTTGCGTAATATGCGGAAAGTTGCGAAATATGCGAACAGTTGTGAAATATGCGGGAAGCGGAAAAAAGGTGATTATTCTCCCGCACCCTGTTACTAGGCTACTACTGAATGAAAGGGAGCACTTTTAAAGAGTTGCTATGATAAACAAGCATACTAGAAGCAAGCTACATCACACACACACACACACACACACACACACACACACACACACACACACACACACACACACACACACACACACACACACACACACACACACACACACACACACACACACACACACACACACACACACACACACACACACACACACACACACACACACACACACACACACACACACACACACACACACACACACACACACACACACACACACACACACACACACACACACACACACACACACACACACACACACACACACACACCTCCTCATTCTGTTTTCATTTACTCGTTCGTTATCTGACCAGCTTCAATATTGTAGGCTACTCACCTCGTTTCTTGCAACCCTCGAAAGGGTTTTGGGGGTTGAAGCCTCTGTGAGCGTGAGTTGCTTGGCTTTCTTGTCCGCAGCAGAAACCATTTTTGAATGTTTGAGCGAATCGAAGTGGGTATTCACAGTCGATTTCCTTTTATGCTCCAACACACAGTTGCACGGGGTACAGAACAGTTTCCCCCCACTGTCGTGCAAGACATTGGGGTACTGCTTTGCCCGGTCTTTAGCTGAAATGTTCGTGGGTAAATGTGATGGATTCGATTTGTTCATCTTGGTGTGTGAATTCCACACCTTCACACGACGGTGTTTGCCTTCTGTGATGCGCGGGCTGATGACGTTGCGTCATCATCAATACTCGTCAAGACGAGTTAACTTTTTTTTTTTTTTTTTTCAACTTTGTGTGGAATAATGCGGGGATTATGCGGCCTTTTGATAAATATGCGGACTTTTAAAAATCTGCGGCATGCGGGAAATTCTGCGATCGCAGAATAGCGTTTTTCTGGAGGGTCTAATTAGCAGCTGAAAACAGATTTAACCACACAGTTAATAATAAGGTAAAAAGCAACTAATAGCATATTTATCTAAATACTTAAAATGAAAGAGTAATGTACATTGCTGGCTGGCTTCACAAGATTTTATTTAACATTAAAACATGTATTGCACTTACTTATAATTTAAATTAAAAAAATTGCTGTTACAATAGCCCGCACTATCATACAACAACCCATTGTGAAATGCTGTCTACAACAAAAAAGGGCGCCAAAGATGGCTATGCTAAATACTTTACGGTCAGTTGTGAAAGGCCCATTTGCTTCTTGACATTATTTCTGGCAATAATACAGTATAAATTAAAATGTTAACCACGATTTGTCATTTGTGCAGTTATTAACAGGTTACAGTAGATATTAGCTATGTTAACACTAGATATGTAGCCAGCTAGCTAGCTTACTTTGCGTGCTAACTTGTTGTCCAACCGATTCAAATAATGTAAAGCTTGCTGGAGAGGTGCAGTATAAAATACACAATTACATTACCTTTTAATGCTGCAGTTGCTATAGCATCCATGCCCGGATATGTGATATCTCTTCCATTTTCATGCATGGCGTAGTTAAATGTGAAATCACGGAGGTTCAGTCTTCCTCCTGAAGGAAAGCTAGCCAGCAACCCTGAAGCTAGGTGCAGTGGTGCACCTGACCTAACACACGCCCTTAACGGACCCTTTTCGCGGTTCCCATTGGAAGGTACCATTTCTTTTAAAAAAGAGGGGTGACAGAGATATTGTATATGTTGCAAATATTAGGAATATTAATAACTGATGCAGTCATAGGTAACATTTCAACCATCTGTTTCTAGATGCACATCATTCCACAAGTTATTCCCAGGCATTTTTATGACGTGTATATATATATATAGGAACATGACTCACCGGTCTCCCCCATACAGCTAGAGAATGTGATAAACCCACTTCATTAGTTATTTTCCAGGGCTAACAAATGACATGCGAGATTCGGAGGAGATTTGCGGAGATCCGAATGTCACGTTTTTAATTTTGTATGTCTAGGTTTGGGTGTATTTTTCTGTTCGGTTCTCCCTGTCATGTTTTCCTCCTTGTGTATTGTCTGGTCCCTCTCTCTGTTTTTCCTCCCTGTCGTTAGTTTATAATGTTAGGGACCCCAAATAGTGCCACTACAAAGTACTACCAATCGAATCCAAATTGTCTGAAACGTGCTCCTAAATGTTTTTTGGGTGGTTAATTTTGGCCTAACAATTTTTCAGATTTATGTGGGATATTTCTCCACCCCCAACCACCACACACAGAATACACTCCCCCTCCCCTACAGAGTACCCCCCTCCCTCCCCCATCAAGAAAAAAAGAAAAGAAAATGCAAACAGCATAGATTCAACATTTCAATCATTAAATTCGACCGCAATACAACGTTGATTCAATGACATCTTTTTAACATTTAATTAAGGTTGATCCACCATCAATCTTCAACCTTAACCAAAAATCAACATTTTTGACCATAATTCAACGTTGATTTAACATCTTTTGTTATCTGTACATTTATTTTGCAAAAGGGGTTTCATTTACCAATTTAATACTATAGTGAGAAATACATAATTTATTTTTCAACTTTGAACTGCACATATGTTGTAATATTTTAAGGCCATAAACGTTTTCTGCCGTTCAAGCAGCTCTGGGGATTGCAACATCAGGAGGGTCAGCCAGTCATCCACCAATTCAGTCTTGAAATGCTTCTATCAATCAGGGCCGGACCTCGGCATAGGCAGTATAGGCGAAGGCTAAGGGCGCATCAACCCATAGGGGGCGCCGAAAATTGGGGAGAAAAAAAAAAGAAAAGTTAGAAATGCAAAAAAGATTTTTTTTTTTATTTACATTTTTAAAACACAATTTCCCAATTTTGGATCAACAAAGTACATCTTATTATCTTATACTAACAAAACTACAAATATATTGCATACAGCGCCCATAAACTATAGCACACCCAACCCCCCAAAAAAATCTAATTGAACTGCCCCAGCCCCAGTAAAAACCAGAGGTTTATGCGAAATTGTTCTTTTTTTGAAATAATGGTTTTAGTGTGCAATTATAGGTTTTAATTTTGTATTTGACTTAATTTAAAATAAATCAAACTCCAAAAAACATATAGAGCTTCTGTGTGCTTTTATTAACATTGGAATTTACTGTGTAAGCGTCCGTGGGGGGGAGAGCTTTAGAGAGCTCTCTCCTGAAAGACTGAGCAGCTCTGATAACCTCAGCTCAGTGAGGCAAAGGCACACATATTATCATTATAGCTATAAAAAATAAGAGAATAGATGAAAAACAGGTATAAAATACTATATGACCTTAAAAAAAAGTTGTTATTAATAAACAAGAATACAGTTTGAAAGGGGAGTGATTTGTAAAATATCCATAAAGAAAAAGAAAAAATCTGCTTACAGTTCTGTTTCATGTGGGTGTTGAGAGATGTATCCAGAGATATCCTAAAGTTGCTCTCAAAGTGCACCAGATTGATGCTTTTAACTTCAATATAAAAAAAAAAAAGTATCCTCCTTGGACAGAAGGAGCTGCTATCAATTATATATTTTTGAATGTTAATTGCCTTGAAATTCTCAACATACATTTGTGCGTAGATAATGTATTCAACTGACATAATAATTGTTGTAATTTATGATATATATGATACACATACAGGGCTCGACAGTAACGGTTGCCAGGTTGCCATTGGCAACCATTCAGAAAAAAATTCAACCACTTCTTGGCCTTTGGTTGCCATCAGTGGCAACCAGTTTTGAACATAAAGAAATAAGGACATCAAACAGCAAAATGTGCACACCAAAATAGATAAATGTTAATTATTTATTGTATTAAGAGTGATATTTAATGATTGTGTTGACCAGTCGGAACCTGATACTTAAGTTGCACGTGCATTGGTGTGATTACGGAGCCGGAAAGCGATGCACGTTTACTCACGGGCGCCGTGTGTTTGTTTTACAAAAAATGGCGAGGCAAATTAAGTTGTTTGACTGTGGGGTAAAAAGTTTGGCCAATCCGTCAACATCTCAAACGAATGATCAAAGTGATTCAACTGATAAAGCGTAAGGTAAACCCGGACGAAAAGCAAAGAGGAATGTTGTCCATTCACTTCCGGTAAAAGTTTCTTCAAAATAAGAGTCCCGATCATGTTACTACCAAAATAAAAGTGCAAAACTAAACCTTACCATAGGAAAATATTGGCCTAACAATATAATCACTTCTATAAAAAGGTAACACATTTTAAATATAGTTAGACATATTAAAGGTAATTTACAGCATTAATAATTAATATCTAATTCTTAACTTTGAATGGTTTTCATTTATTTAACATTAGAAATGTATTATTCTGGCCAATCCAATACTTCAATGCTGAAGGGCCAATGGATCTATGGTGGGGGTCAGCACAAAGGTCAAGAGAACCCACATTTGAAAAGGAGACAACGGATGACCAAGAAACTATTGATATGTGAAGAACAGAACAACAGCTGCACTACATGGTGTTTTGTATACCAGCAATTGAGGTTGACAAGTTTCCTACCACTTAGGTTTCAATTCATTGTGTTAATTACTTATTGTAAAGCATTTGAACATTCTTTTGTGTCACATTTTCATTATTAAGGTGATGTATAACTGTATAGTATCTTAATTATTTAAAATCTAAAATACATTGGTCACCTATCATTCTATTTTTAAGCAATAGCATAGGTCTCAGATATTTCTAAAATATATAAAAACATTTCTATTACTGTAAGTGTTTTGCTCAAAATACCAAAAAGATCACCCATTCTAGTCATGGATGTATAATAAGAACTGGATACAGCGGGGGCGGGGTCTCGTTCTTTCCTATGAGAGCTGCTCATTGGCGCATGAAGGCAAAATGTCCCAACTTTTGAGAGAGCGAAACATCACAGATTACCAGTCATGCCTGGCTGTCAGAGCAGAATAACCCGTATGTGCACTCACAGAGCATGCGCCCCTTAAGCCCCGCCCCCCGAGCTCATTCGGCTCACTAGAATGAATGGAGAGAGAAGATAAATCTAGATTCGGCTTTTAGTGC
This sequence comes from Notothenia rossii, assembly GCF_949606895.1. Classification (NCBI taxonomy): domain Eukaryota; kingdom Metazoa; phylum Chordata; class Actinopteri; order Perciformes; family Nototheniidae; genus Notothenia; species Notothenia rossii. Next base: position 31,080,401 of record NC_136912.1, on the reverse strand, counting down.
ATTTTACAACTTTAAAGACCTAATGATTCTAATAAGGGCTATAAAATAGTTCATACTGGGTAGTTTATTTAGTTTAAAGGTCCCATGTCATGCTTTTCCGGTCATTACCCGTCCCCTTGTGTGTTATAGCTTTTTATGCATGTAAACCGTCTGCAGAGTCGCAAACTCTCAAAGTACACCCTGTAGCGAGTAAAACTCTAACACAGAAAAGACCTGCCTATGCTGCCCCAGAACGCCTCGTTGTAGATTTTTCTTTTTCCATTTTTTTCTTGCTGGGTACAGTGACGTGACCATACCCAAATGGACCCATTGGTCCAAATGGACCAATCCGTGGAGCTCCTCACACACACACACTCTCAGCGGCAAAACTCAACAATCGAATTATGATCAGTAGAAATGGCCATGGGACCTTTAAAAAAATGATCCGCTGATTAACAGACGTCTCTTTACCCATGTTAGTCAATGGGAAAAAGTCTTTCTGGACCGGAAGATACAGTGTGATACCTTATTGCTTAAGTAAAGTAGAAAATGTGTTATCTTGTTTTTAGTAGAGTGATGCAACAGAGCTGATTGCCAAAAAGCTTTTACTTTTTTTTAACCCTGAGACCATGCACTGCTAGCTTCACTTTATATATACATTATTCATCTAAGTACAGTTGACTGCACTGTATGCAAGCCTAACAATGTTGAATTTGACTTTTGATTGTTAAGCCCCTCCTTTAGACGGCCCTATGGGGCTAACAAAATTCCACCACTGACCCAAATAAATCGGATGATGACACCATTAGAACAATCAAAACTATTGGATTTATTACAAGGACACATACACACATTAAAACTAATGCGTAGCATGTGAGTTGGTGCTTATTGAGCATGTTACAACTTATGCCGCAACTTGCAAAGATGCTTTTTTTTTAACCTTCAACACTATATTAAATAAAATAAAGTTGTGTCGGGTTTTCTAAACATGATTGAATAGTGATATATACATTGATAGATGTGTAGGCCTAACAAGTTATGCACATCTTGCATAAAATTGTTTTTATTTAAAAATATTTTCTAAATCATACGAATTGGAATTCATATGTAGTCCACTATACAGAAAAGGTCACGGGAGGTTACGTGGGAGGCTTTTTTTATGCGGAAGTAAAAATGTCTTACAAAAACGACACCAGATGTCACTGTAGTGTATATTTCTGTATATTTTTGGGAAAATCTAGTGTATACATCATTTTCCTAGACATTTATTCACTGGTGTGTCCAACCTGCAAGTTGCTCTTTAAATGAATGTTAAATGCCCAGCATTCGGCGCCACTCGATGACGTAGTATACTTGAAATAGTGGCTCTGCAGCAGGTATACTCAACATTGAGGGTGTTTCTCAATGTCGAGGAAGGCTGCTCCAGAGCCACTATTTCAAGTATACTACGTCATCGAGTGCCGCAGAAGGACTGTTCCAATGTCCAGCATACTGGGAATTCTACCGAGGTCATCGTACTTCCTAGCGAGACATTTCGAGGCTGCATATGTGTAGACTCCGCGTTCTTAAAATCCCTATAATGCTTTGCGCACGGACCGATTTCCAAGGTTGCCGTCGAATAGTCCATTTAGCTTAGGAACCTTCCTAACGGAGTGAAATGACCCTGAAGTACCTCAGTGGCAGCCATGATAAGTGCCGTTCGAATTCTCTAGATCATGGGTTTCCAATCTTTTTTCCCAAGAGCCCCTCCAACTGACTCCTGTTGGAAGTTGGGGGGGGGGGGGGCGCAACAGCGGTAATTAAAGTTTAAAAGTCTAAAAAATGCTACAACTACTGTCACAAACTGGATGAATGTGAAGTGTTTTGTTAAAGGAGGATGAAAGCGTAATTAAGGAGAACTATTGGAGTGACTGATGATTATTGGACTCAGGATTAATTTATTTGGATTCCCGCTGTATGAACAAATTAAAGGACGGCGCGGAAGTGGAAACAATTCACAAAGGGATTAAACTGTTTAAAACACATGCTCAAAGTAAGCCGGATTTTGCCGATGTGTTTATGTGGATTCAAAAGTCGTAAATAATCTACAAAATGGAGGAGATCGATCTGATAAATAAATAATCCAAATGAAACCGGCATGAACAATGACTATGTTTTAAAAATGCGCTTATCCAGAAAAGCCTGGTTTACGGGCCGAATAAACATTTTTATTAAAGAAAGAATTATACATTTCTGTCTTTTTATGCCTATAATAGCTACTAACTGGAATTTTTATTGAAATGAATTAATCAATAATTTTTTATATTTTATTGTAATGTAGAGACATGGCTTTTAGTGAAAATCATGTATTGCACAACAATTATTTGTAAAAAAAAAGGCTAAATATGATATTTGGCCTCAAATTATCTGAGGCCTGGCGACCCCCCTGCGACCTTTGGCGCCCCCCAGGTTGGGAACCACTGCTCTAGAGATGATAGGAAAGGCGGTTTCAAACTTCCTTTATAACCTCCTTTAGCTTAGGAACCACTGGACCTGCCTTTACCAAAGGAGAGGAGAAAATGCTGCCCCACAATGCCTTGCAGCCGCAGCATTTGCCGTCACACAACATTCAGCCATTCACGGAAACAACCGATTATGACCGAGAAATGATATCATGAAAGTTACTTAGTTATTAAGCTTTTTAAAACGTATGTGTCCCCCAGCACTGCGAGTGGGACCCAAGTTCCCATCAGCAAAAACACGTTGGTTTGCTATCCTGGCTCCAAAATGGTGGAATGAGCTCCCCATTGAAATCAGGACAGCAGAAAGCTTGCACATCTTCCGGCACAGACTGAAAACTCATCTCTTTCGACTCCACTTCGAGCGATAGAATTACTAACAAAGAATTGCTAACAAAGCACTTATATACTAATAAAGGGCTGGCTTATCTAAAGCCAGTTGAGTAGCTTGATGTTTTAGCTCTTTAGCTCTTTTTAATGATGATATACACAGTGATAGATGTTAAGGACTAACGTTTGTAATAAATGCAGTATTTATTTTAAGATATTTTCATACAATCATACGTATTGGGATCATTTGTATTAATGTGGACCGGAGGCAGAGGGAGACGAGCATAAGTTTCACTTTCCTTTTTTATTTCAATTCCAACTTTGGTCATGAAGAATGTGTTTCTCTGTTGTCAACGTTCATAAAGCATAAAGCAACAGCATCAGAGCACGGTGCAGAGTCTCTAGATGAATCCGTCGTTCTTATTATACATCCATGTTGTATTCCGCTGAGGTCCTCAGAGGTCAAGGGATAGATGATAGGGATAGACGTTAGGAGCTGATTTTTGGACTATTCGGAAATCGTGTTCCATTTAAGGCGGGGCCTCGCATATGACGCACACCTGCACACCTGTTAGCCTGTTCCACAATCCTTCGTTTACCGAGGCAAGGAAGGATTCTTGCCTCGCTTCTGAAGCAAGTGACTCGGAAGACATGTGCTACCAAGCAAGCATCCTCGACATTGAGAAACACCCTGAGAAACAGCCCCTGCTTCTCGTGGTTTCCTTGCGTCTCTCCATGCTTCCCTGGTGGGAGGGACTAAACGCAGGGAAATGACGCAAGTGAGGGACGCAAGGATTTAATTTAACCGAAGTGAGATGCAGCCTAGGACCTGATTGTTTGACAATTTGACAGCCCCCCCCCCCCCCCCCCACCAGAGGCCTCTACTCTTGAGCTGCTGGCACTGGAGCTTTTGAGCACTTCCTTTTCCTGGTGCAGCACACCTGGGAAGAGATAGTCGAGGGAAAAACAAGGCATAGGGAACACATAACTCAGCCGTAACAATGATATAAAGTCATCGTTATGAAAATTAAAGATGAAATATTCTATGGTTATTCTGCACTTGTACCTGCTCTTCCTTATTTGACATAAACTGATTGTTGTCATTAGAGGACAATATCGGGGTGTGTAAGATGACTTGAAAAAAGCATGTGAATGCATGTGAATTGACTATAATTACTATTCGATTGGTCTGATGTGTGAGATGATAGGTATTAAAACTGTTTGATTAGTTTAAAATCGTCTAGCAACAATGTACTGCATTTACCACACTCACACAGCAGATGGTGGTGCAGCTCTATTAAGTGAGTAAGACCGAGCGCGGAAGCAACTATACTGACATATGAAATATTGACTAAAATACATTATAACTTGTATTTAAGAAATACTGAGATTGAGTAGCTTGAGTTCAAGGCTTTAATAAAAGTTGCAATTACAAATTCTTCTAAAACGTTTTAATGTCATCAATACATTGAGGGTATCCAACATCTTCACTTCAAAGGTTTATATTACATTTGGTAACCATATACAGCGGCGAGAATTGAACATTATTTGTATTGTGTAACTGAGCACCAAATAAAAATACCACAGTCGAAAATAAGTGGAAAACTAACTGTTTAACCTGTATTCATCCACATGGATGTCTGCTCCGCCTGTGGGAATCGAAGCTGTGCCGGCTGTAAGTAGGCTACGTTGTAACTGTCAGATCCTATCACATCAACTTTCCACAATGTAACCTATCATCAAGTATATATTATATTACAAACACACACACGCCTCCGTAGTTGGAGAAACGTCCACACACACAAATAAAGATGTATAGTGCACAGAACAGTCTTAGGCATGCTGACACTGGCACACGCAAACAGAAAAATCTTGGCCCACCCAGTGATGTCAACAGGCCAACACACACACACACACACACACACACACACACACACACACACACACACACACACACACACACACACACACACACACACACACACACACACACACACACACACACACACACACACACACACACACACACACACACACACTCTTCCACCCGGCCCTTCTTTCTGTCAGTGGGGAATAACTTTCTTTTATTTAATTCCTTTTCCATCTGACACCTTTCTGCCAGAAGACACTGCACACGATGCTAGTTTTTCTCTGCTAATTTTCAAACGCCTCACTGCAGAGTACAAATGTCATCAAGCGATGAATGCATCTGACCACTGTAACAGAAACAGGAAATGACATAATATCTGTGTTGACCGTGATGCTCAGGAGGAGAAAGAGAGAGGGTGTATTTGTGTGTGAGTGTGTATATGTGGAGGGTTGGCGAGGGCAGCGCGGTCACAGGTGACTGTCATGTTTAATAATGATTATCACCACGCACCTGCGCCCCCACGCTAATTAACTGGATGCATATGCAAATGAGTCGGGGGATTTAGAAAAAAGAAAAGAAAAACAGCTCCTGGAGTGGCAGTGAGCGGTTGTTCAGCTGCTGGACTTGATTAGGGTAATGAACGGTCAGCGGCGGAGGCACCAATGGTGGTAAAAGGAGGAGAGATAAAGGAAAAGGAGGATATTAGGGTGAGAGGGGAGGAAGGAAGGAGTATTAGAAAGAGGAGGAGGAGGAGGAGAAGAGAGATATCACTGAGGTAACATAATGGGAACAGGTGGACGAGTGGCCTGTTGACTGGGGGAGTAAGAGGAGGGGGTTGATGTTGTGTTGGTGTGATTTAGTGCAACCAATCCAGGGCCGTAAAGTCCTGAAGCGTGTACGAAATCTCAAGGATTCCACAGCGTAAATATTCACATGTAATAATGCATTCAGATTTTAACCCTTAAATGGTTTCTGTGGATACAGTCAATTGACAGGCTGTGTCCATGTGTAAAATAGGTGTAAGAACAATGTAATAACGGCATAATATGGTTGTAATATTGGTGTGATAACAGTTGGTCTAATAACAGTGTAACATGGGTGTAAAAACTAAGAAATACTGGTGTAATAATAATGTGATGGGGTGTGTTCAGGTGTAATATGGTTGTTACAACAGTGTAATACGGGTTTGGTAGAAAATACCCATGAAATAATGTTTTTTTTCTATGTGTGATTGCCCATTTAAGGGTTAAGGAAAGCACAAAACGTTGTTAGTGAGAGTGCTTGTTATTTGATTTGCACATACTGACAGATGTGTTTCCTCCCATGTTGCATTCACTTTTACTTCACTGAGGTGTGAAGAAAGAGAGGCGGGGGAAAAAAACACATTCATTTATTCCAAATGCATTCCAAACACGCATTCTATATCTCCATACTGTGATCCGGGCCTTGCATGCATACACCTCTAACAAAGCAAATTGCGGTTCATCCAACTCCATGGCCCCAATCTCAGTCGGGGGAGGCAGGCTCGTCACTCACACAGATAAGGGTGAATTAGGGTCCCGCTCTGGGTTTTACATTTCAATTTAGCCTCCGGCTTCAGAGCCATTAGGGGCCTAATCTAAAGCGTGGTCCGCAGGGTTCTCCATCCCTACCAATCGCAATATTGTTATATTAACTTTCCCGTATGCCGGAATGAAACTCCAACAGATTCATTACTCCGCATTAAATTCATATTAGGGTTATTTGTGATAGGAAGACCTCTTATTTAGGCATGTGCAAGTAGTCAATGTGTTTGTAATGCAGTACTGCTGTATCACCAGCTGGTTCATTTGGGCGAGCAGAACAGAGCGTGTGAGTGTAATTGCAAGTTGATAATGTGCCTGGGCATGCAGAATGACCGAGACGGCCCTCGCCAACCAAGCGCGGGGGGGGGAGGGAACGTTGTGCAGGTGCAAAGTCAAAAGGGGACTTTAACTCTCTTAAGATGACTCTCCGCAGATCAGGCAGCATCACAGGTTGCATAAAGCCAAGATAAATGTTAAGGGTTGATTTGTAAATCCTTAATAAAAGCTAAAGTTAGGAACAGTGACAGTAGCTGAAGTAGGGATCCATTATGTGGTATACGCCCTAGCATACTAATTACAAAAATACACATTGAAAAGGTGCCTTTAACAACTTTAAAAGCTCCACACCCACACATCTTCTGACACCTGTACAAACCAAAAACAGGACAGTGTGGTTTGACAAGCAGCCAGCCCAAGGCTCGGAGGTATTTACTGAGAAGCGTCAGTTAGATAACATTTGCCCCGTGGCACTGCAGAAGTCCAGTCCGCCCGCTCTGAACAAAACTAGATCATGAGTGGTGGAGTAGCACGCCGGCTGACAAAGAAGATACAACATTTTCCACCTTGGTTCAACTTTTACCGGATATACAATAGAAACAGTATTGTGCTGTCAACAAATGGTGTTATTCCACCATGAAGTCATTTTTCTAGCTTTACTAGTCACAATATGTAGCATATTATTGCAATTATCACAATTAATCAATGTATAACATAATAAAGTAAAATTACATTTCAATATTTTTGTTTTCACATACAGTGCATAATGCAGGTTGTTTCATAGGCAGTTCACTTACAAAGCAATAGCAAAATCTGCCCTTGTATTTATTTATGGCCAATGCCTTGTCGGTTGACGTCATTGCATTAGTTATGAAATATACATACTACATGTACTATTACCCATGATGCTGCTTGATTACTGCTACAGATCAGTGGAAGTAAAGGTGAAACTTCTTCCCCGGGAACTCACTGTGTTTTCCTAACCTCCCACTATGGCCTATTCTCCTTTTCCCCCCTCCTGTCCTCTCATCTCTCCTGTCTGAAGCTGTTACTATTTATCTACCAACTACCATAACTACACACACTCATACACCTACAGGTCAACCCCCCCAACTACACCCCCTCCTTTTTCCTACACAGGTTGGGTCAGTTCACCCGACTCTGTTTTTTTTTGTTGCAGCCTGTGTTCCTGAGCCCAGAGAGCAATGGTGGCCGTGGGGGGATGCTTGCCAACAACATAAAGTGTGTGTATCTGTGTGTATGTGTGTGTGGGAGAGAGAGAAATAGGGGGGAACATGTGGTAGTAATCTGGGTGTTTTACTGTCTGGCTCTGGTGGTGAAAGTGTTGGGCAGAGGCTATGAGCGGTCTGGATCGTGTCAGAAGCCGCCGGAGTCAGGTTACCCTGACAGACCCAACTGCGGGAGAGTACAGTGGGGGAGAAATGGAGGGAGACTGAGGGAGACTGAGGGAGAGAGAAGAGGGGATAAACAAGTGAGTGAAGGATGGGACTGGAAAGTTATAGAGTGAGGTGGTGGACTTTGAAAGCCAACCCTCTAACTTATTCTGTCCTCCCTCAAGACATTTTTATTAATCTCCGCATGTATGTGTGTGCAGTGCCTCTATGTGTGTGTGAGTGTGTGTGAACCCGGGCCAAAGGGCTCTAGAAGACGACCACTTGAACTAGCCCCAGCTGAGAAAACAAATGGCCTTGACTCTGTCTCTCCCCGCTCTTCTCTTCTTCTCCCCTCATCCAATTTGCATTTTTTTTTCCTCAACGATGGGCATTTAATCAAGTAAGGGAGCTAATCAAAACCAGAGAAAGGCTCCTGAACCCTCAGCTATCTCCTCCTTAATCCTAAAGCTCTGCTTCTCATTTGCCATTGACCTAGAGGACCAGACTTGTCCACTGAACCCCTTGCCACTGGGACATAGGGGGAGCTGGATTGCTGGAGAGTTTAGCGGTTAGCAAAAGTTTATAGCATGTGTGTTAATATGTGTGTATGTATATAAATCCATATTCTAAGGCACAGTAAAATGAAATGTCAACAAACCACTTCAACTATAGTGTATAAAACATGCAGAGGATGAGATGAATGGGGTTCAGGAATGAGGGAGTAGAGGGGAGAAGTGGAGAGTAGAGAGAGGAGTAGGGAGGATGGAGGAGGCACACGCGGGTCACGGGGGTTGAGGTGATAAGTCGCCTGCTGGGGAATTAATAGGGAGCAGATGGCGCTACCTTTACTTAATGTAGGGGTGTGGATACAAGGGGAGATATTTATCCGTCTGTATGAGAGCCGAGTCTGACGATGGCTGGCGGGCCGACTCCCCCACCTGAGGAGGATTTAGCACATTCCTGCCTCACTGTGAACTGGGAGGTGTAGTGGAACGGCAGAAGTTAGCTGTCAGAGAGGGGGGGATTTTTCTTTATCCCTTTGCATGATGAAATGAGCTGAGAGTTCCTGAAGGTGAAGAGGTTTGCTGTTGTCACTTTGAAAACCCAAGGTTCTCTGTAAATGAATAATCTAGATGTTTTTCAGCAGAGGTATTCTTATCAAGTGCACATGGTTACCAATGTCAATCCAGTTTTAAAGCTCTTATGTTTTCTTTTCTTTCTATCCTTTCACCTGCCTTAAGTCAGGTCATCTCTCATTCTGATATAGATAATTAAACTCTGAGGAATCGGGGCTCTTACATCCTTCTGAGGGAATCAATTCAAATTAAATTGGTTCCTACAAAAGTAGCAGGTACAATGTATAAATAATCCACTTTTTAATATCAGAGAACTTTAACCTCTAAATGCCACAATCGGAAGAACAGAATGTACCAACGAGTTGAAATCCTGCTGTTGTGAGAATATCTCAAGTTTACCCGATAGCTGAACAGAAAATGTTTTTTCTTATTAAAATAAATACCCAACCAAAACAGCTTTTCAGGACATAAAAAGCTATATTTTATGACCTGTACAACTGACTGTAATGTCTTCCTCAACTTGACCTAGTCCTAGTTTTTCTATGGATACAGCAAAAGGAACCAGTGGGAGCTGAGTGGGTCTATCATTCTTATCACTTTAGTGATAATGGCCGTCACATAAAAGATGACCCGTTGAACTCCACAAATGCCAGAGTGGCCCAATTAGCCACTATGCATTTCATACAATTTGCAAAGGGCAAATGTTCCCAAGCTGTAATTATGTACTCACATTGCCCACCTTGGGTGACCTGCCAACCAGTCTTGACGTCCGTCCGTTGTTCAGGTCGCCATGACAGCGTTGGCAAAAACACAAAGAAAAAAGAGCTGCGGGGTCTATCATTGTGTCTGTAATTGGTCAAGTTGCGCTTGTTACCTAGCGAATACATAATGGATAGTTCTGATTGCACTGTGAGATGGATGGGGAAATGTCACTGAGGGGGATGGATGAGTGGGATGATATTGGTTATGTCTACAGTTTAACGGTGCTGCGTCTTTCATCAGCATCGATTAGGGGTAAACCGGAACAAAATATCATTTTATTACTATTGTAAGACCATGAATGCTTTTGATTTTCTCCTGAATGGAAAGGTCTGGCACTGACCATTTGAATTACAGATACACCCTTCGTGTTCACACAACATATTGCATATTAGGGTTGCACTTTTTAAGAGGCTAGCAACATTTCTCGGAGAGTTACTGAGGCGCACAAACGCCTTTGCCATGACGAAGCTTTAACTTCAGTGAATATGCTCAGACATAACCACGATGGGCTGTATGCTCAAAGAGATCAATTACATTTTAAAATGGGCCATCTCTGCCCATAACCTTATTCAGATTGTTGCATAGTTTATTCTGCTAAATTCTAGCTACCTTAAAGGACTTTGAAATATGAAGCTAGGACTAGCTACAGGTTAGCAAAAAGACAAAAAGACAACATACATAGGCCTACAAGGCAGTGGCGGCTGGTGGAAAATATTTTTGGTGGGGCTATGGGAATGGTGACAAAACCATACTAGGGCATTTAAAATCAGGAGACTAAATACGAACATTGTGTGTGTGTGTGTGTGTGTGTGTGTGTGTGTGTGTGTGTGTGTGTGTGTGTGTGTGTGTGTGTGTGTGTGTGTGTGTGTGTCATACTTGCCAACCCTCCGGATTTTCGCGGGAGACACCCGCATTTCTCCCGATTTCTGACAAAATCAGATTTACTCACGACTGTTTCCACTCTGACTTTAATACAGGTACACCATTGTTTGGTTTCCATGGTAGCGCGTCTCTTTAGCAGCGCGCGCAACTCAAAGTCTGAGAGGGTGAGGAAGATGAAAACTGAACAAGAATCGACAACTCGACCCTCTGATCACTCCTTTCCTGTAAAATACAGGTCCAGCCCACACATATGCTCCATGGTGCCACAGGCCTTGCCCTTACAACTACAATAAGCATGCAAATGTTAATCTACAGCTCCGGCGATCGACTAGCACCGGAGTCTACAACTGCAGACGCAGCCATCCCCTACTGTAGCGTCACCTTGGATACGAGTCTAAACAGACACACAGGCCAGGGGGCTGAAAGGGCGCCCTTTGAGCATCAGATCTGACGACGCTGATTGGCTGAAATTATGTTTCGGCGGCATAGTTTACAGATAGTAACAGTCAGCTTGTTGGTTGCAGCTGCTCTGGCTGAGGGCTCTTTTCTACCGCCCGGACGAGAGAGGGTAATGATACACGCTGCGGCCAGGCAGGAAACATGTGACTTATCAGTAACTTTAGACATCGTAAAACAATTTTAAACAAGATTTTATTGTAGATTATACATTTTACTGATACCAACTATATAATATTTACCTTGTTCTTTAAAAAGAAAAAGAAAAAAAGAAAAAAAATATTTTTTGGAAATATATTTTTTTATGAGTTTTTTATTTTTAATGACAATCAAACATGTGGGAAGAGGGGGGGCGGCGCCCCTAGCGCCCCTATCGACCGGCCGCCACTGATACAAGGGTATTAGTCACCACTTGTAAGAAATTAAAATCAATATGATACTTGAATATTGAATGGATGCACCGTTTTATTTTGAAAAGCTTTATTTTGAAGGACAACCTTGTCGTTTACATGACGTCACTTCCGGACTCACGTTATCTATGTTTACAGCCGTCAGAATGTATAGAATAAAAAGTAATGAATGAGAATATGAGGAGGAAAGGCTTGTGGCGTTACACATTAAACACAAAACGTATAAATCTCCTTATGTTATGCGAAATTAATCCAGAGAAACGAAGCCGGGAGGAAGACCCGCCCATCGTTGAAGCAGCCAATGAGAAGACGAGCCAGGAATCGGATATACCAGCGCCGTGTAGATAGAATTAGATAGAATAGATTATCTCTATAAATCTCTGGAATATACACGCGCACAGACACTCGTTCTCTCTCTCCTCTTGACACGGCGCTGTGTTTGACCTGCTCTGTTTGTTCCACTAACGATACTTTATTAAATTACTCATTTGAACTTTCAGAGGCTCCATTTGTCTCTTTTTTTTTTTTACTTTCTCCTGGCTACGAAACAAAGAATACATCTACACACTCCAGGCCAAGAAATCATTCTACCACATTGCTCTCCATAAAACCCCAATATATTGTTTTCGTAATTAAATTTTTCTACAGGTAAAATAAAGCAAGATAAAACATTTTGAATTGTTAGTTATATCTTGGATAGCGCCATGCTAGCATTTTTCTTTTGGCTTCCAGTCTTTGTGCTAAGCTAAGCTAACTGGCTAACAGTAAAGCTTCCTATGTATTACATTACATTACATTGTCACTTGTTAGACGCTTTTATCCAAAGCAACTTACATACTCAATACTGTGGGAAATCCCCACAGGAGCAATTTGGGGTGATCCGAACACCAACGCTCAAACCACTGCACCACACGCCTATTTATCGTCTTATCATCTCCCAGCAACATATTTAACAAATGTTGAACTATTACTCTATTGACGACTGAAAAAGCAGTGACCCAACCTCACTGTAAATTGATGTGCGACCACTAATCAAAAGAGGTAAGTTGTAATATGTGCCTTCTGAGGGCTTCTTGAACTTAATTTTGCATTATTTTAAGCAAAGAGGGCCTTCAGAAATGACTGTCCATTATTATGAATAGTACCTTTAACAATTCAGCAAGATGACCTGTCTGAGCCTATTCCAGGTTCTCCTGGCGCTGAGGTCCAGTGTTCAGGAGATGCTGCTGTGAGGCAGGCCCTCCCTAATGTCTCCATTGCCTGCACCTGACCCCGGTAGCCAGCAGTGGCCAAATTTAGTTTGGAAAGGTGCCACCATGGGAGAGCCGACAGGTCCATTAATCAGCAGGAGTCTCCCCCCTACTCATCCTACAGGTCAGATGGGGAGCAGAACACACACAAGTACATACACACACATGCAAAGAGAACTACCTTCAAGTAAAAAAAAACACAATAGAGCACAAACAAAAAGTTTAAAAGAACTCTGACAGCAATCGCTCTCCTTCTACTTTTAACGTTCTATTCTAAATCCTCCATCACCTCCTTTACACACACAAACACACACACTTACACACCTGGTCGAAACCCTTCATCACTCCCAGTCTGATCCAACCTCACATCCCGGCTCTCTTCTCTCGGTCTGAGCCAGGTTTTCTGTCAGCCTGAAGGCCCCGGTCTTAGGGGTTATCCACACACCGCTACCCCTGGCTCTCACTCCATGCAGGGGACTAGGGGAACACACATAAACATCAGCAGAAACACTCAATGTGACCCTTAGGAACACAAACATTCAGAAACAGAGACCATGTGCAAAATATGACAGATTGATGTGATGGATCTGAGCCTGGAGAATCCATCGTTTTTGGAGACCTGAGGTGGAAAAAAGAGACTTTGAATATATGTGATGTTTGTTATCATGTATAATTTGAACTCAAAGTGCTCTCCCCTTAGGGAACACGCAGAGAAATCAGTAGAGATGTCAAACTTTTGTCTCAACAGTTCCTTACATCACCTGTTTTTGGAAAGTAAGGCAGCGACAGTTTGTTTGAAGCAGCCTCTAATTGACTTGTAATCAGTGTTTACTATCTTGCAATTAAAACTAAGAGACAATGAGATTGGAGAATGTGGCTCCAGCAGAAGGCATTTATTGGGCAATATCCCTGAGGTGAGGGACGATGCCAGGAAGAAACTGGAGAGAATGTGTCTGATAACTGCTCCGTATTTATATGCAGTGTCACTGGTGCACTTATCCTTTCTAATGTGAAACTCTGCAGGGAGATGAATGGTGGGATTGGGTTAGATTAATGAAGGTTACCAACGTCCCCAGATGTTTCTGTGGTAATTAGAGGCCTTTGTTTATCAGGAAAACAAGTCACATCAAGAGCAAAGCATTCATTATAATTTTTCATAATCTTAATAATTCAAGTGTAGCTGCTTCATTTTGTTCCCAATTTATCATGCTAATGTTATGAATAAATCTACATAATTTCAGCACCGCCTGTTGGATCTGCGAACAACAGACTTAGATAGAGCAAAATATTGAATTTGTACTTTTATGCAGAATAGTGTACAACAAATCAATAGGTCAAATTTAATGAGTGATAACGTAATGTACCCATTGAAAAAATCAATGTTTTATAGCTTTGCCAGTATCATAATAAGTACAATTTCTTCATTTGTGAGAAGTCGGCTATTTTAGGATCTTTACTTCCTAGTGATTAATATGCAGGTATAGCAGGCAGGATGCTCAAATAATATTTAAAAATCCACTTGACGGATATTACCACATTATTAAATAGCTTGCACCAAATAGCTTCATCCTCACGAAACACCTGAAACCATTGAGCGCTCAGAAGCAGCTGTTTAATTTAGCCAAATTGATCCGCAGTTAAAGGTGGATGGCTCTGGTTTCCACAAGGTCACTTCGGTACAGTGCGGAGGTTTCGCTGGACAGTGCTGCATTTTTCTCTCGCCCCAATTGTCTTGTCAGAAATCAATCGGAGATCACACCGTGGTTTTGCAGCAGGAGGTCAGTCCTTGCTACAGCGTAAATATTTCATCCCGGACTTACGTCAAGGGGCTTTTAAAGATGTGTGCTGGACCATGCTCCCCTCTTGCTGCCCTCTGAAAGTGACAGGGCTTGCGTTTTAGCCCACTTCACGACCAGGTTAAATCAATTAAAATCTATTATTCATATGACAGTGCAGTGACCTCACTGAAAGCCCCTGTAATTTCAGAATAGAAAGGAGGAAATCCTCTCAACTCTCTTCTTCTCTTTGTAAGGAAAATCTCCATCGGCATAGCCACCATTGATGGCGGAAGGCTGTTCTGTCGGATAATAAGCAGAGTAATCAGGAGGAGAGAAGTCTTTAAGACCTGCTCACCTAAAGTCATCCATTGCAATCTCTATTTTGTTTATTCTTTTCACCATCTCTCTCTTTTGCGCGCTTTCTCGATCTCAGATGAAAGGCCCTTCTCACACTGCATGGTAAATGAAAATGATTGAGGCTGATAACAAAGATGAAAAGTGGTTTTGAAGTGGTTTGTCATATTAGTTGGCTTCCCCCTACCAACCTTTCAATTTAAGCAAACAATACGTTGACTGGTAGACGTGCCAAGCTTGAGTAAAGTGCAGCTCAGAAAATAGGTTACATTTAGATGGTTGGACAGAGGGAGGTACACATGGATAGATACAGTTGATTGGGATGGTAGCACTCCCTCATCAAAGTACATTGTTTTTGTAATTGTGGGGAACCTGGTCGTCTCATATTCCACTACACATCATGATTTGATTTAGAAAAATATGTATGTCATTTTGTGCATGTTTGGCTTAAGAGAGAAGCAAACCAGCATTTGTTTGATAGACTAAGGGTCAAATTTACAAGTGATTGTGCTGCTTTTTCGTCCCAAGCAAGATACAAATAACCAGTTTTATTCTCAAAAAATGCCTATCTGCGCTGCCAAGATAATAGTGCCCAGATGATATGGGTTCTCTCTGTCAGGTTCTAATTCCTTGACTGTTTTGTGAATGGAGAGACATGGCAGATAATGTTTGCAAGTGATGGTTTTTGTGAATTAGCACATTCATTTTCAGCCATGCTTACGGATGTGAGGCTGCACTTAAACACAGCAGTGCTTGAGTGCAGCCTTAAGTGAGCTAAATGCTAACGTCAACATTCCCACAATGACAATGCTGTTGTTTAACAGTTGGATTATTTACCATGTTTACCATGTTCACTGCGTGAGTTTAGTATTCTAAAGTGTTGAGCTAGGGGCAACTTTTTACAGTTGATGCTATGTCGTTGATGTCCATCTAATAGTTACTTGAACATTCACTGGAAACTCCAACAATGAATCCCTCACCAACCTCCTTCACCGCGACACTACCTCCTGTCAGCACCCTCCAGGACCACAGCACCAATTACTGAAAACTCACCTTATAAGAACTGTTTCTGACTTAATGTCCTTTGCTACTTTGTGTTAAGTACAATGTTTCTTTCAATGCGTCTCGCAAAGTGTCTTAAAAATCGCTCCATAAATAAAATCTAAAATAGAAAGGCGAGCGTAAACATCTGCCAAGGCCAAATGCCTTGTCTTAATGAAAGAAAATATTAATCAGGCATTTTGGCTAAACTCCAAAATCCTTGATGGATGTACCATTGTCAGTGTGCATGCATGTACTGCATCTTTAAATACATGCCTTGTTTACATGCAGGTGTCTGTGTGCCTTGTACCCTCCGGGGCAGCATCAGTAGGCGATTGCTGTAAATGGACTCTCACTATCGTTTAAGATGGCGTAACGCATCAACCAATCACATGATCCTCTTCCCCCTCACACCCTCTGGCCTCGGCTGGTACCATGGCATTATCAAAGCAGCCATTTATACAAATATACACACATACTATACATACACACACATGCACCACCTCCCTTTTATGGCTTCAGGGCCATTCCAGGAATGTCAGAGATGGTTTCACCCTTTGTATCTCTCCTCTTTTCTCCAATGCTGAATGATGGTAGCCTGCATGATTTGAGATTGTCATGGCCCAAAAACCCATTCTGTGACTGAAATGTAATAAGGCCAACTAGCTAGCCTCTGGTAGAAGAATATAAAACCAGCATAAATTGAGGTAAAATCCTGTGTTGATGGTTGACACTAACAGAGTGTGAATTTCCAGTTGCTACAAACAAGCTGAACAAATATGTTGTAAGAATTTAAAACACGGGAGATGTGGGCGTTGAATGATGGATGGAAGAGTCAGATTCACAGCCTCAGATTCATTTCAGTATTGCTTGGCTTGCTCTACTTAAAAGGTACTATCCACTTACTCCAGAAGAGTAAGCATATTGTTTCTATCTAATTGACACTAAGCTCATGGCTTTTACCATGTCAACACTGGATTACTGCTGCCTTTGAGCCTGTGGAGTGGTTGACTTGGCCCACATTCAGGCCTTGTTTTCCTTTCCACTCTGTCGTCTGCTGCTCACACACATATAGTACTGCATGCTCATAGTGCCACATGTGCAGGGCCGGCCCTGACCAATTTGCTGCCCTAGGCAGGATTTTAGCTGATTTGTGTTGTCATGAAATAAAAAAAATCTTTATTTTTTCTCCCCAATTTCAGGCGCCCCGGATGGGTTGATGCACCCTTAGCATTCGCCTATACTGCCTATGCCAAGGGCCGGCCCTGCACATGTGCACACACACTGAAGCGCTCACTCCATCTCTCTCTCGCACACACACACTCATCAAGCTTTTCCTCGACTCTCCTTTTTCTCTTACTCTCATCATGTTCCAGCATGAGACAAGTATTCCAAGGCCAATTTCACCACCGCTGAAAGTCCCTCTATCCCAGAAGCCCTTTTGGTTCAGAGGCTAGACCGGCAAGCGATTGGCCGGTCAGAGGCTAGTGTACTTGGTGATTGGCCAACGAAGGCCCCTGGTGCACGGTGACAGTAATTAGCACACGCCAACCATTAACAAACACAGATTAGGCATGAACCCGTGTGGCATGCTGCCATCCCCGTGCTGTGAGGATGTGTGTGCGTGAAGAGTGGTATTCCCCTCTGAGGGTCTGATTTTTGCAGTTTGTGTTTGGCTCCTTTCAAGACTTGGCATGTGTGTTTGTTGCCTGCATATGCCGTCTTTTTCTGCCTGTGCATTTATCCAACATGCCTGTATTCACAAGTATATGTGATTGTGTGTGTGTGTGTGTGTGTGTGTGTGTGTGTGTGTGTGTGTGTGTGTGTGTGTGTGTGTGTGTGTGTGTGTGTGTGTGTGTGTGTGTGTGTGTGCGTGCGTGTGCGTGTGCGTGTGTGTGTGTGTGTGTGTGTGTATTTGTGTTCAGCCTCATTTCCTCTGTGCCTGCTGGTCAATTTTGGCATTTAGAGAGAAAGATGCTGTGCATTCCCTACGGCTCTTTCGCTTCTAGCACTGAATTAGAGATGGGGCTATGATATGTGGAAATGATGTTTTAAACGGCACCAATCTCTGTTTCCCTCCCTCTCTTCCTTTCTCTCTCTTTCTTAGTCCAAACCCCCCCTCCTGGGCTGCTGAATCCGCCCTGCTGTGTGCGCATAATGAAAGATAAGAAGAGTCCTCCACCACTGACACTGAGCCACGGACCCTCAGAGGACTGTGCTAATCTGCTTGGCCCCTAATGGGGGCCACTTTGTGTCTGCTGAGGATCATTTCATATCAAACAAATTGTGTCCTGTGAAACCCATTACATTTCAGGCCCTTTGGAGATGATTCGCCCTTAGCTGACACATAGAGGACATCTTCGGCCCGACTTTTGATGCTGTAAATATTCCTTAAGATGGTCTTACATAGACCATCTCTCTTCTTTTCTTTTCACAGACGGGCTTTGTGCATCTCTAAAACCTGTCCGCTCTTTCATTAAACAGAGATTGGTAGTGTGGAGGTTAGCGAGAAGGAAAATAGAGGGATAAGAATGTGGGAGATGGAGGATGGAGAAAGATGAAGAGTTAATGAACTCGGACTCTCATCTTACATGTATTCATTTTCATAATTGTCTCTCTGCATGTGGTCTGGCAGCATACGCCTTCAGGAAATTCAAATAATGTCTCACACGTGTTTAAATATATCGCTATTTACATGCGATGATGGCCTTATGATTGTGTTATGAAAAGGTGCTGATGACGCAGAGTTCAGAAATCTCCTGCTACAACACTGGATCCAAGTTATTTATTCAAGGCAGAAAATATGGTTAAAGGTGGTATTAAATAGCTGACACAAGGAGGTGTGAAAACACCATCACAGACAACATGTTTCTAATACATCTCCCCTCACCCTGCAAGGCGTGACTGCCACGGTAAGCAGCAGCAGCTGCAACACATGTATAGTACATTTCTATTTGCATTGACAATAGTGTAATCTGCTGGGACACTGTCACCCCTTGTGCAGGTCATCACTCTTAATGTGTACGTTATGTGTCTGTCCGTATACGCATGCTTGTGTGTGTTTCTGCGCACATTGTCCAGTGTGTGTTTTTATCTGTATGTGTATGCCATCACTTCTGCCAGGGAGAAAACAGGGAGGGGGGGGAGAAAATGATCCGCGGCCGATATATATGAAACAGGAGGGCTCATACATAAACATAGCTCCAAGGCCCCGGGGCCAGGCAATCTACGAGGCAAATTGCTCACCAGTCAGCCATGGAGGCCGCACTGTTTACTATGCATGAGGTCTTGTGACATGCTTTAAAGCCGCCCCTAAAACAGGATGACTGGGCCGGTGGTGGCGAGGAGTTGCCTCTTTCTATTGCTGTGGTATTCTTTCCTGTGAAAAATATCTACTGGGTGGAGAACGGATCATCGTTTTACTCTGCAGACAGCAGATACTGCATGAAAGGAAAAATATGAGTGTTAGAGCCGCCTGTCTGAGTGAGACAGTGTGTTTACTTTTTTCCATGAACACACAGTGTTCGTGACGCAGCGATGGGGGGATTTCAATGCTGCTTTTCAGGTTATTTTCAGTGTGCTTGCTCTTTAATGATAGTGGATTGTGATGACAATTACAATTACCATTACAATCCACTATTGTAATCTCTCTCCACATGTGTCCTACATGTGGAGAGAGAAGATGTTGCGATTGCCTTGATACACATTGTATTTTATCGATAATCTCCACATAGTAACACCACTTTGTGATTTCTGAAGCCTAAATACAATTGCCAGAAGCGAAGAGCTAACGCTAGCCTATTAACGAACTACATCACATAAAGGCAGACTTATGTCGGCGTCATGACGATTTGTATTCTCTTTTAGTTTTTTAGACGCTTTGGACATTCACTGCTGACATATTTTATGTCGAAACACAATATAAACATCACTTCAGATCGTGTAAATCACAGACCTTGTTTTCGATGTCAAACCACAAACAAGTTAAAATAAGCGTTCACTTCAACACAAGGGAACCGGATGGGGGTAAAATGCTAAGTTATTTCTGGGTTTTAGGACTTGTTTCTGCACCACTCTATGCGGCAGTGCCTTTAACCTGCATTATTTATAATGGCAAGCGAGGGCGACTCCACTAGATGCATTTCAAGTCAGATTGTATAGAAGGCTATGAGAAAGTGAACCTACTTCTCACTTTGTTTTATCACCTATGTTAACAATATAACTTGAGTTTATGGTCTCAAGTAAATGGGAAGCAATTTAAAACAGGAAGCAATTATTGCATTTATGTTGCGTGTTCATTCAAGAAACCTCACAGCGCCCCAAACGCTCAACACAATCCTCAACACGTTTTTTTTGTGTCTCTTCATTGGAAGCTGGAGTGCCATGATTTATTTGCTGAGTTTGTTTTTAATTACCCAGTTTGTTTTCATCAGTACATTACACCAACTTCCATCCCAGCAAAGCCAGCAATCGTATTTGCTGACTCAATAATAAACAACAGGATAGGAATGCACTCACAAACTCTCTCACAGGTTTTTCATGAACTAAAAGAGATGTGAAAAAATAAATGTTTCTCAAGAACCATTGTTCTATTTTTGGGAAAAAACAATTAAACCAAGAACAACCAAAACAACAAGCTTCACTTTTCCAAAATCACACAGAAATGTAGTTTTACTCAATGTTTCTCACATGTAAACAAGTTAACACCAAACCATAGCATTCTTTAGTTGCATGCAAGTAAAGATTGTGTATGAATGATAGATGTTTTGGGAAAAAATCGTTGAGGTTCAACTTCAAATACCCCATCATTACATGGGAACACCAATGAATACAACAGAACAACATAAAAAAAGGGAAGAGATGTTAACATGTAAACAAGCCGCTCGCCAGGACCACAGCTGCTCCAGCCTGCATTTACCAGGCCAGTATTCCAGGGGGAGCCCTCCTCAATTCAATTTCAATCTGCTCGACCCCAGGGTCCAAGTTCAAGTTCAAAGTCATGCAACGGTGGTACAAACAGGAGAACTGCCCACCCACGAGCCCCAGTGCTGAGTGAACCATTCCAACTGAGATCGGGACAAATCCAATACTAGATCTATTCAAATGTCCTTTATAAGAATGTCTTTCCGCGGTGTGTCTGTGTGTAGAGGGGTAGAGGGGGGACTACTGTCACATTACAAACACCTTTACTGCCTCTCTCTCTCTCTATTTTGCTGTCGATCTGTCTTTCTCTCTCTCTCAGGCTATAATTATGCTAATAGTATGTATATAGCTGTGGCCCGGGAGGCTTGGGGCGTATTGAAGGCTCCCAGGTCTTTCTCTCCTGTAACAGTATTAGGGTACTATTGAAAAGCGGACGAAGGGTGAGGAGGGGGGGCAGGATAGAGAGATAGCGCGGGGTGGCAAATGGGACATGACCACCGTGCTCTCTGTCACGACGCCGCCCATTGTCTGGCCAAAGAAAAGGGCCTCCGCCACCAGTGGGACAATAATAAAGGAGCAAGAATGGGCTGTGCATATTAAACAACACAACGGACTGTGCGGACCAACCTGCATGGGTACCATGAAGGGGGAAGAGGAGGAAAACACTAAGAGAGAGACAGAGACGGCTGTGAAATAAGTGGGAGGGACTGGTTGAGAGAAAAGGGTGGATGATGTGAAAAAGGCACAAAAAGAGGCAGAGGCACACAGTAAAAAACAAAATGTGGTTTTGTTTCATTAAAGAGAGGACACCTGCTAAGGTCTTCTCCGACGCACAATAGAGTCCTGACGCTACTCCCATAAGCAATGCAATCTGTGATGGAGTTTCCTTTATCAAAAAACTGTAAACCTTTTTATCAGCTCAAAATACAGACACATATTTTTAACTATTTGATGCATCCTTTGCTATTTTTATAAAGAATCCTTAATCATGGTTTTGAACTGGTGACATTAGAAGTCTCCTACGGATATGTAAGGGATAATGTGCAGCGGGGCGGTCATTAATTTAAAAAAGAAAACCCAACAGGGGGATTATGGAGCCCAATGCGAATGGGATCATTAATGACCTCCTCGCTGCACATCATCCAGTTTATTACCCCGCCAAATACTAAATAAACTGACGACTTGACTCACAATATTAATTCAAAATAATTGTATAACTTAAAGATTATCGTATTACTTCTGCTAAGAAAAATATACTCTGTTCCACTGTGTACCAACAGCTGGAACTTGGCTACAGCATGGTACATTCAAATGAACTGCAGCACTGATCTAGCTTTACTGAAATTGTCCAAGTCTGTTCACAGTTTATTTTCCACTAACAAGTGCTTGAACAATGCCAGAGCGCATACCGTGTTCCCGTAAGTGTTTACTTCCTGTCTGTCTTCTTCTGTTGATTTATCTGACGTCCAACGCTCTGTCTTTTAACCTCTTTCCTTCTCTCCCTGGATCCTCCTCGGCAATAGTCATTATTTTGCTTAGCAGTGGTGTGCTATCGAGTATTAACAACCTCTGAAATGTCCAAATTGACTAATCAGAATTGAGTATTCAAACCAGCCGTCTAATAAATATAAAAAATGCTTTACCCCTTGTAAAATGTGAATAAATGCAATGAAGTTCGTAAACTGTGACTGATGCACAGCCTGCATACTGTTTGGTCTCCTATTTTTCGTTCATTATTTTTGGCAATTTTTTCATGTGGTTTCGTGTGTTTCATACCACACAATATTTTTCTCTCTAACAATGGATGCGATGCCAGATTAGGACAACGATAGAGTCATTTATTGTCACTCGGCCAAATAACAAGCTGGTTCACGACCAGTCAAAGCTTTCTTTCACAACAAGCATGAAGTCATAAGAGAGAAGGTGCTAAGGACTGCATTCAGGAATAAGAATGTAAACACACAACCATGATATGTATAATGCTGACTGAAAACAAGTATTTTTTTCTCTCTTTCAAAGTGGCACCATGCCACCATAATAGCCTTAACCCTAACCCTAATAATCTCATCCAACTCTAGCTGTTTGAGAGTGGCCACTAGACTGTTACCAACATTTATAGTTTTTGACGTTGGTGAAGGTTTTGTTAACTGGTGCTCAAACATAAATATCAAATGAACAACTTTACTTCTGGAACAACACTCAGAGGTTCTAGCTTCACAAGCGCAATGCCACACATCGAACGGTCCAACACATCCAGTACCAGTGTAAGACCCAGCGTCCTGGCTGCACCCCCACTCCTTCCCTGGCCAGAGTATGTTGAGAGGTGTCAACAGTAGAGTGGTGGGTGCGGGAGGCTCTACATGGTTCTCGGCAATCACATGTGCCTCGGCGGCTATGCAGCGTGGCTACCAT
Source organism: Notothenia rossii (assembly GCF_949606895.1). NCBI lineage: Eukaryota > Metazoa > Chordata > Actinopteri > Perciformes > Nototheniidae > Notothenia > Notothenia rossii. The sequence continues at coordinate 31,057,145 of NC_136912.1, read as the reverse complement.
CTGTCCGCATGTCACACAGTGCGCTGCTCTCTCACTTCCTCCCTGTCTCTTTCTGCACATCCTCGCTCATTCTGCCATCTCTTAATCTTTTATCTAGCTTCCTGTCTTCTTTTTACTCCCTCTAATCTTCCGCTGAATGTTCACCGCTGCAGCATGAGGTTATCGGTTCATTAAAGGGAGACCAAGAGGAGACAGGGAGAGTAAGACGTGGAACACACAAAGTCTGCTCACGGCAAGAGTTTTTTCTTCCAATAACTTGTGATTAATTGAGAGTCTCTTGTTTTTTAATTCATCGATATGCATTGAAAGAACATTAAATAGAATATGAGAAAGGTATTTGAGAAAGAAGGAGACACAGCAGCACCTCTTACAGACCAGTGAGTGGCAGTGTGCTACAGTTAGAGTAGACCCTCCTCAAGTGTTGTTTGGTACATGTATCTATAAGGGAAGTGAAGTAGTTACTGTAGTGTATCTGTGTTTTTTATAAAAGGTTGTTGGCGTGTATGTGAATATATTGAATGCATAAACGGGTCTCTGATATGTGTGTGAATGCTCCATGTGTGTGTACCTGTGTGTCCTCAGACAGACAGGCAGACAGAGTGAAAGCAGTAGCCAACGAACCATAATATTGTCATTAAGGAATTCAGCAGATTAATAGCCTTAAATACCTGGAAATGTCCTAACATCTAGTGTCTTTAGCTTGTAATTTCCTCTCCTGCTCCTAAGCACTAAACCCGCTGTGTTGTTTTTGGCAACCCTCAGCCGGACCAAAGAACATCGTGCGGACACTGATACCTTCCTCTGGGATACATTCTCCCCTCCATTTGATGGAAACCAAAAAAAGGGCCTTTGGCCAGGCAGGTCCCATTATGTCTCAATGACAGAGCCGGGGGGTGAAAAACGCTCTGTTCTTTCCCCAGCGCACCTTTGGGTCTCAACAAGAAACGACATATGCCCTGATCAACGGAGAAGGGGGCGATTTGCCTGCAAAACTCAGCTCAAGTTGTTCTTTGCTGAAGTATTTGAATGATCGGAGCAGCTTTCTTGCTTCCATCACCCACCACCTTCGTTGGATAGAGTAGGCATCAAATCCTCCCCTTATGTAACTTATTTTTTAGCAGTGTTTAGCAAACATCACAATAGCCGTAGGCACTAATGATCACAGAGTCCAGAGCACTCTTGGCTCCCTGTCACATTCCCACCTCATGACCTCATGACTGGATGTATGCATTAAACAGATGTGGCTGGCTATGAGGGGCCTGAAACAGGATAGGACAGCCTATAGCCTCTAGGCTGGTCTTCTCTGGCCTTGAAGCCAGGGGCCTCCGGGTCCAGAGGACAGGATAAACAGGATAGATGTGTGTGCATATGTGTGTATGTGTGTGAAAGAGAGACAGAGAAACCCCTTTCCCACATGCAACCCATAAACGTTTGGGCAGTTTTCCATGTCAGCGTCATGTGAGAACAGTGAGTTGATTTTCAGTGCTGGAGATGCTCGGACAATTTGCTTGCTCAGGGAAAAAAAAGCCCAATGTTACAATTGTGTTATTTGAAACAGTTATATGCTGCATAAGAAAGTGACAGGAAAAGTGCAGCTCTTTTATTTAAAGTATGTATACTTCATATTCATCAAACAGGGAACATTTTAGAATGGCATCAAAGAGAGTCATTCTTTCAGAGGGACAGTGCAGCTGATAAGATAGAAAAATGCTGAGGAGTGCATACAATAAATATCAGTCAATTTCCTCTTTAGAAGAGTCCTAGTATACTTTTTGGGGCTTTCCCTTTCCTGTAGTGTGTTATATAGGTTTCTGTGAATAAAAAAGGGTCTGCAAAGCCTCAAATCCCAAAGTTCCCTCCAGAGGGAGTTTATCATCCACAACCCCCCTAACTGAAATGCCTCTATTGTAGTCCTTTGTTTACTTTCCAGACACAGTGACATTACTATGTAACACTTGTGCGAGCACCCCAACACATTGTACCTGATAGGCAAAGGGGCGGGACATCTCTAAGAAGTTGACCAATCCTCAAAGGGCCGGCCTAAACCAATCAGAGCAGACGGGGCTCTGGTTTCAGACAGAAGGTGAAAATAGGTGCTGCAGCACAGGCAGTATGAGAAAAAATAAAGACCTATTTGAACATTAAAGCATGGAGACATTTCACAGTAGATGCACAACATAGCAATATGGAACCTGTAAATGAGCATAATAGGGCCCCTTTAACCTGTTAATCCCTGAGCTTGTTTTTCAGGACTCAGGCTCGAAAATGACATTCCCGGAACAAATTACTATAACTTCACTTCTAAAAAGGGGTAAATTGATCATCTCTTTTCTCAAAGCAATGATAAACCTGTGAGTTGGATGTAGAAAAGTCAGAATCAATATAGATGTTTTTATTTTAAAGTAAATTCAGATTGAACATAGTAAAAAAATGTAAATGATAGTGTCCGTCCAAAAAAACAACATTACTTATAATGAAAACCACCCTTGAATGATGGGATAGTAGACTAAAAGCTTTAGGAATCCAAACTATAACATATAATAAGTACCATGTATCAAGATTAATACAAAACAAGTGACATTTGACCTTTTTAGAGAGGTTTAGCAACACAAAAAAACACTTCTGGGGTCATTTGAGTGCATTTTCAATATCTATGGCCCCCCTCGGTCGATTTTGATGATTAACACCTCTTTTTATCTGTTCGAGCCAATGGAATTGAGGGAACGTTCCTAAAATCCATCTAAACCAGTGCTTCTTTCAGTTTTTCGCACTCTCGCGAGAATATCTCCGCAATGGAGCGAGGTTAAGTTTCACTTTCGATTGCATGAGATAGCCCAGCGCAACACCTTCATCACACATTTTGCCATCTGTTTGTACCATGTTCAGGAGATTTGTGATCTGTTCTAGAAAAACGATGTGTTTTTTGATATTTGTAGAGTTAGGTGGTCCGCAAATGTTTTTTTATTGGTTAAGTGGTCCTTGGTATGAAAAAGTTTGAGAAACACTGATATAAACATTACCCATTGCGTAGCCAGAATGCCCCAGAACCGGAAGCTGTCATACACACTGGTAGCCAGTGGTGTAGTCGTCGTTGTAAGCAGGGGATTGGCGTCCCCCCACTTATTTGGAGCCCCCACTTTTTTTTAAATAGTCTAATAAGTATAAAATCATTGCCAGTGTTATCAAGTGTGTATTTGTTGTAATAAGGACGAAAATAAAATACATTTCACAGTAATTATAATAAAAACGTAGCTCAAGTATTTATGATTTTAACTTGATTTGAAGAGTGTGTGAGGGGGCAGCACCGTGTGTGTGTGTGTAGAGTGACCAGGTGTCCCGCTTTGTGCGGGACTGCACACACAGCATTTTTATAATTTGTCCCGCGTCCCACAAAATTGAGACTATGTCCCGCATTTGATTGACAGTTGTGCAGAAAGGCCGGCTCGGTTCACTGACGGCCGGCACCGAACCGGTGTACCCCCCCCACCTTTGACAGTTCACGAGCGCGTCCATAGTGTCTCTCCCCCGTCCCGTCCACCCAGTAAAAAAATCCCCACTACACCACTGCTGGTAGCTCTCATAGCAACTATATATGAAAACTCCGTTATTGACATAAATATGAAGATGGATTATCAGTAATAATTTCAGATACATTGGATTAACCTTCAGCAGCGTTGTTATTGTTTTTAATGCCATTGAACACCAATTTCGATCAGAACAACAGCATGACAATGTCCCGTTTTTGCTCCGTAAAGCTCCGTGTTGTGATGTCTGTTTTTGCTTCCCCTGTCGCGAGTTCTGATCGCTCGGTGATTATACTAATACCTGTAGTATCTGTGGAATCTCAGCTTGCTAATCGATATAGTGTTTGTGCAGATTCGATATATAATAAGGTTATTTATACCTAGAGTTCTGTGCTAAGTGTGTTACAATGTTTTCGCTCAGGGTTCATTTAGATGCTTCTTGTGAGACTTGTGTTTTGTTTCGGTAAAATTTGTTCGTATCGTAAGTTAGCTGAGTTTCTTCCCGTTAAGTTGGTATGACACATTAATAGGTTTTTAAATGTTAAAAAGCCCTGAGACACAGTTTCGTGAAACAAAAACCCACGGGCGGGGGCCTCCGGGTTGAAAAGGTTAAGGAGCTTTCATCTTTATGAACAAGGCAAACGTTGATGTGATCTTTTAGGATGTACGTAAATACAATTTCAATGCTGGTTCATTTTCAAGAATTGTGTAAACGATGAAAACCTTTAACATAGCAAGGCATTCTTAAAAGGGTTGGCATGATGGACTGGAAAGCAAGTGTAATAAACAGTGAAAAAAAGAGAATTAATATAAAATGTAGATCTCTGGAAAACATGTAATATGCTGATGACAACAGATTCTTCCTAAAAGACCAACAACAGCGTTGATGGCTCAGTGATGGATTCTGTTTGCGGTAGCTGCTCCCCTGGAGAGAGGGCCGATGTGGCGCATTACTCTTGCATCCTCCGAGGAATTTACACACTTGCACTCATTGTCCTCTGTGCCTCCTTTAATAGACACATTGTTCTACCGAGTCAAATAAAAGCAGTAAACATAATCAGCATCCGGAAGATGGATAATGCGGCGCAATGATGGTGTATGTGCCCCGCTGAAGCAAGTTGTGTTGCTGTGCTAGCGAAGAGAGCCGCCATTAGTGAGACTGTCACTGGCCAAGGCGGTGCACTCTAACGAGACCCATCTATTCTCAATATGCCACATTTTTATTCATTTTTCCCCCAAAACCTGACACGCAATCTGATGATGAACCAGCCCCATTATTTTTTGTACGCCAGCCGGTAGAGATAGATCCCCCAAACGTGGTGCCTTCATAGAACCAACATTATCCCTCTATGTCAGAGGTGGGTAATATCCTGGCGGTGTGGGAGTCCAGAGGTGCATACAGAATGATGTCATTAATCCTCCAGGGCAATCTCCCTCTCTCTCTCCCTCTACAACTGGCAATGCCGAAAACAGAGCCCTATTTGCATGCTGCATACGTTGCCAGGTGGCTCTGTGGGCCGCGGGTACAAATTAGATTTCCTGACAACAAGGTGTAAGAGAGGGAAGAATAGTGGGAGCAAGCAGCTTTCTTTCTTTTTCTCTTTCTTTCTTTTGTTATGCTTGTCGGTCGTTCTTGTGCAACATAATAATAAATTATGCTGTGTCCCGTACAGAAATAAAACAACACAGGTCATTTGTTAAAATTAGGGATGCGCATTTTCAGTAATTTAGTGCAGGAAGTGAAGTTAAATCCGACATAAGAATATGATCCGAAATTTGTATTTGGTTAACCTGTTTAACCCGGAGGCCCCCGCCCCCTGAGACACAGTTTTGTCACAAAACTGTGTCTCAGGGCTTCTTAACATTTAAAAACTTATTATTGTGTCATACCCACTACTTAACGGGAAGAAACTCAGCTAACTGACGATACGAAACATTTTTACCAAAACAAAACACAAGTCTCACAAGAAGCGTCTAAATTAACCCTGAGCGAAAAAATGCTAACACACTTAGCACAGAACTCTAGGTATAAATACCCTTATTACATATCGGATCTGCACAACCAATATATCGATTAGCAAGCTGAGATTCCAGGGGTATAAGTATATCACTGAGCGATTAGAACTTGCGAAAGGGGAAGCAAAAACAGATATCATAACCCCGAGCTTTACGGAGCAAAAACGGGACATTGTTTTACCTATACTGTTGTTCTGATCAAAAGTTGTGTTCAATGGCATTAAAACGATAACAACACTGCTGAAGGTTAATCCATAGGTTACCCTGTTAGACCCCAAGCCTGTTTTTCAGGTCTCAGGCTCGAAAATGACATTTCCAGAACAAATGACCATAACTACACTTCTAAAAGGGGAAAATTAATAATCTTTTTTCTCAAAGTAATGATAAACCTGTGAGTTGGATGTAGAAAAGTCAGAATCAATATAGATGTTTTTTATTTTAAAGAAAAGTCAGATTGAACATAGTAAAAAACTGTAAATTATAGTGTCTGTCCAAAGATTCTTTTTTACTTATAGTGAAAACTACCCTTGGATGATGGTAAGGTAGACTAAAAGCTTTAGGAATCCAATGTACAACATATAATAAGTACCTTGTATCAAGATTGATGCAAAACAAGTCACATTTGACCTTTTTAGAGAGGTTTAGCAAAAAATACTCCACCTCTGAGGTGATTTGGGTGGAAAAGGGGCGTTTTTGCCGTTTCTCCGGAACCCATAGGTACATTTTGGTGATCTGTTTTTAACCGTTAGAGCCAATAGAATCGAAGGGGGACTTCCACATACACAAAAAAAAAAGTGGGGGCTTCGCGCAGTTTTGCCCAGAGCAAACCTCTCTCACGCTCAGACATCTGAAAACGGAAAAGTAGGTTTATTGCTTATGGATGATCAGAAATCATTCCAAAGTTACACAGACACATTGGATTAACCTATGGATTAACCTTCAGCAGCGTTTTTATTGTTTTAATGCCATTGAAGTCAACTTTTGATCAGACAACAACGAAGGTAAGAGATATTACCGTTGTTGCTACCTAGCGCCATGTGTTGTGATGTCTGTTTTTGTTTATAAAGTCGCAACTTCTTATCATGGACTGATGATGTAGGTACCGATCGATTCTGTGTCTTCTCACAATGCTAGTCGATATGTTGGATGTGCAGCTACGATAAGTAATAAGGGTGTTATGAGCATAGGCGGCGCGTGAGGCTCAGGTTTGGGAAGGCTAAATAACTTTTTTTACCTGACGCTGCCCGCCTCCGGCGTCTATAGAAAAGAGATCAACTCAGTGAAAGCACCACCTGCTGACCAATCAGAGCTCATTGTGCGGAGATTAAATCTATCAAGCCATATTACAGGATAAAGGAAATACAGTTTAAACTGCAGTAGCCTGCAGAGAAGACGCCAACGTGTCGCACTTATTATTCATATCACATCATCAATCAGTTCATCGATCATATAATATCACAATATTTCCTTATCTGAGTCAGCTTCTTGAGCCGTATCTGGCCGTGCATCACCTAGGCCAGGGGTCGGCAACCCGCGGCCCACTGGCCGCAAGCGGCCCTTTAAGCCCTCCGCTCTGGCTCCCTTGAGCTTAGACGAAAATAAGAAGGATATAAAATAAAAGTATTTGTAGGACTATTTATATTTTGTTGCACGGTTAAAAATGTTTCGTATTTTGAGGTGATACTGTGACACATAAATAAAAAACAAAACGGTTTTAATTAGGTCAACTAAAATATGCGTCACATCCTGCTACGGTCCCGCGCGAGCGCCTTTTCTTGGAGGCGCTCGCGCGGGGACCCCCGGCTCGATGAGCGAACTATGGATAAATCAAAGAAAAGTACCGGAGGAACACAGGATTTAATTCTGTGTGGACAGAGTTATATGCTTTCACAGCAAACGATGCTGGTTTACCGGTATGTTTGATATGTAGAGAGAAGTTGTCAACGGTGATGCAGCCTTTACGTATCGAGGAACAACAAGGGAGAGGAAGACAGCTGACAATCTTCAGTCATAATTCAATGGGGTATGTAATTTATTTCAGAAAACACTTTTTGTTATATTCCATGGAATGCTCTTAACCTCCCGATAGCAATGTATTAAATACTTTGACAATAAATACTTACAAAAATGAATCTCTGGAAGCCGTAGTGCTGTAAAAAGCACGACCAATCATTTTAGCCGACCTAAAATAAAATAGCTGGATGGCCTACCTGCTTCAGCCTTCCATCTGTGCACAAACTTATCTCGTGGCCTCATTGATGATGCGCGTTCGTGTGTGTTGGAGGAGGGACTCTGTAAGAAAGTCTGAAGGAAGAGGCCTATTTTTTCCAGTTGTGTATTTTCAAATTCGAGCGCACTCGAGCTGGTTTCTCCATTCTTACCTACCCTACCTTTAACTCTTTTTAGGGTGCAGCTATATGTTTTATTTATTTCAAAGTGGGCCTATTTTAATAATATTTTTTTTCCTTCAAATGTGCAGAGGACTCCCCAAGTGCTGTGTTTAATTTATCTTAAAGTAGGCCTGTGTATTATTTGTAATTCTCCTTATAGGAGTTCTTTGTTTCTTATTAGAGGTTAACAGTTTTATATAATGTAATAAATAGTCTAATAAATGCAAAACAACTGTAGTTTTTGTCTGATATAACAATAAATACAACTTTATTAGCTATCAAGCTATGAAATATGTTTTGCGGCTCCAGGCAAAAATATTTTGGAGAAAAAGGAGCGAAATGGCTCTTTTGGTCAAAAAGGTTGCAGACCCCTGACCTAGGCCTACATTGTCACATACTGTATGCAGAAGTATTATTTTAAGCATCACATTAGGTTGACGAAACACTCAAATGTAATTAAAGTCAGATCCACTCGTGTCTTGGATGGGGCAGTGATATCATAAAACTGCTGTACACATTGATTCAAACACTCTGTAGTTTATTTATTTTTTAACAAGTTGTTATATATTCACCGTGCAACTATGTGGCTTGTATCCTGGATTGTATGTTTAAGTCATGGATGTTCAAATTCACATTCGTCTAATATTAGTTTACTTTTCATTAATGAAGTATGACGCTGCGCTGTCAATACATTTGTCCCTGTTGTGATTGGTGAAATGTAGCTAACCCTATGAGCTAACCCCGTCCCTTTCACGTGAATGCGCTCTCAGCTGGAGAGAGAAGCCCTGGCTTGATTTAACGAGTTGATAACCAGCATCGTAGGACCGTTTAGCGAGATCTCGTTTGTTGGGTTAGTTAAGATAACTCAAATATATCCAGGGTCTGTTGAACTGGCTTCGTAGTACAGGGCACAGGTGGCTGCATAGCAGCGCTAATGTCAAAGACACAAACATTATACATTATATATTTTTTTACCAGGATGCAGTGACACAAATATTTGGGAAGTCTTACTGTAGCCTTCCCTAGCCTACAGTACCCGCCGCCCATGGTTATGAGTGAGTTTCTGTGCAACCGCAGTTAGCTAATTCAGAGGCTCAGTGTTAGCTTTGTGTTTTTTTCCCCCCCAAAAATTAATTGATCAGTTAGCTGAGTTTCTTCCTGTTACATGGATATAAAACATTCATAGTTTATTAAATATTAAGAAGCCCGGGCGTTCTACCGCCCGGGGGCGGGTCGATGGGGTTCAACAGGTTAATCCAATGTGTCTGAAATGATTACTGATATTCCATCTTCATATTTATGTCAATAACGGAATTTTGATATATAGTTGCTATGAGAGCTACCAGAGTGAAAAAGTGGGGGCTCCAAATAAATGGGGGGGACGGCGATCCCCTGCGTCCAACGACCACTACACCACTGGCTGCCAGAGTGTTTGACAGCTTCCGGTTTTGGGCATTCTGGCTACGCATCACTCATTCACCAATGGGTAATGTTTAGATGGATTTTAGGAACTTCCCCTCGATTCTATTGGCTCTAACGGTTAAAAAGAGGTGACAATCATCGAAATCGACCGAGGGGGGCCATAGATATGGAAAATGCACCCAAATGACCCCAGAAGTGGTTTTTATTTGCTAAACCTCTCTAAAAAGGTCAAATGTCACTTATTTTGCATCAATCTTGATACAGGGTACTTATTATATGTTATAGTTTGGATTCCTAAAGCTTTTAGTCTACTATCCCATCATTCAAGGGTGGTTTTCATTATAAGTAAGGTTTTTTTGGACGGACGATATAATTTACGTGTTTTTACTATGTTCAATCTGAATTTATATTCTATATTGATTCTGACTTTTCTACATCCAACTCACCGGTTTATCATTGCTTTGAGAAAAAAGATTCTTAATTTACCCCTTGTAGAAGTGAAGATATAGTCAATTGTTCTGGGAATGTCATTTTCAAGCCTGAGACCTGAAAAACAGACTCAGGGCTTAACAGGTTAAACTAATTATTTCATATTATGCAAGTTTAACATGAAATAGTCTTCAATGCACATTCATTTATATATATGACCTGCTCCATCGAAATCAGTCGCATTGACCCGAAGACACATTTTGAGTTGGATACACTGTTGGAAAGAGGAGATTCCTAGATTTCTAATGATATCAGGATTGTTTTTGTACTCCAAATATTAAGCAAAATATGTCACATTATATAATGACTGTCACCGAGTCATCATTTTGAGAAAAATAAAAAAAAGTTTCCTCTTCTCTGGAATCCATCGATCTGATTGATTATTAGCGGAGCAAATGATCAAAATACTACGGAGGGAAGATATTTTCGTTTGGATTACTAGTCTGGGGGAAGCTCGCGAGTGTGTGTATACGTTTGTGTGTGTTTGTGTAATTTTGCGTTTGTGTGTATTGTGTTTGTTTCTCGGGGAAAACACTCACGAGAAACACCGGCTGTTGTTATGCCTGCTGTGACGTCAAGTTACTCCGTTCTCCGCTTGTAAATATGCCGCTACAAGCTTCAAAGTTGTATTTATCATCTGAATTTGCCGAAACAAGTTTAATATTCTGAAAGCCAAGACTTTGTTTAATTGAAATCAGATGAAAACAAATTGTAACGGACCCTGCCGTGTTATCTATGATTACTATACGCCTTACATAATTTCAGCCGGAGGGAGGGGAAACAATGCTGCGGAACAGCAGAGTGGCGAGTGAGAGCTGTCATCTTCCCTTTACAAGCTTCAAACATGTATTTATCGTGTGATTTTGGAAATAAGAGTTTCATGTTCTGAAAGCCAAGACTTTGTTTATTTAAAATCAAACAAAACACCCGAACACCGAAAAACTATTTTTTTACGCAAATCCGCATTTATTTTGAAATAAGCCATTGCGACTTCCGACTGATTTCGATAGAGCGGGTCACATATGGTTTTCCTAATATTTCCAGACATCCTTGGGCACCATTCTGCTCGTAACATTAGATTGTGTGAAGTCGGACTAAAAACGTTGAACGTGTAATTTTTTCTGTAGTTTCTTTTAGCTATATGGATATGGAAGAACAGGAGCAGTTTACATTTTTACAAAGAAAAAAAAAAGTTTACTATGTACATTTAATGAACACATACAGGACTGTCTCATAAAATTAGAATGTTGTGATAAAGTTCTTTATTTTCTGTAATGCAATTAAAAAAACAAAAATGTCATACATTCTGGATTCATTACAAATCAACTGAAATATTGCAAGCCTTTTATTATTTTAATATTGCTGATTATGGCATACAGCTTAAGAAAACTCAAATATCCTATCTCTAAATATTAGAATATCATGAAAAAGTATACTAGTAGGGTGTTCAACGAATCACTTGAATCGTCTAATTAACTCGAAACACCTGCAAGGGTTTCCTGAGCCTTGAAAAACACTCAGCTTGGTTCAGTAAACTAAATCACAAGTATGGGGAAGACTGCTGATCTGACTGCTGTCCAGAGGACCGTCATTGACACCCTCCATCAGGAGGGTAAGACACAAAAAGAAATTTCTCAAAGAGCAAGCTGTTCACAGAGTGCAGTTTCAAAGCACATCCACAAAAAGTCTGTTGGAAGGGGGAAATGTGGCAGGAAACGCTGCACAACCAAGAGAGATGACCGCAGCCTTAACAGCATTGTGAAGAAGAGTCGCTTCCAGAATTTGGGGGAGCTTCAAAGACAGTGGACTGAAGCTGGAGTCCAGGTATCAAAAGTCACTGTTCACAGACGTGTCCGGGAAATGGGCTACAATAGCCGTATTCCCATGGTCAAGCCACTTCTGAACTCAAGACAACGGAAGAGGCGTCTGACTTGGGCTAAGGAAAAGAAGCACTGGACAGTTGCACAGTGGTCCAAAGTCCTCTTTTCAGACGAAAGCAAGTTTTGTATTTCATTTGGAAGTCAAGGCGCCAGAGTCTGGAGAAAGGCTGGAGAGGAGCAAAATCCAAGTTGCTTGAAATCCAGTGTGAAGTTCCCACAGTCAGCGATGGTTTGGGGAGCCATGTCAGCTGCTGGTGTTGGTCCACTGTGTTTCATCAAGCCCAGAGTAAATGCAGCTGTGTACCAAGAGATTTTAGAGCACTACATGCTTCCGTCTGCTGAAAAGCTCTATGGAGATGAGGAATTCATTTTCCAGCATGATCTGGCACCTGCCCACAGTGCCAAAACCACCAGTAACTGGTGTACTGACCATGGCATTACTGTCCTCGATTAGCCTGCAAATTCCCCTGACCTGAACCCCATAGAGAATATGTGGGGTATTGTGAATAAGAAGCTGAAAGACATCAGACCCAACAATGCTAATGAGCTAAAGGCCGCTATTGAAGCATCCTGGGCATCCATAACACCTCAGCAATGCCACAGGCTGATTGCCTCCATGCCACGCCGCATTGATGTAGTAATCCGTGCAAAAGGATTCCCAACCAAGTACTGAGTGCATTAATGGACATTTTCAAATGTTTGATTGTGTTTTGCTGTTATAAATCTTTTTTTTTTACTTGGTCTGAGGAACTATTCTAATTTTTTGAGATAGGATTTTTGAGTTTTCTTAAGCTGTATGCCATAATCAGCAATATTAAAATAATAAAAGGCTTGCAATATTTCAGTTGATTTGTAATGAATCCAGAATGTATGACATTTTTGTTTTTTTAATTGCATTACAGAAAATAAAGAACTTTATCACAATATTCTAATTTTCTGAGACAGTCCTGTACATCGAGAACTGTAGTACTCGCAACCCGGTATCACGACAAGACGTGAACATGTGACGATTTACCATGCTGGGAGATGTGAAGATGTCACGATTTCGTCCCTTCAAACGGTTACAGTTCAGTGACAGTTACACGGTATTGTTAACATGGCTCAACCAGTGGATAAATACCCGGAATTGCCAAGCAAATGCTCTACCACGACGGTCAGTTGTTATTGTCAATATTAATATAATAATGATTTATTTTGTAATAGTCACACTCGATTTTGCCGATTTTCTTGTTGCCCCAGCTGGTCGACACCTCTTTTTTTTTAGCAAAGGCTACATTAATGTATTAAATCGATGTTAATCAATGTGTGTGGTTGTGGAATTAACGGACGTGCGATTGCGTTGCCAGGCAACAGCTTGGGATCATGTTAATTTACAAACTCTTCAACTAGAATATTTAAAAACATTTTAGAAGGCCTCACAAAATACTTTAATGTAAATTAAAATGCAAATGTGAAGAATGTGTGTATAACAAAATACATCCGTCATAAACAACAGAAACAGAGGCAAGATCCTCAGCTTGATGATTGGATGTTTTAGCCGCAATGCACGTTGGGATATGGTGTTTATTCGATGTGAAATCCGAAAACTAAAACTAAAATAATACTTTATTCCGAGTGTGCTTGCATTTCTCTTTGAAAGTCATCACATACTGTAACGGCATTGTAATATACGGTTCGGCTGCATTACATATTACACATCTGCCTTAATTCTTTATTTATAGAGCCCTGATTAGAAGATTTCTGGACAAACAGGAAGAGCTGCCGCCGAAACTGAATACGTGATTTGATCATAAATATATCAGCAATTAAACAACATCTTCAATTTCTCTTCACACAATACGTCCCCTTGCAGTATCAACATTAATTTGGCTGACTTTTATATTTGATCCAATTGGTAGATAGGCTATATTTACACCATAACGGTGCACAGCTGATAGAAAGGGACACCTAGTGGTTAAAGCACGTTATTGAATTTTAGGTAACACTTTATATTAAGGCACACAAATTAACCATCAACTAGTTGTTAATTAGCATGCATATTAGCAGTATATTGGCTCTTTACTAGTTATTATAAAACACTTATTAATGCCTTATTCTACATGACCATATTCTACAAGTAATAAGCCATTAGTTGAGAGTTTTTCCTCAATAACCTTCTAATTAGTGCTTATTTATTGCAAGTAAGGAAGTTGTTGTACATGTTTTGGTCTTAATATGCTCTGCTCAATATGGGCCTAATAAGCCAGTAGTACCACAAGAATAGTTATTCTCCCATAATAACACTTAACAAATATGATCTCTTCTGATGTAACAAGACATGAAACTATAAGTGTTAATTGTGTCTAAATAACTCAAAATTAGGTATTTACATCTAAGAATATGTTCCCTATTTTAAATTGAAGTCTTGTTCATAACCAATAAACTAGTAGTTTGACTCTAATTAGGTATTTCTATCTAAGAATATGTTCCCTATTTTAAAGTGAAGTCTTGTTCATAACCAATATGTCACAGTCTGTCTGTGTTGTGTTTTGTCTGTCTCTGGTTTCCTGTTTTATTTTGAAAAGTGTTCACCCCCTGTCTTGTCTGTTCATTCCTGTCTCTGTGTTTGCCCTCCTGTGTCTGATTTCCTGATTGTGTTCACCTGGTGCCCCTGTGTTTTCTCCTCCCTCCTCACCTGTCTCTTGTTTCTTTGATTAGTCCTGTGTGCATTTAGGTTCGTTTTTTCCTGTTAGTCTTTGTGAGATTCTTGTTTGTCTTGACTGTGTTCACTGGGAAGAGTTCTTTTGTTATATTAGCCTTGAAATAAAGGTATTTTCTGTTTAAATCTGCATTTGGGTCCTGCCTGCTTCACTCAACCCTGACACAATAAGCTAGTAGTTTGACTCTAATTAGGTATTTCTATATGTTCCCTATTTTAAAGTGAGGTCTTGTTCATAACCAATAAGCTAGTAGTTTGACTCTAATTGACCTGAACATGTAACCTATTCTAAAGTTGCCTCCTCTTCACACTTTGTAAATACATTATCACATGAACAAAGTATAGGCATACGTTGAAATATCTGTTTTATTAATGAACCACTGAAGAAAGGTTCAGATACATACCAAAACATGTCAAGTTTCTCCAAGGCTGAGAACACATAATGCAGCCTGTATGTTTTAATAAAAACAGATTTTTTTTAACAGAGTTTATGTATTTGTGATCATGCTGTGTGACCTGCTTGTATGTACTTACACAATAGGTGTACTGTTCTCTCCATGTGTTGTACTGTCTCAGTGTGAACATAGATTAAACAGCAAGCCAAACTCTTTTGAGAGCCAGGGAATGAGCAGCCATGCTCCTTTATTGACTTATTTGCAGTCCACTGATATTCAAACGGAGTGAAACTATACAAAATTAAGTTACAAAGCACTTAATGATCTCATACATGCAAGTGTAACATACACATATTAACACATAGGACCACTAACTGTAAACAAGGTAAATATAGCTAACGCTAGCTGTGCAATAAGCAATCCTAAGCAAGCCTGAAAAAGTACTAATATATTGCTTTCCTGCAATGTCAACTATGTTGAAGCACTTATTTTAACTGATATTATACATATGAATTATACTCTTATGTATGTAGATAGTATAAGAAATGTGCAGAATATGACAGTTTAATGGTGGAGGTATACACACATATTGATAGATGACGTCTTGTAATGCACTGTTGAGGAACCTGCAACCCAAGTTTTTCATTCATTGCACAATTACACCGTAGTTGTGTATAATATGATATGTCAATAAACCTTTGAAAACCTCGAAATCTTGAAAGGGATGTGCAAAATAGCCATTATATACAGTCTTTAATTAACTATTAGTAGAGAATAACGAGTAATGAATATACTTTATAGAGATCTGCAGATAAATGTTTAGTCTTCTCAAGCACCAACTAATATTTTGCCTGATTGTTGGCACTTGACAAACACCTTCCCTGAATTTGAATAAGGTGTAATTAAGTCTGATTTAAGGGTTGTTTATATTTCACATCATTAATCAGAATGTGGTCTACTTAATAAAACATAATATCAAACATAATATTACTATTAACGTTATTGTGAAATAAATACACACAGCATACAATTCCATAATAACTTTTTATTATTAGTGTAGGACACTTATGTGTGTATAGTATCTGAAGATGTGTAGTTTTATTCATGTTTTCACATAATTTTACAGGATATTGCTATATTATTTGACATGACAGTTTTACTTCTACACATTAATATCTGATTTGCAGACAGAAAGGTATATCCGTCATTTAATGGTAAGCTATTTAAATTGTGATTCCATAGATGTGTCTCCCATCACCCAAAAACCCATGACTATTCTCTCAACTCAGTATTTACTTTCTTATATTCAAAGAAAATGTGAAAACGACAAGTCCCTGTCTATCAGCTGTGCACCGTTATGGTGTAAATACAGCCTATCTACCAATTGGATCAAATCTAAAAGTCAGCCGAATTAGTATTAATACTGCAATGAGATGTATTGTGTGAAAATAAATGTAAGATGTTGTTCAATTGTTGATATATTCATGATCCACGTCACGTATTCCGTTTCGGCGGCATTTCTTCCTGTTTGTCCAGAAGTCTTCTCATCAGGGCTCTATAAATAGAGAACTACGGCAGATGTGTAATATGTACAGTAATGCAGCCAAACCGTGTATTACAATGCATTCATGTGATGACTTTTAAAGAGAAAAGTATTTTATTTATTTTTTTAAATGTTTTCGGATTTCACGTCTGTTTCCGGTATTGTTTATGACCGATGTATTTTGTTATACACACATTCCTTCACATTTTTATTTTCATTTACATTAAAGTATTTAGTGATGCCTTTTAAAATGTTTTGAAATATAACTAGGGTTCTAGTTGAAGAGTTTGTAAATTAACATGAACCCAAGCTGTTGCCTGGCAACGCAATCGCACAACGTCACGTCCGTTAATTCCACAACCACACACATGGATTAACATTGATTTAATACATTAATATAGCATTTGTTTCTGCTAAAAGAGGTGTCGACCAGCTGGGGCAACAAGAACATCGGCAAAATCGAGTGTGACTATTAAAAAATAAATCATTATTATATTAATATTGACAATAACAACTGACCGTCGTGGTAGAGCATTTGCCTGGCATTTCCGGTTATTTATCCACTGGTTGGGCCATGTTAACAATACCGTATAACTGTCACGTTTGAAGGGAGGAAATCGTGACATCTTAACGTCTCCCAGCATGGTAAATCGTCACATGTTCACGTCTTGCCGTGATACTGGGTTGAGTACTCGTGCTTATCCCTCAGTGAAATTTGAGCGTTTGGTTTTTTTGGTACTAAAGAAGAAGGTATAGTGTAGCAAAGTCAGCAGAGATGAGATTGTGGACGGGTGTTCAAAGGGTTTGACTTTGACACTGAAAATCATGGGATTATTCTCCTAGCGGTCAACACTTTAATTACCTTTTTTAATTTATTTTGTCTAGGTATTGAGGACTTTGCGAATGACATATAGCCCAGACAAGAGAGAACAATGCTCAGGTCACATTTTCACTAAATGGTGGCCTATTGATCAGATCGATGGGGATAATGCAGCTATCTGAATTGAGGGGCCCCACACACACAGACAGACACACACACACACACACACACACACACACACACACACACACACACACACACACACACACACACACACACACACACACACACACACACACACACACACACAATCCAAGGCCTTCACCTTGACACTGGGTAAGGATGGGGGTCAGAAAAGAAAAGGTCTGAAAGGGGGCTTAAACTCTTCAGACTGAGAGTGTATGGCCTGTTTCTACCCTAAGGGCTAGTGACATTGTCTGTGTCAGTCACCCTGGAACTATAGCCTGGATGCTACAAATGGCTTTACCCACATTGTTTACCATCATTCCCTAAACAGAGGACAGGAAGCGGCGTCTAGGTTGCGGATGACATTAACATTCCTCATATTCTTATGTGGCCAAGGCCTCCATCTCACAGGAGACAAAGAGAAGGGGCATCAAAGCAAATAAGACAGTGTCCATTTGAGTGTGTCAGCAGCACACTTTTGAATGCTTGAATGCTTGGTCGTCTGTTGTCCGCCATATCAGAGCCTCCTGCCTCGTTTTCCCCCAATTTCAAGAATCCACCATCATTGATCCGTCCCTTCAATTAACGGCCATGTTTGTCCCCAATCAATTCCTATCTATCTTTTATATCTCTCTTTCTGCCTACCTTATTTTTTTCCTTTCCCACATTACCCCCTCATGTCCCCCATTCCTCCCCCTCATCCCTCACACGCTCCTACCTCACACCCTAAGGTCTCGCGGGTCACTCCCAGCAAGGTGATTCGTAAACAGCAGCTTGCGGAGAAATCAATACTTTATCAACAAGCCACAATGGGCTTTTGCACTTATCCTATATGATCTTTGTGGTAAAGGCCCCCGAGCATCCATCTCCTCCTTCTGGCTCGCTCCCTAAGCTCTGTTGCTAAGACAATCAGAAGAAAAGAGAGAGGGATGAAGGGAGGAGGAGGAGGGGGAAAAGGAGGGGAAGGAGCGAGGCGAAAGGCGAGGGGATTGTGCGAGGGGATTGTGCGAGGGGATTGTGCGAGGGTCTAGAGGCTTGCTGTGAGAGGAGGGATTTGCTGCTCCGCTGCTTTTAGCTTGATCTGCATCTGATTAAGGAGAGAGGGCAGAGTGTTGTCCTTCACCCCTGTGCTCTCCTGTCCCACATTATGTACCCTGGCACTGAGATCCATCATCCACCTACCACAGGCCTGGCTGCCATAGCCTGGGGACTTATTAGTCCGGCCCTGCTCCGTTCACCACAGCCCCGCTCTGCATACCATGCAGGGGTGAAAAGCCTCTTCCGCCTTAACACGCTGTATATTTACTATGCATCCCAATGACTTAAATGAGGTAAAACAAATACAAACGTTTATAAAAATACATACCTTGATGATATACTACAATGGATTGAATAATTATTGTTCTGTGTGGATCCTTGACCACTCAAAAACATATACAGTACTTAACGTGTTTCATTCCCTTGATTCTTCCTGACTTCTCACAAATTCACGATAACTGTTTTTGAATATTTGTGTGAATATGATAAAGACACCTGCATATTGGCACTTTTGGAAATACGGTGCTCCTGTAAGTGATGGATATTTTTGACTAGCAATATATTGGCGATAATACTCCTTGTTAAATATACTTTTCTTTCCATATTGTCATTATTCAGATTGTTTTCAAGACACAAAATACAGCCGTAATATGCATTTTATATTGCTTCAATTTGTCCTTTGTCGGACCAACAAAGTATTTTGAATTACATTGAATAATTTATGATGACATGTTTCAGTAGTTTGCCACAGAAAATGTCGTAATGTTTGCAGTCTCATACTCCCAAGTTAAAACCATAGGCTACAATAGTATGTATATTTTCTATGTCTGTGATTGACTGAATGAGCTGATCATGTTGAGATAAGGCTAATAAATGTTAGACAACAGTAGTACAGAAAACATGAATTTATGAGTCCAAGCATTGTTGAGCGTAGAACCAAAAATCAGCGATATTTTATGCGTATCAATTAGGTAGCTTGGCTTGCTAATACTAGGCTGCAGCAGCTAGCACTAACTACTAAGAAGATCGATCACACTGCAGCCTAACGGACATCCATTCCCATAAATGTAAAAACAATTCCTCGAACAATGAGGATGTAAAGCCGATGTTGAAAACACACAGGTCATACATCTTTTAACAGTACAAAGGGGGAGAAATAATCCGCCATCAAAAGTGTAAAATATTGTAAGAGCTACAGGGTGATGAAAGACTATAGCATAATTGAGTGGTTGTATTGAGCAGGGTCATGTCATATCTGCTTAAAACTATAATTTCAGATCAGATCAGAAACTGGAAAATGAACTTTCCTCAATTATTTCACGTCTTTAGGAACTGACATTGTCCTCCACCCACATACTTTCTTTAAGGTTAAACCATTAATTCAAACTGTAAATAATGGTTTTGGCACAAAAAACTCTCAAAAACTCTCTTTCAAATGTATGGAAGCACTTATCGCTTCCAATAGGCATGAAAATGTAGTTAAGTTAGACTTTAATTCTGCTCTAAATCACAAGGTGGTGGAGGATAGTGTCTGTGCCTTCTCGCTCTCAGCCTCTCTTGTCCAATAAGCCGGCATCAAACCCGTCAGCCTGAGAGTGAAAAGTGGAGGAGCTCGGCATGTGCAAACATCAATCCTAAATTTCCAGCCTCAATACCATCATGACCTTGGTTTGGAATGACATCTATTTGCTGGCTGGCTGCACACATCTCTTTGCAAATTGTATGGGCCAGGCTAATTTGTTTTTATGCACGTTTAGTCAAGAATGTGATGCCACGTTAGCTTTTGGGAGCACTGCCAATGTGGAATGGGGTTTCCGAGTGACAGACAGAAAAGGGGTGATTGAGGATGATTGTTCTGCCGGTTGTGTTGATATATGAAAAGAAAGACCCACTGAACACATCCCAGAATGAGTTTGCAGCAGATAGGAGTCCTTCTGGGACCACCTAAAGCTGAATATCATCATCTTGCACGGGAATAAACAATGACCTTTACAGCTCAAATACTACAGTGAAGACAGGTGCTGGGAGATATAGCCTAACAAATCTTAAAGTACTGAACACTTCACCATGTCATAAAAGGCCTGATAAAACATCTTCAAGCATGAATCTTTCTGAGTAAAGACAATTTATGGACCCAAAATGTACATGTCTGCAGGACGCTCCCTTGACCTGCCAGGAAAACAGGCGCTTTGCCCTCACTAAACTGAAATGTAAACACAGTTCATGCGGGAAAATATTTGCCTTCCTCATAGCTGAATTGACCTCTCAGCTCTACACGGTCAACCTCAAGCTGTTGTTTCATTATCTCCCGAGCACAAAATTTAGTCTCGGTTCCTGCTACCTCCAAACACACCGCCTCATTACCGCCATCACTTCTCAAAGTGACGCCAATACACAGAGTAATAAACACAATGAGTTTTCATTCACAGGGAAACATAATGAACCCCCTACACATGACCTATCTATGCAGCAAATTCATAATGTACAGTACACAGAGAGCAACCAAACACACACAAAGATAAGTCTTTATCACACACATACACTGTACACACTATCCCCCGCCCTCGTGCCACACGTGTCCTCCCATGACCAGGGCCCGGTTCACCAGGTTGACAAGAAGCTGCTTCATATTACGTGACAGAAATATCCCTGTTGCCATCACATACAGTATACAGTCTGCTGGACGCTATAGGACATACATCCAAGTAAACTGTCCATAACCTGAGACGTGTTCTTTTCCATATGCCCTGCATGTACAGTTGAGGTGAGGAGGGTCACATACAAATATGGACCTGTGCTCACACGCACACACACACACACACACACACCTAAAGATAAATGTATGTAAATGGTCCTAAGACACACGGCAATACACACTTCTGCGCTGTACTCTGAGCAGCGTGTCAACGTGTCTGCAAAGGTTACAGTCCACAGACATAGTTCACATATGTCTTAATGATATTATGTGACTGGAGAGTGTTCACTGGTCAACATGCTTCACACTGCACTTTAGTTACAACGCAGAGAGCAGAAGACTGAGCAGACTGTTTAAAGATTTGTATATTCTCTGTACAAAAACAGTTCTGTTATAGAAAGAAACTTAAAATCTACAAAATGTTTAGTCCGCTCATATTACACAAGTCGTTTATTTTTTGTGGTGGAAAGGAGAAATACATTTTCTTTGTTTAGATTAAGGATTGAATACATTGCAGCCTGTCCTCCTACAAAAAAACGACCATATAGGCCGATTGTTCATGCCCTTATTACGACCCAGAGACATATTTTAAATTGTATGTTGTTTCTTACACGACCACTAGAGGTGCTCTCGTCTCCAACATGCTCCCGGCCCGTTCATTGCAAACGTCCTGGAGGGTCGTTTATTCACAAATAACCCTCTCTGGAAAATCCTAAATTGTGGAATAGTTTGGCCATTAAAATGCTTTTTGATTCGATTTCTGGCGAGAAGTGTATATTGTACTCTTAGAATCCACGTCCAGTCGATGTGTAGGATCTATAGTTTGATAGATATTACAAAGATGATTTAAAGTCTCGCCTAGGGGTGTAACGGTACACGTACCCGTACCGAAATTATTTGGTACGGGCCAATCGGTTCGGTACACATGTGTACCGAAGTGTACCGAACGTTAAACGTAAAAAATTGAGAACGTGAAAAACTTTTTGGAAGTAATCTCAGGTGCTGCGTCTCAGCATTCAGAGTAATTTGAATCCTCCAGCATCATTGAAGTCTCCGGTTTGGGAACATTTTGGTTTCGCAGTTACGTACAAGGATGACGGACAAAGACAGGTGGACCGAACCAAAGCTGTTTGTCGGCATTGTTCAACTAAAATTGGTTACGCGGCTGACAATACATCAAACTTGCACACTCATTTGAAAAGGCATCACCCGAACATGAATATCACCGGTACCAAAAGAAAAAAGACTGAAGTGCAAACCCAACTCCCACTAGCATTTAAGCCTCCACCACTCGCAAAAAGTTCAGACCGAGCCAAGCTATTACAAACGCCAAATATCCTTATGTTGCCATGTTAGCAAAGCGCTACCTGGCTGTATCTGCTACCTCTGTCCCTAGCGAGAGGGGGTCCTCCACAGCAGGAGACATTGTTAGTGCCAGCAGATCTGCCCTGTCGGCAAGCAATGTGGACAAGTTTATTTTTCTTTAAAAAAACATGAAAATACAATGACAAGCAAGTCATAATGTCAAACTGGCTGCTTAGGTACTAGTACAGTTCAAATACAGATTATTTCAGTTCATCGAAATACTGCATCTTAACGTTTATTTTATTATATTTTGTATTTATGAGTGAATATTCACAGTTTAATAATAATTAAAAACCCAAAACTAATAGTTTATGTTTTGTGAGTACTAGTACAGTAACGTTCAAATACAGATTATTTCAGTTCATCGAAATGCTGCACCTTGATGTTTATTTTATTATATGTTGTATTTATTTTTAGTGAATACATTATTCACAGTTTATTAATAATAAAAAAAAATATATATATATTTTATGTTTTGTTATCATTTTTTCTGCTGTACCGAAAACGTACCGAACCGAACCGTGACCTAAAAACCGAGGTACGTACCGAACCGAAATGTTTGTGAACCGTTACACCCCTAGTCTCGCCAGGATAACGTGTATGCAGCTTCCATGTAAAGTTAGCATGGGTGAAAACAGTTTTTCCGGTGTCAAAGTTTTCATAATAAAACCGGATATATTCCCCTCACTGTCAAATGATTACACAGTTATACCTGCATTACTCATCCACTAAAAAACATCAGTTTATCCTTGTTAATTACACAATATTGATGCTTTTGTGTTTTTAACCTTCGATTCAGAGAAACAAATTGTTTTTTCGGAGTTTAAACACTACAGTTTCCGAAGAAACTACACTACCCAGAATCCCCAGCTATCGTTTGGGAATACAACATCCGCCTTGCTTTACAAACCCCGTGATTAGTCATCAAGCCCTGTGATTGGATGTTGGAGTGGCAGTGCGACAAGGTTACGCTGAGCGTCAAACTCTATGACATGGAATGGAACCACGGCAGACTTTCCAAAACTGGAATTGGACGGGTCCAGCTCCCGGGTCCACATGAAACATGCACTTGTCAAGGTTTAGAGGCAAATTTTGCAAATATGACAGTAGCCATCGATCATCTTAAGATAAGATAAGATAAGATACTCAAGCCTGTTTTTCAGGTTTCAGGCTCGAAAATGACATTCCCAGGACAAATGACCATATCTTCCCTTCTAAAAGGGTTAAATTAATAATCTTTTTTCTCAAAGTAATGATAAACCTGTGAGTTGGATGTAGAAAAGTCAGAATCAATATAGATGTTTTTTATTTTAAAGAAAATTCAGATTGAACATGGTAAAAAACTGTAAATTATAGTGTCCGTCCAAATAATATTTTGTACTTATAGTGAAAACTAACCTTGGATGATGGGTTAGTAGACTAAAAGCTTTAGGAATCCAAAGTACAACATATAATAAGTACCCTGTATCAAGATTGATGCAAAACAAGTGATATTTGACCTTTGTAGACAGATTTAGCAAAAAAACCCTCTTCTGGGGCCATTTGGGTGGATTTTCCTTATCTCTGGCCCCCCTTCTTCGAGTCTGACATGTGACATCTCTTTCTGACCGTTAGAGCCAATAGAATCGAAGGGAAATCGTCCTGCACACACTCATGTTTTTAAAAAAAAGTGACGTCTTCGTGCATTCAATGAAGCTACAGAGCGTAGGAATGGCCTGCTCTACTATTTTAAAACGGAATTGCAGTTTTATTGCTTATAGATTATCAGAACATTTCAAAGGGGACACTGCCACATTGGATTAACCTATTAACTACATCATCGTTGTTATCGTTTTAATGCCATTGAAGACCAGTTTAGACCAGACAAAGACAAAGGTAAGCCATGTTAGCATTGTGGGCTACCTGGCGCCACTTGTTTTGATGTACGTTTTTGTTGATAACGTCGCGAGTTTGTATCTTTCAGTGTTGAGGTGGGCACCATTAGATTCTGTGTCTTTACAATCATAAACGATGTGTTGGATGTGCAGCTAGGATAAGTAATAAGGGAGCTAGGAGTGTTTTTCGGTGCAGTAATAGGTTAACATTTTTTGCTCGGGGCTAATTCAGAGGCTCACTGTTAGCATTGTGTGTTTTTAAAAAAAATTAAAATTAAAAAGATCAGTTAAATGAGTTTTTTTCCCGTTATATGGATATAAAATATTCATAGTTTATTAAATATTAAGGTTCCTTAGACGTTGTTTCCTGCAAATGACTTTTCGGAACCGGGTCCGTGGGGCTTAAGAGGTTTTAAAGCAGCATACTACTTTGTTCTACTCCACTACAATTCAGAGGTTAACCTGCATACCTGCCAACCCTACCGATTCGGGCGGTAGTCTACCGCTTTTGACATGTTTCTACCGCCTACCGACTTAGCTGGCTTTCCATACCGATTTTCAATCTTCCCAAACTATAACAAATAAAAATGACACTCCATAGACACTGGACTCGACTTTTGGCGCACACCGTTTGCAGCGTGTCTGTGATCGCATCATACAAACAGTCCTCTGTGTTTCTGAAAGAGAAACAACGTGCAGACCGGGGGTAACGCTGCGGGAAAGGCAGCGTTACCCCCGTCGAGGCATTTGAGTCCTGCAGGATTTCCCCGTTAACATCAGTGTCTCGAAAACACATGTTTGCGACTGAAAGACATCCAGTATTTGGTCTTTTTCGGAAGCATCCTACAGTGTCTCAACTGAAAGAGAACCACCAACTCACACAAAATATAATACAATTTTGAGATTTGGGGATATCTCCCATTCTTTTACTTTTTCTGACATTTTCAACACCAAACATGTCGTTAATGTCTCTGTTTAGAAAGCCTGTACATTATTTATATCACACTTTATCAGTAGAAAAATGCAGGAAATGACTTTTTGAATGCAGTATTTTCTGATATATCGCGCAACACAAAGATATTTCGCTCTGTGCAAACCTTTGACTCTAATATGTCAACAACATGAAACAAGAATATGAACCTGGCTTTATCCAATGTTCACACAAGTGTTCTACATCCTGACACATCCTTCATCACTGTCTCAACTGAAAGAGGACCAGAAACACATTAAAAATATAATAAAATGTGGAGACTTTGGGATATTTATTTCCCATTCATTACTTTTTCGGGCATTTTACAGACCAGACATGTCGTTGATGTCACTGTTTAACAAACTACCACTTTTTCTGAAAAATGCATAAAATTATGCAATGTATGTTAAATACATGGTTTATACATGTAATTACTTCCATTTCTTCTGATTACCTAATTTGGGCATGCACATTTGCCACGCGCAAACCTAGCTCTTTTGGATTTGGAAAGGTTGGCATGTATGAACCTGGTATTTTTACTCCACTACATTTATTTGAGTTACTTTGCAGATTCAGATTAATGATGTGAAATATAAACAACCCTTAAATCAGACTTTAGTTACACCTGAGTCAAATTCAGGGAAGGTGATTGTCAAGTGCCAAAATAAACTATGCAATATATTGGACGTTAAGTACTTTGTCAGACTTCATATGTATCTGTGGATAACCCCAACGTTTTTTTGTTATTCAAAAGAAGACATTAACTTAAAGTATTCTTTAATGTTTCAATAAAGCCTTATTAGTTTGTCTGTTTTGTACATCCTCCTGTTGATATCTTTGGACCTCCTGCACTAAACTTTTTTATTGTAGAGATCACTACAGTATCTTCTTGATATTTTATATTCTATATTTCTATCATGGCTTCTACTTTCCCCCAATTTTGTATGTAGGCTACTGTTAATATTTAAATGTTTTCATCAAATAAAACGTATTCAACAACAAAATTCAATAACGTGCTTTAACCACTAGGCGGTGCGGGTTAAAAAACCAGTGGTGTAGTTAATACAACATAATAATATCAAACATAATATGACTATTAACTTTATTGTGAAACTAAAACAGAACGGTAAAGGAAAATAAAGTTTCAGTCTCTCGATTTGAAGCTTATGCATTGTACCATGAACCTTTATAGACCTGTAACAGTCAACTGCATGAGGAGATGGAAAGGTAGTTCAGTAAATAATATCTTTAAAAACTACAAAAAATCCCTTTCTATCAGCTGTGCACCGTTATGGTGTAAATATAACCTATCTACCAACTGGATACCGAATTAGTGTTGATACTGCGAGAAGACGTATTGTGTGAAAAGAAATGGAAGATGTTGTTTAATTGTTAATATATTTATGATCCACGTCACATAT
This sequence comes from Notothenia rossii, assembly GCF_949606895.1. Lineage (NCBI taxonomy): Eukaryota > Metazoa > Chordata > Actinopteri > Perciformes > Nototheniidae > Notothenia > Notothenia rossii. Next base: position 31,030,419 of record NC_136912.1, on the reverse strand, counting down.
TCATTTCTTACAGTTTGTCAAAAGGTCTTCCGATCAGGGCTCTATAAATAAATATCTACGGAAGATATGTAATATTTAATGCAGCCGAACCGTGTATTACAATGCATTATGTGATGACTTCCAAAGAGAAAAGCAAGAACACTCGGAATAAAGTAATATTTTATTTTAAAAAACGTTTTTCGGATTTCATATTATAAAAACACCATATCCCAACATGCATTGCGGCAATGTTTTAGCCTATCAAAACCTCTGAAAAAAGAAAGGTGTCTCTCAGAATCGAAAGAGAAAAACCTATGGGAAAAACACAAAAGCATTGTACACAATCTAAACCAATACATTTCGTATAATTAACAAGGATAAACTGATGTTTTTTATTTGAAGAGTGCTGCAGATATCACTCTTAAATAATTTGATCATTGGTTTTATTATGAAAACGTTTTCAACCCGTAACTTTACATGGATGCTGCCGCATACCTCAAATCATCTTCGTAATATCTATCAAACTATAGATCCTACATATCGATTGGACTTGGATTCTAAAAGTACAATATACACTTCTCGCTAGAAATCTAATCAAAAAGCGTTTTAATGGCCAAACTATCCTACAATTTAGGACTTTACAGAGATGGTTATTTGTCAATAAACGAGCATCTGTAACATTTGCATTCAATGGGAGCACTAGAGGGCGAACACTTTAAGACGTAATTATAGGATGTATTAAGCGCTTGAACAAACGACATATTTGGTCGTAATAAGGTTCTGAACAATCGGCCCATTTGGTCGGAGGACTTGTTGATACAATGATATCTCTTTCCAAGTGTAATGGCCCAGTTACTTAAAAATAATCTGCAGGCTTTGCTGTCCAACATGTTCCTTTACGAATTATTTACATGATTTATGTTTCAAGGGTACAATACATATTTTCTCCTGGTATGTGTTTGCAGTTTTATTTCAACACTATATTTCGGAATTAAAACAAACCTACTTGGTTGGGTTTGTTATGTTAGTATGCTTCATACTTAGTTAAGTAAGGTAGTAACTAAACCAACCAAAATGTCACATTTATCTAAACTAAATCTAAATCTAGATCTAAATCTAAAATAAACCTGTTAAAGGGTAAAAATTGCAAAACGAAAACATGGACAACAACTAAACCATATAACATGTGTTGTAGCCACCTGTCAATCAACATATAGCTACTACATCCTAAGGCCTACCAAGCCTAATGTGTTATTTTACTTTAAATGGAACTATCATTTACAAATTCAACATCACTCCTTATTGACAAAGATTTGAAACGAGCGATTGAGACCATAAACACAGTCAGGAAACATTTTCTGGGGTAATAAAACAAGCCAGAAGAAGGGTACATTTCTCATTTACTTCTATATCTTTTTTTGCAACCAGTGGAGTTTCTTCCTGCTGTTTGTCAGAAAGGATTCAGTCAAAGGCAATTCTGCATTTGCTTCAGTTTTCAGACGAGGAAGTTGGCCCTTGATCTCTCACTGTCTGCTTTGATCTTGAAAATAGAATGAAATAACTTCCCACAACACAATTAAATGTGACAATGTCCGGTTAGGATTGGCTGAGCATGGAGTAGTCTTCATGAATGAGTACTAACTGGCGCCCTTTTGTCCTTGTGTATGAGTATTCAAAGTGCTCCCAGGTCCACAGATAATAGATGTCCTTTCATGCACAGGAGGCCCTATAGCCACACACTGGCCTCGCTGCCTTCGGCTGCCCAAGGCTACTCCTCGCCCACATCAAGTGAAACGTTCGGCCAACATTTGATTGAAACTGGAATGAAGAGATACAAGAGCATGTTATATGGCTTCGGGGATGGAGTGCAGCTTTGACTGCAATCTAGCAGACGGGTTGGTATCAGAAATATCAGGTATGCTTGTCTAGCCAGAGGTTATTCCACGGGATTAGAAACCGGCCTTATCTCTCCGCGGCTTGAACGGGAAACTGGGTTTGAGTGTATGTCAGTCAAAACACACTCAGGCATGCCAACAAGCAAAGGTTATCGAAGACATAATTTAGTGTTCCACGGATCTTATGCAGAATATGCAAAAAATATTCACCGTATTTGATTCAATGCTTCACCTAAATCAATACAGTTTCCAAATCCGTTACATAGGTTACATTCATTACCGCTAAAGGGGACTGATACAGTATGTTAGAGAAAGAGAGAAATGCATTTGTCCCGGTAAACAGCAGGTGACCTAACTGCTTAAGCTCCAGGGCGGATTTACACTCAAGAAAAAATATGTTTCTTCTCTAAGGATTAGGAACATGAACACCTACAGAGTTACATATGCCTCATGTATGTGTTTAAAGGTAATATCGGCATCCAGAATTAATAGTAACATTATTTTGTTCCCTGGGGCCTCATTTATAAAGGGTTATACGCTCAAAAAATGGCGTACGCCAGTTTCTACGCAATGTTTGCGATTGATAAAATACTAACTTGACGGGAAAACGTGCGGTCCTCCACGCAAACTCTAACCCATGCGTATGCACTAAGCACAAAAACGGGAGAGACAAGAAACTGCGACACCGTTGGCAGAAGGAATAATGGAGAGAAATATGTGGAAATAATACCATAAATAAAATGCTACCTCTCATTTATCATATATGAAGAATTCATTTTCAAACATTGATTAAAGCCAATCTTAAAATGATTTAATAAACGCCTGTTTGAGACTCCTCAGTGCACACAAAAACATAACTGGGAGAAATAAATAAATACGTATATGTTATTTAAAACCACCTCGAATATGTTGTGTTAATGTTATGAAATGTTTTCTCATAAATGATGCGGTAAGCAGGACAGAATTATGTCTAACTGACGCCGTTTTGCATTTCTTTTTATGCCGTTTGCCAAGACTTGATAAGTCGCTCGTAAAACACAGGAGGTATGGAAGCTAAGAACACCATATGTGGTAAATTGTACAGCTAATATAACACAACACGTTAGTTGTATTTCCTTTAACTGCATGGATTATGGATATATAGTTGCTGATCGAAAGCTGGAAAACAAACCACCAAATACAAACAAATAATTCAGATCCAGTCGTCATGATTCCACTCCGGAGGGATTCCCCGATCATTTCTTACAGTTTCTCATCAAGGGGGGGTCTCCTGTCCCCGGTACAAACACACTGCCTGAGGAAGGCTATGTGTATTTATTTTGTCATTAGACTTTTTCGGACCACTTATTTATTTATTTTGGTGACGATCCGACCTCCATTCTGCTACTCTGGTTCAAACTGCATCCACCAAACAATACGATTTATCTCGACCTCCCCAAAATAACCAAAATCTGACACGGTGTGAGATGTCTTTTTTAGCTGTTCTGTCGTCAGTTCCTGCAATCTTCTTCATGCAGTCAGTCAAAAATGAATGAATGAATGGGCGTTTCTTTAACTATTTATAGGCAAATATGGGCGTTACGTGAAGCCCGCAAAAGCTGCACCGCATTTCGAGTCGGTTGTGATTTATAAAGGGAAACCGGCGTAGGAAGTGCCGTCGCACTTTACTCGCCGGTACGCAATGTTTGGTGAATCGGAAAATGTATGGACCTATTTTTTGGATTTCTACTACATAAGCAACCTTCCCATGTGAATCCTATGCACGGCGTTATACATGAGGCCCCAGATCTTCCGAAAAAGTTCTTAAATATAGTCATAAAATGTCCTTTTAGACCAAATATGTCATGAGGAATAAACTTCTACTCTTGAAAAGGACTTACAATTGCAATTACACTTCCCCTTGTTTGCAATTTCAAACGGTTTTGAATATAGTTTGCATTAAGCCATCTTTTCACATTTTGAATCCCTAACAAGCTAAGTTTTATAATTGGTATTGTCAAGCCAGCCCTTGGTAGACTCTCATTGTGGTCGTTCAATCTACACTCCTACGCAGAAAGTTGGACGCCGTTCAACTGTCAAACAGCTTGAACTTGGGGCAGAGCTGTTTTGCAGGCTGTGACGTAGAGGTAAGGAGTGTGTGTTCATGCCACGCTTCCTTCATTGCCTTGAGCAACATCAAGCTCAATCTGGCCCTCAATCCCTCTCAGAGTGGTATAGTTTTTCAAATCAGAATAGAAGCAATAGACTAGAAAAACTAATATGTATTGCTTTTGGTGACATTTATCCAGACCAGGATATAACAGGGAATCAAATTCAACACTTACATACCAGGTTTTCTTCTTGTCCTGCACTCGTCTGTTTCCCCTTTTTTCTGTCTATTCATCTCCTGATTTTATCTTCCATCTTGGCGTCTCTCAGGCTTTTGCTGATTCATGCTCACCTCTTCCTCCCGACCCAAAGCTCCTCTGTCCCTTCCATCCGTCACTCTGCTGTCCCGAAGCGAGTGGGGCAGGAGCCAGGCTGACTGTACGAGAGAGAGGTCTTGAGAGGGTCTCCACTATTGGCTGTCTGCTTCGTGTTCTGTTGGAGGACATGACTTTCCATTTGAAAGGCAAGTTGGACGTGTGTGCTGCAATCTGTTGTTATGGTAAGGGTTCAATTTATTAGAAGAGATTGGGGACCATAATACATGACATGGTCTAAATCTACAGTATTATTACCAACCCACTCTCTTCAGTCTGCGTACAAATGACACGACTTTACACATTGGAAATGCGTGCAATAGATACGCAGAAGTCCGATTTTGCGTGCATATGATACGCTAACCATTCCCATTGAGATCTGAGGCCGAGTTTTGTGTGCATATGATACTCCCACGGTGGGAGTCGTGTCATTTGTACGCAGACTGAAGAAAGTGGGTTGATTATTACAGACAACGTGTCTTTTCCACTGATTCCTCACCTTTTCCAACTGGCTCAATAGCTGGCCGGATTAAATAGGAAAACCTTTTAACACCCATATTCAGATTCTGTTCTACTTATGAAGTTATTTTGGGGACAGGCTCCCAAAAAGGTCATTCACATGTAAAACTAAGCAGCTCAGCAGCAGAGGAGCCTGTCTTGAAACAAATGTCCTTACAGGAGTTAGCTTACCTAATCTTTATGTTGTTATATTAATCAAACAGCTCTTGTACAGTTTCTCCAGCTGTTTGGAAACTAAAGTGAGAAAACATGTTTTTACCTTCTCAAAATTATAAGTTTTCCAGATGGTTTTGAAAGAGTTTTCTCAGTGAAACGCTTGAAGAAAAGATAGTAAAACGTAAAATCCCTTGAATCTAATTGTTTTATCGTTGTATTGCTACTACCTCTTATTTGGGCCTAAAAAAGTTTCTAACACAACACATTGTAAGCTAAGGTAGACTATATTGAACCAATTTTTTAAATGAATTCTGCCTCTTGAATTCCAGATTGATAAAAATGGCTTCCTCAAAAGGAAGCTATTTTGCTTATGGTTTGGTTCAGTTTGGTTTGTTTTTAATCAGGATTTAATAACTACTGGCCCAATTTTCATCATACTAGCTGGAAGAGTGTTGCATGGACCCATTACATTTCACATGGGGGACATACTCAACACGTGTTACTAGGTGGAGGCCTTCTCCTTTTCAAGTGCCTTTAGTTCTCTGTATATTCATCAATCCTTTCATTTGTTTCATATATCCTATAGTTTACCAAGACAAATGCTGCTTAAAGGTTAAGAAATTGTAGGGTTTTGGTTATATAATGAAAAAGTGAATGTGTTGTTTCCAGCTTTAAGTCAGCATCATCTTTTTCCCTTGACCTCAATCTTCCCTAACCACGTGCTTTGAAATGGCTTCACATAACCATACACATTTATCAGGTTTTGCAGTATTTGCATTGGACGTATTTTCTAATTTCATTTTAAGCATTGGTTCGGTCAAAACTAATTTTTGATCCCATCAATTTGAAACCAAATACACAAAATCCCATTAGAAGCTGTTTGTTGTGTTTTACAGAAAGTGCTTGCTATTCAGCTTGAGATGTTTTCCCAGTTAGTCAACTTTCGCTTAAGTTGCAAACAAAGCAGTTTTTTCGATTCTCGAGCGACATCACAAGGTTCCTTCAAAACCATCCATCTGCATTTTTGGGAAACACCTGAGAAAACATGATTACAATGCAACTTCCCCCTATAGCAAGTAAATATATATTTATGATAAAAAGTAGTGTGTGCAAATGTAGTCTTACTTTTAACAGTAAATCATCAAGACGATGTACTATTTCATTTCTGCTCTGTTGTGCTGCTGCATGCATATGTCGGCTCATCTGTGTGTCCATTTGCATTTTAGCCACTGCTGGACACAGCCATGCATGGTCTTACACTCATGGCTCTATTCTCCATCAACTACAAACACACACTCAGACACACACACACACACACACACACACACACACACACACACACACACACACACACACACACACACACACACACACACACACACACACACACACACACATATCTAGGTCAAGGCAGCCAGGGGTAATGGGAAAAGCCTGAGGCGTATCTGCCAGGCAAATGATCTTATGAAATGATTAAAGAGTGGTTTCTCTCACTGAAGGCGCGGATAAAACAAGACTAGTGGTGCATATGCAGGTTTATGTATATGTATCAGTGTGCATGTGTTTGTGCGTGTGAGCATTGCTAATCCAGGCTCAACAGTATCCACCCAAAGGTTCCCTGGGAAGAGGCAGTTAAGAGGCAGTTTGGGAAGCATGGTGGTGTAGTGGTTGGAGAGAAGATCTTCCAATTGAGAAAATAGGTTAACCCACATGCTTGTTATACTGAAGACCAAACAGATGGCAAACCACCTCCAGGGGGGCTTTCCTGTACCTCACCCTGGTTGTATGTCCATATCACTTTCACCGCTGTGCTGTGGAATGTGGTGTGCATGGAGTGACAGTGAAATGTTCAATACAGATTTCTGATGAACATATATAGGCCAGTCTTAGCCTAGGGGGGACAGTCTCTGTGGCTGTTTTTGAACGTGCACACAGGGAAAAAGGGAAAGCCTGGTAACCCGCTTCTTAAGGGAGGGCTTCTAATGACAGAGTGCTGAGGTGATGAGTCAAAGTTCAGATGACATGTTAACTTAGGCAGAGAACAAGATAGTAATGACAATAGAACATTTGAAAAAAGAATTCTAATTGAATAATCTCAAGTGCTCCTTACACTGATTTCTTTATTTTCTCTCAGAGAAAGATTCAGATGTTGCACCTGCAGCATTAAAGTGTTTGATTGCCCAAATTACAAAAGTAAATAAAGACGTTATCACATGCTTCACACGTCCTTCAGCTTTTATTTGCCCTTTTTGAAATATTGACCGATGCTTCCAACCAATTAGAATGAAGAAGAACATTATTTATTTAAAGGGGCCCCATAAAGTTGTTGGGGGGTTTCCCTTTCCTGTAGTTTGTTATATAGATTTGTGTGCATGTAAATGGTCTGCTAAGGCTTGAATCCCAAATTTCCCTCCAGAGGGAGTTTCTCTCTCGCACACTCCACCCCTGCCTGAAAAGCCTCCATTGGACTCATTTGTTTACTAACATAACATAGTGACATCACTACGTCACACCAGCGCTTCTAGTGGCTAGCGCTCCAACACATTGTGCGTGACAGGCTAAGGGGCGGGACATAAATCAAAACAGAGCTGGCCAGCTAACCAATCAGAGCAGACTGGGCTCTGGTTTCAGACAGAGGGTGAAAAGAGGTGCTGCAGTAGGCAGTATGAGAAATATAAAGAGCTTTTTGAACATTAAAGCATGGAGACATGTCACAGTAGAGGCACAAATATGAACCTGAACATTAGCATGAGAGGGCCCCTTTAATGGCGCTCACAGCACTGACAGTTTTTTTCATAAAGTTCAACAGCAGCATTTATTTTCTTCACAACATGCATATTTTATGTGGAGCATTTTTACGAGAAAGTAGTTCCATTAAAAACTAATGACAGCACGTTATGTGGTGTCACAGGAGTTCCTTTTTGGAAAGACACATTGATGCTAGATTGAAAGAAAATATTTTTCTCAATGCCAGGAGCAAGATAAACAAAACTTCATTTACCCTACCATCTATAACTAAAGAAATAGAAGCTGCTCCGCAGTACCATGTGTAGTTGCAGCATTGTCCAAAATCCTATAGATGGAGCAGAAATATGTTTCCTCTTCAAATTGCCCAAGGCCGGCTGCTGCACTCTCTTTCAAATAAGGTCACTACATGAAGTATGGTCATATGCAAGAATAATGTGCACTGAATGCAAGTTTGCCCATGTCAGGGTTTCCTGTGAATTCCTTGAACGCATGGAAAAGGTGAACTGATATTGTGAATTAAATAATGTGTGTGGAAAATATCATTGCTATTACATGACAAATGTGTTATATCAAAATTAAGCTTGGTGAGATGTGTTAAAGCAGACTTTTATCTTTATCAACATATCCTCTTTATTACCCATTAAATGAGAAAAGCTCTGTTTGGAAGGCATACAATGAAACAGATATTTTTTATTTTAAGAAAATGATAAACAGTGTCAGCCCCTAACCTCAATTTTTTCAAAGTGCTACAGGAATCAGCTCTATTGCAAAGTGCTGACAGATATGCAAACAAGCAGAATACGTGTTAATGACTGCTAGCTTAGTGTGTGAATAGCAAGGTGTTGATTAGTGCTGTTCCAAGCTGCTGTAGCCAAGACAAGCATGGAGTTATAGCACACACCCCCGGCCAACAATAACTAACTTCTGTCTGCGGCAACAGCTTCCACAGACACTTCTGCTCTTGTCCTGACAGAGGCGATGCTGTCTTACTGCAGAGCTCAAGTTTGCCTTCGGGCCTTGCGGCGAAAAGAGGGGGAGGATAAATGAGACCCTTTCGGACAGCGATGAAGTGACCCACATGGTCATCTCTCCATCTCTCCTCTTGTCTTCTCTCATTTTCTTCCATATCCCTACTGGCCATCTCCCTTTCTCTCCCTCCTCCTCCTGCGTGGGCACTAATACCGACGCCCCACACCATTAGTGTAGCGCCGCAGTGACAGCGGACAGATGTTCGGTGCCACTTTTTTTGCACAGAAGAAATGCAGGACAGGAAGTGGAGTCATGCAAATTTATTTTCTAACACACCACGGGCACTGCACAGTGACAGCTGCACCGTACTATGTGTGAAGATCTCTCCGTTATATGCAAAGCACCTCAAGTAAATTCTTCACACATAGATTTCCCGTTGCCCACATCAGAAGAAAGAGGCTGTGTAGTAGTTCCCGGTGTCACAGGATCATCCTTGCCGCAGATGACAAACAGATATAATCAGCTCTCTGGAGACCCATCCTGCTGCTGCCACAGTCATTGCAGCTGGATTAATACATACATCAAACAATCAGGGGGGCACTGGCCACTACGCTACACCGACACACACACACTCATAACGGCTACGCATGCACACCCGTAATTGCACACACTGTCAACACTCATTGTCGTCGCATCAACACATATCTCATATCAAAGGAATCGTCCTTTTGACCCTCAGTGGCACATAGACCAGAATAATCGTATAATCTCCAAACTAAGGAGTGATATACATATCTAAATGACTGGCTGGGCCACCCTGTCATTCCATCACTAAGGATTTGCATGTGTGTGATGTATTAAATACTTTCTCATGTCAGATCCTTCGCATCATAATAACACAGCATGAGAATCAAGCCGAGGCAGACCTAGAAAAGATTTATAGTCTTACCCTGGATGGAAGCTCTGTCTGGGCTGTTAAAGCGGCGGGAGGGTCTATGAATTGATGCACATATAAAGATATAGGTGTTTATGCATGTGTGGATGAAGTGTGTGTGTGTGTGTGTGTGTGTGTGTGTGTGTGTGTGTGTGTGTGTGTGTGTGTGTTTGTGTGTGCGCACGTGCGTGTGTGTGTGTGTGTGGAGAAGGGGGGGTGTCTGATGCATGTCGTCTAGACAACATTTGTGCCCTGCGTCCGAAAAGGGTGATTGTCTTATGCAAATGAGGCCACGCTAGCTGTTTGACATGTCGTCCAGCATGTGGGTCATGTGATGATAAAGAGCAAGGCGAACAGTGACGGTTGATAGTCTGCTTTTTTTATTTATTACTGTGGCCATTGTTTACCATCACCTCTTCAGGCAGGGAAGACACTGGGTTTTTTTCAGGCCAGGAGAAAGAGTACAATGTGTGATTTAAATCTTTATGTTGGGAAGTTAGCCTAACGTGCAAAAGCTTTCTTATAGCCAAGATGGTAATACAAAAACATAATATAAAGAAAGAAGAAGGTTGGTCTTCCTAAAGTGTTGTTTCATCCAAAATTAACATATTTAGACATGCAGATAGTTTTGGATTCACTCGGTCAGTTCCCAAACGATATAATTGTCATCTAAGCATGGTGTTCCTCCAAACAAAAGTATAATTAACATTTTTGTTGCTTAAAGGGGCCCTATTATGCTCATCTTTACGTTTCGTTCAGTTTTTTTGCCTCCACTGTGACATAATTTCACATGTTCAAAAAGCTCTTTATTTATCTCATACTGTGCTGCAGTACCTCTTTTCACCCTCTGTCTGAAACCAGAGCCGAGTCTGCTCTGATTGGTTAGCTGGCCGGCTCTGTTGTGATTGGTCAACTGCTTAGAGATCACATACAATGTGTTGGAGCACTAGCTAATAGAACTGCGAGTGTTACATAGTGATGTAATTGTGTTACAGAAGTAAACACAGGAGTCCAAACGAGACGTTGTAGGCAGGGGGGGAGTGTTTGGGAGAGAAACTCCCTCTGGAGGGAAATGTGGTATGTGAGCCTTTGTAGACCATTTACATGCACACAAGCCTATTACACAACAGGAGAGGGAAAACCCTGAAAAAGCATTAAAGGGCATGTTTAAGAGAAGGTTGGGATTTTGGACATGAATAGTCATACTGAACTATCCCTAGTTTGAAAATACCTGCCTATGAGATGTTTGCCACCACTTTGATACTAAGAAGGCGAAAGCAAATCTGTTTGTGTTCACACACACAACCTTCCAAAAAGTATAGCTATTTCTCTGTGTTGGTCTTGCTGAATAGCAGTTATGGTATATTTCTTCGGTAGAAAGTAATTCCGATGAAAATGTATATGTGTGTGCTCTGCAGGTCATCAGAATTCTGGGAAAAAATGTTGCTGTTGAATGTTGCTACACCTCTCTCATGCCAATACACAACCTTTTTTTCAAAATGAAGCAATATGTGATTATGTCAATAGCTCAATGTTTTACTATAGATGCCAAACTTAACATTCATTTGGACTTTCTCTATTATATATGAGTTATATGGCTAACTTTTAGTATGTCATTTTTTAAGGATTTAGAAAGTCGTGGTTCCAATATAATGTGTGTTTTGGTTTGTGATTATTTAAAAGTACACTAATAAAATATTGTAATATTGTCTATCTTGTTGGCAGTTTAACTTGGTATGGCATTAAACAGATGAAGGTAGCAGCTTTATGTGACACCCCTAGTATGACCTAAGAAGCCTATAGTGAATTAGTGTAGTATATTTCATTGTAATTTGGGGGAACCAGTCCCTTTTAAGTGCTTCTCTTCAAAAGGACAATGTATGTGTATTTGTCAAAGGTGTCTAAGGATCATATTTAAAGTCGACACCATTCTGTCCTTGACAAGGCGTGAGAAGCATTCACGCAGATAATGATGAGGCCTCCTGTTCAGCACTGTGGGATACTACTCCTCTTCTTCGCCTCATCGTACTCTCTAAGGCCTTTCCACCAAAATGTGGCAGCCATTTTCTCGTAGCTCCCAGTCAAAGATTCCCTCTTTAATTATGGAAAGCCAGAGAGGGTTTTTGCGGTGAAGAAGGAAAGCACTGTGAGGCTTTGGAGATCGGGGGACGGGGGGCGGTGGGGGCAGTATGGACTTGACAACCCAGGGCATGAATCGTGAAAATGGATTTGAAAACAGATGACCTGCGATCTCATGATCTGTGCCTCCCAGTCCTTCCTAAACGCGAGCTCTTTTACTTCTCATCTCTCCCTCATCATCCGAGCTGTTTTCTCTCTTTCTTGTATAGAAACCTCCCCCCCCAACCTCCCTCCATTTCCCCTCACATGACACTGCCCGGGGTATTATCTTAGGATATGTCCAGAGGTCCATGCTGACCTTCCAACCCGGTCTCTGGGATAGAAAGGGGCCCCCGTTTTCTGCCTGAGCATAAAGAGTGGCGGGGCCAGCGGCGGTATTGTTGGAGGGGGCTGCTGACTGACAGGTCATTTTTCACCCATTGTCTTTTTTTCAAACAGCAATTTTATCTTGCAAAGTAACGCCTTGGCAACCATGAAAAGTGTAGCTTCAATGTGCCCGTTATTGTTAAGTGATGATCCGATGGCATTCAGAGTATAAAGGTAGCCAAGGATTTCTCCAGGGTGAGTTTGGAAAAAGATTTATTCTGCTTAACATGACCGGTATTTTCCTTATGTATCACTGTCTGCTCTTCTAATGTTAATGAAGCCGAAGGAGACATAATAATAAACAGCTGTGTAATATCCCCACTCCTCTCTGAAGTACAGTACAAGCAAAAGCAGCAAACAAACGGAGCAGCCACATAGCAACATATCCCTCATGTGTTTGTTTACTTGAGGTACTTGTGTGTTTACAGCCGCCGACGCATCAACGCGCTCGTCTCAGTAGCTCTCCATCTTCTGGTATCTGGCGCTGTATCAAAGAGGGGGGAAGCAGACGCGCTCCAAGTTTTAAATTGAATTTCATGCTGGATTAGTGACACTCCTCTGAAATGCATGTGAGCCTCCCCTAATGACGCGCTCATCTTCACACTCCAGAGACACTCAGTGTATGTGTGTGTGAGCATGTTTGTGTGTGTTTCTCCATTAATTAGTACAAACCAGCTAGTGGCACAAAACAGATATGTTTGCCCTATCAGTGGAAGTAATTGCTTTGTTAGCTTGTGTTAGAAGACTTAATTTCATCGTTTCTTTGAAGAGGGACAATGCATATTGATGAACATTTAAAACAAATAATGCTTTAAAACGTAAACATGCCGGATTTTAGTTTTGAGCTCATTTCCATCCGTAGTCCCTCACATACAACATTTAAGAACCTGACATGTATATACATAGCATCAGACTCTGTACACATTATGACAGGGTAGTTCTCATTCTAAACCTGTTTTATTCATCAACACATCGAATATAAATGTGTCTTTCTAGTGTACAGTAACTGTCTGTTCTGCTACTTGCATAACTAAAAAAATGCATTAAAGGTCCCATGTCATGGCGATTTCCACTGATCATAATTCCATTGTTGAGGTCTACTAAAATAGAAAAATACTGTGCAATTTTCCAAACTCACATTGTTTTCTCATACAGCATCTCTGTAAAGTATGTGTATTCACTCTCTGTCCTAAACGGCTTGTTGGAGCTCTCGCCCCCCCCTCCCTGTGAGCCCAGTGTGCTCCGATTGCTCAGCTCGGCCACTCTGTTCTGATGAGTCCACCACCAGAGAGGCTCCGCCCATGTCTAACAGTGCTTTTTTCGGCTCGCTCTGAGCGGAACATCAGGCGTCGGCACAGCCGTATATTTTATACGCTAACTAACCGAACTGTACCTACAACTGTTGTTATAGACAGGGGTGCACACAACTTTCTCAGTGAGGTACTGAGATGAGTACCTGGAGTCAGTGGTTGGTACTCCAACTTCTGGCTCCCCTCAAAGTTCCCATGAAGTCCCTTTCCTGTAGTGTTATATAGGTTAGACACTATAAAGACAAAAGTGTTGGGCCACCTACACATTACACCTACAGAAGCTTTTATGACATCCCATTCCAAATTCTTAGGCATTAATATGAAGTTGATCCCACCTTTGAGGCTATAACAGCTTCCACTCTTTCTACAACATTTCGGAGTCTGTCCATCCAGAATAGCATTTGTGAGGTCAGACACTGATATTGGACGAGAAGGCCTGGCTCGCATTCTCCGTTCTAGTCCACCCCAAAGGTATTCCATGGGGCTGAGGTCAGGGCTCTGTGCGGGTCAGCCAAGTTCTTCCACACCAAACTCATCCAACCATGCCTTTATGCACCTCGCTTTATGCACTGGGGCACAGTCATGCTTGAACAGAAAAGGGCCTTCCCCAAACTGTTTCCACAAAGTTGGAAGCATATAATTGTCCAAAATGACTTGGTAAGATGAAGCAGACATCACTCTAACAATCTTGCTTTTATTGGTTAGCACTCCAACACATTGTTTGTTATATGCTAAGGTTGGAGGAAATCAAGTGGTTGACCAATCACAACAGAGCCGGCCAGCGAACCAATCAGAGCAGACTGGGCTCTGGTTTCAGACGGAGGCTGAAAAGAGGTGCTGCAGCACAAGCAGTATGAGAAAAATAAAGAGCTTTTTCAACATTAAAGCATGGGGACATGTCAGAGTAGAGGCAAACATGTAATGTGTGTTCGTGAGCAAGTGAAGTGTGTTTCATGTTATGATTGATTTGTGGGACTTTAACAAATAACGTTTTTAAACAGGCACAACATACATACAGTATATGAACCTGAAAATGATAATTATACGTCCTAAAGGGGTTAATTTGAGGGTCATTTATTAATCCATACCCCAACAGAAATATCTATTTTTCACAACAACAAACCAAAACACCAGTTGAACAACAGACTATTCAAACATACTTTTACTTTTTCTAGTAAAGTACATAAAAAAACTGTTTTACAAATTGCAATCATGTTTTTTTTTTTGCTGAAACAGTATAACAATTTCCACCACTACATAACATGTTTTGCTCTCTAAATAAGTGTACTGCCCTTGTTTTTCTTTTTGTGACAATCTTAAAAGGTTCATACTACCACTTGTAGTGTAGATGCTGCGTATGTTACTTCATTAAAATGTAGCTTTGTACTATCAGTTTTTATCAGCCTAATATATCATGTATAGTGCATCCCTATTACACATTTAAAAACCTAGATTGATTTTTTAAAGTCCCACAAATCAATCATCCCATGAAACACACTTCACTTGCTCACAAACACACATTCAATTTTCTTTCTCCCTCTCGCCGGGTCTGATGGGGTCCAGGCAGCCTTGGGTCGATCTGTCCTTTGCCATGTGTCCTCTTTAGCACTGACCCATGCTGGAGGAGCATGGACTGGGGCCTCGGGGTGGAGGTGGTGGAGGAAGGAAGGAGGGGGGTGGCCTCCGCTAGAGGCAGTGAACAGAGGGCAACAGTGTGGGGGTTGAATGTAAACCATGAAAGGCTCTCCTTCCCTTCCATCCACCACTTCAACCCCCCCCTCGTGATCCTGGCCTGAATGACATGGATGAATAACAGAGATGTGCAGCGGTACAGGCTGCCCTGCCGCTGACCCTGGCTGCTCTGGCCAGGCCAGGGACGGTACGAGTGCTGTGTGTGTGTGTGTGTGTGTGTGTGTGTGTGTGTGTGTGT
Organism: Notothenia rossii; assembly: GCF_949606895.1. Classification (NCBI taxonomy): domain Eukaryota; kingdom Metazoa; phylum Chordata; class Actinopteri; order Perciformes; family Nototheniidae; genus Notothenia; species Notothenia rossii. The sequence continues at coordinate 31,015,012 of NC_136912.1, read as the reverse complement.
GTGTGTGTGTGTGTGTGTGTGTGTGTGTGTGTGTGTGTGTGTGTGTGTGTGTGTGTGTGTGTGTGTGTGTGTGTGTGTGTGTGTGTGTGTGTGTGTGTGTGTGTGTGTGTGTGTGTGTGTGTGTGTGTGTGTGTGTGTGTGTGTGTGTGTGTGTGTGTGTGTGTGTGGGGGGGGGGGGTGTGGGGGGGTGTGTGTGCGTGCGTGTGAATGTTTGACTGCAAGTGAAAAAGAAAGTTTCAAATCTTCATCCATGTGCATATACACTATCAAATATCAATGTATGCAGGTCTTTGTGTGTGTTGTTCACCATATCCGTATTTGTCTGTTCATGCAGTAAGATGTGTGTAAGTGTCTGTGTGTGCGCGTGGCCAGCAGGGGAAAATAAACAATATGCTCTCCTTGTCAAAGGCAAGGCCCCAGGGCTGTGGAATATCTCGGACACAGCTCACACAGGGAATGAAATCAGGCAAAGGAAGTAGGGAGGGGGAAAAAAGGGGCTTTAATCCATATGGTGTATGGCTAAAACATGTCACTGCTATATGCCCATGCATGCTTCCGTGTGTGTGTGTGTGTGTGTGTGTGTGTGTGTGTGTGTGTGTGTGTGTGTGTGTGTGTGTGTGTGTGTGTGTGTGTGTGTGTGTGTGTGTGTGTGTGTGTGTGTGTGTGTGTGTGTGTGTGTGTGTGTGTGTGTGTGTGTGTGTGTGTGTGTGTGTGTCTGTGTGATCATTACATTTTTCCAATAAGTGTATTCATAATTGTTTGTATTTGGTGATTTTGGTAACTACCTAACTAATAGATTTAAATAAACTATTACTATTTTGTCCTATTCTAAAACACACACACACACACACAAACACACACACACACACACACACACACACACACACACACACACACACAAAGTTTGTATCCCACACTGTACTCTCTTGTAAAACTTTCTGACAGCAACCACAATGCGGACAGACATGAACTCTTTCGTGTATGTGTGTGTGTGTGTGTGTGTGTGTGTGTGTGTGTGTGTGTGTGTGTGTGTGTGTGTGTGTATGTGTGTATGTGTGTATGTGTGTGTGTGTGTGTGTGTGTGTGTGTGTGTGTGTGTGTGTGTGTGTGTGTGTTATTCTTTGATCTGCAGATATTGTGCTGGGTCAGAATGTCTTCCACAGCACGGAGAGAGAAAAGACTGACAAAAGAAACAAAGAAAGAAAGGGAGAGTTGTCATAAATCACATATCTTCAGATAGAGAGCCAAAGCCTCTGGGAATTTGTGATAAGTGTGAATGAAGGTGTCAAAGTTACACAGATGTGCGAATATGCACTGCAAATTACTCACATCACCAGATCATATTTAAAGATGGGGGAGAAAAATGGATTTAAGTAAATGTCGCAATATCACACCGTGGAAATTCAATCTATACACATAAGCAGTGTTATACTATTATACTACACATATAAAGGTGAGCGGCTTCTTCTGTTTTAGTAGAATGTGAGCACTATCATTTAAATATCTATACAGTAAATGTTTGGTGGTTTAATATTTAAAACTGTGTTTTTGAACATTGAATGTTAAGATTGCTGTAAAATTTGAACTTGTATGTTTGTAACCACCCAACCCATATGTATGTTTGTAAAATGTAGAAACATAAAAAATGTATTGTCCATTTTTTTTTTTATTACCGGTATATATATTTGCAATTGTTCCTTTGTTATTGTATTTCCTACATACAGTAGGAAAAAGCTGAAAATGTCCCTCTGAATTGTGATGGCTTAAGGTAAGGTAAATGTATCTCAAACTACAATATGGCTCATTCAGCGCTTACAGCAACATGGTAAATAGCAAACTTGCCTAAGCTATTTTAAAGGGCCATGTCATGCTTTTCCGGTTAGTACCCGTCCCCTTGTGTGTTATGTAGCTTTTTCTGCATGTAAACGGTCTGCTGAGTCACAAAGCCTCAAAGTACACCCTGCAGCGAGTAAAACTCTAACACAGAAAAGACCTGTCTATGCTGACCCAGAACGCCTCGTTGGAGATTTCTAATTTTCCATTGTTTGCTTCCTGGGTTCTGTGACGTGTGAACACCCAAATCAACAACAAATGACCGGATTGGCCCAAATGGACCAATCCGCGGTGCACCTCACACACCAGGATCCCTTGGCTAACTAAGGGAGTCCCCATTGACTTGCATAGAGCTCCCTGAACGCTGGTAATAGACGAGTTGGGATCGCGGAGAAATGCTCTCCGCAGACCCATGCTCACAGCGTTATAAACCTTTTTCTTACTCAATATCAAGCCACACTTATTGTTTTTACTTTGGCTGTGAGTGTTTGTGTGTGCTCAGGATGAGTTTCGCTTGTTCTCGCTGTATCGCCGACCCGGAAACCCTGTCCGCTCCTCGCAGCAGCTCGCAGCAACGAGCCTCGCAACGTCCCGACCAATCAAAGCACACTGGGCTCACAGGGAAGGGAGGGGGGGGGCAGGAGCTCCAACAAGCCGTTTAGGACAGAGAGTGAACACACACACTATACAGAGATGCTGTATGAGAAACCAATGTGATTTTGGAAAATTGCACAATATAAATCTATTCTAGTATACCTCAACAATGGAATTATGATCAGTAGAAATGGCCATGACATGGGACATTTAAGCCCTGTACATGAACACTGAATATAATGTAGCAGTATTGCTCTATGAATGAACACTTCAAATGCTCCTTACTGCACCTAAGAGGATGAGTACAAGGCTAAAGGCGCTAATCAGAACTTAATAACACTTCTACAGAAAAATGCATACAATTCTTTTTTTTGTTTGTTTCACAAGTCTTTTACCTACTATATTGCATTATAAGTGCTATCCCTAATTATATGATTTGAAGTGTTTCTTCCTAGTAACACAAAATATATTCAATTACATTGTGCGCTCTGGTACTACAACACTGATCCCTTTTCCTTCTTACTGTACATGTACTCCCCCTGTAAACCTTACTGTGTGGTCTGGTGATTAATGACACAATAAAGACGGACATTTCCGACACGTGCGGCATTAACGATGCTATGCAAATGCACGGCAATCAATCTTGGCACAGAAGTGGTTAAGTTTCAGAGGGAGGTTGAACAAAAAGCCAGCCATATTGGCGATGCTGTGTGCCAAGTGGTAGTCATGGCCCCTGCCCAGCCCTCCTATTACGAGGCTGGCAATAAGTTGGCCTGCCCGCTGGGGAAAACAGAGAGCTGACACCAGGAACATATGCAGCAACACCTGATTGCCGTGCCACCGCCACGGACCCGGCTGCCAGAGAGCACAAACACTGTGCATGCTGACATAACACACACACAAATAATGCAGAGTGTATTTCAATGACATGTCCTTACAATCTGGATACCTACACAAAACATGGGGAATAACATTTTTACTCATCAACACGTGCACACACATACACTCTGATTTACAGAGCAAACCCACTGGGGATTAATTTCCTGATTCAGAGAGAGTGTGTATGCCAGGCTTGGCTGGTGTGCCAGTCGCCCGCGGTGCACCACACGCTGCCATGCTGTGCCAGCAAACAGCACTGATGCCCTCCATTTGCAGTGTCACATATATCAAAAGCATGCTGCTATCACTTAGCCCTCAGTATAGTTAACCCTGCTCCGCCCACACGCCCAACTCGCTGCCCAGATGTGTGCCTGTTTGTGTTTAAGATCTGCCTTCATCCACCGCTATGTACTCCGATTGGATATTTGATTGACGACTGGTCCAGTTTAATGCCATGATTGAATGTGTGAAAATTGGAGTGAATGGAATTGTTTTTGGGATTATCTCTGGCCAGACACTCACCCTGCTCTGCCTCGACACAAACTGAGATTTCTTGGGATTTTATATCCGGCTGTTTTATAGAAGTTTATACCAATTCATAGACCAGTATGACCTTCTTAATAATCTCTCACATTTGCAAATACTGTCATATATTTAAACAAAACCTCACACCAAAGTAATCGTTTTGGCATTTGGTATATCTCTCTCCAAAAGTCCCACACATTTCCATCATGGTTTTCTTTTCTTATTGCTGGGTAAAAGAGTCAGAGTTACTGAAACGAGACGTTCGTTCTACATAAACTATACAAACTTCATACACAATATTAAAGAATTGATTAAATTAAATGAATCATTCAGATTTTATTTCTGTCGTACAGCTTCATAATGATGAATGCTGGGTAATATGTATGTTAATATTGTCAACTGTTACTTGATCATTTGATAAGATGAAACAATGTGTGTGTGTGTGTGTGTGTGTGTGTGTGTGTGTGTGTGTGTGTGTGTGTGTGTGTGTGTGTGTGTGTGTGTGTGTGTGTGTGTGTGTGTGTGTGTGTGTGTGTGTGTGTGTGTGTGTGTGTGTGTGCGTGCGTGCGTGCGTGCGTGCGTGCGTGCGTGTGTGTGTGTGCTTCATAACAATCATAATAGTGTGCATTTGGGCTCATCGTAAATACCTTAGGCTACTGCTAAAACACGGAATCTTGCACATAAATACACGTACACATTTAAAATTGCATCCAGATTTTAACACATCTCTGGCCAGTAAACTGCAGTCAGTGCTTCATTATGGAGCCATGTGTGGAAGATGGAGGAAAGCTTGAGAGAGGGGTGGAGGTGGAAGAGATTCAGGGGGGTTATTAGTCCTGCATTATCCGCTCCCTCTCAAAAGGTTTTACTCTTGTTCACGTTCACGTTCTGAACTGGATGCGACCCTACAGGTGTCCCTGCTCTCTAAATGTGTTCCCCAGACCCTTCACAAGGCCCCCTCAAGCCGCCTGTCTGTGACCCCGTGACCCTGCAGACCCCGGGAACTATGGGTAATGGCAGGCTTGTCAATAAAGTTCAGGGTCACTAATAGACTCGCTTTGTTCTGAGATGTCAGCCAGCAAAAAAGAAAAAAGACGAGGGGAGAGAAAAAAACCTCCCTCTAACCCACCGTCCTTATCTGGGTCTATTCATATACAAGAAAAATGGGTGCTTTTGATTGTAAGCCCACAACCCACCACCTTTCTCCTTCCCCCCTCTCCAGCCTGCCAGCCTCTCCTCATCTTCTTCCATCTTCTTGCCCGGCTCCTTTCGTATTTAACTCCAAAGAGGTGCTTGTACACTGGGCTAAAAGGTCTTAATGTGTCTGCATTCATGGAGCCAGACCATAGAAGGCTGTTTTTAACCCTGTTTACTGGCCTTGCATCCATTTGGCCAGGAGTCCTTCACTCAGCGTCCCTCCCCCTCTCCATATCTCTCTCCATTTTCCAACCTCCTTCACTCTCTCTTGCTCTCTTTCTCCCTTCCACCCACATCCCAATCCTTTTGTGATAGGATATGAATGCACTTTGCTAGTTGATAATTACACACTCCTTCTCTGCCCTTCTCTCTCTTTCTGACAGTGGGATCCACAGGCAGTCCTTATTCAGCCAGTAATTTGCCTGTCCTCCTCATTCATTGAGAAGGTACAAATTATCCCTCACACAGGCACTGGCTATTCTCCCTCTCAGCCAGCGTGATGAGGACTGCACTAAAGAGAAAATAGCCAAGAATATGCACTTTGTATTTGCTCTAAGTGTAATTTAAAAGAAGGGATTTGTGTTTCATTCAGGAAGTACAGATTCCTAGTTAATATGCCAGGCAAATGGAAAGAAGTAATGATGAACAAGCACTAATTGTACAACATTTTGCAGTAGAACATTAGATTATGATGATGTGATTTCAAATAATTTGTTTTTGAATGTTTTGACCGTATCAAATACAAAATGTTTAGCTTGCACAGTAATTACAGTCAACCATGCCGTCAGCCATCTTGACATAATTCACTGAGATGATTCCTGGCGTTACTGTGTCCAAGCTAGAGGCACATTTGGACATTTGCTCCTCATTGCCTTCTCATCAACACCCATAGCTGAGGTCTCACCGCCGACCCAACTGTGTTTAAGCCTCGTCCAAAATAGTCAGAGGGACAAACAGATAGTTAGCAAATTAAAGGATTCCACGACAAATTATTTACAGGACTTCTTCTTGTGAGCATTTGTGTCTGCAGCCATTTATATCGCCCTTTATGAGTGTATAGTTTACGCAAGATTTATGGCTGGATATGAATTGCTGTACAGTATAACACCCTTGAAGGCTTAAGTGTTTTGAATCCTTAGACAGGGTTGGTTTATTTCGGCATATCTGTGTGTATTTAATTACAAGTGCTTGGCTCCGTTAAGAAGTATGACAGCACCACGGGCCATTATGGTCATTTATTTATGGGCTGTGTTGGCAGGGTACAGGAACCTCATTGGCTGAGAGCGGGGTTCAAGCAGCCGGTGGCGATTACAGGGCAAACGTGACCACTGGACAGACAAGAAACTGGCCTGGGAAGTCAACAGGAAATGCTTTTTTAAAGACCATAATCATGTTTTGTCAAGTAATTACAGAAGGAGGGAAAAAAACAACGACAACACATGGTGATAATGGGACAATGCATTGATCATAACTATACCAAGTAACGCCTGATGGTCATGGGGGGACAATGGCGTACAGAAGCACCCATTGTTCCTTGACTCAATGAACTATGTAGCTCATTAGGTGGAGCTGCCCAAGATTAAAGAGATGGATATGAGCGGAGGAGTCAAGGCTCGAGGTTAGAACTGGGGGCGAAAATCGACACTGCCACAGCAGAGATGATCCAGCTCCTGAGCCCATGACCCCACAGCGGGCTGCAGACTTTGATTCCTCTCCTCCTTTTTTCATCCCCACATCAAGAACACACATCGTTTCATCTCTTTGCATATTATCAGACTCCACCTAGTTCTTCTCATCTCTAATAAGGAAGCATCTTTCTGTCCTTCCTTTCTTCTTTTCATTTTCTTACGACTGTTGTCGTCCACCTCGCCATAAGGGATCCGTAATTGATGGATTTCATTGAAGGGTGTAGGTGTTGTACGTATATCTGCCAAAAGCACCACGGCATTGATATTCTCCCCCAGGCAAAGGGAGAGAGAGGGAGAGAGAGGTGACCCTGCTGGCTGAGTGGCAGTGGTCGTCATGCATAGCATCTCTAAAATGGAGGGGGGGCGGAGGGAGGGTGAATGTCACTTTCAAGTGTCTCCTCGGCACTCTCCCTTAATGAGAGATGGGTTCTGCTCCACAGACAGCCAAGGGGACCAAGAAAGGGCCCTCCCCGCCTCCGCCTCATTCCTCCCCTCCACCCCTCAGATCTCCAATCCTCCAAGGAGCTGACAGCTCGAAAGATTCGCGAGCCTGCGTCTCCTCCACCTGCACAACCTCATTTCCCCATCATAACAACAACAACAAAGGTAGGAGGACTGTTGTTTACTGGTTACTGTCCCTGTCTTCACAACACTCACATCCTACGCACATCACTCTTAATCAAAACAACCCCCACTTATATTCTCCCTCATATCTCCACTCTCCTATCTCACTCTTTCCTTAAGTGAGGGACGCACACTAATGCTATTTAGCTAGCAGCGGCTAGCGATTCATCCATTCCAGCTGAAGGGAAAGGTGAGAGGAGAGATCTCCCAGGACTCCTTGCAGCCCCCATCTGTCAGACGCACCCGGCCCACTGATTTACATTTACCGCAAGGATTTATGGGATGCCCGCCACAAAACGAGTCGAAGCAGCAAGAATCATGGGGCGAGAGACAGAGCGGGGAAATTATTCAAAGCAGTGATTATTTTGGGACGGCCATTACGCATGCACACCTGATCAGGGGGTGTCACCCGTGACTCCCCCCATCCACCATGATGGAGAGGGGCCTCTTCCGTGCTGCGCTCTCATTTTACCTGGCTTGCATAAAGGAGAATTCTCTTAGGCACCAGGAGAGCCTACTAAGGCTAAATTAGGCCCCCGGACAGGCAGAGGAGAAGGGAGAGAAGAGCAGATGAGGCAGTTATGCATGCACAGGGGATTGAGATGAGGGATACTGGTCAAATTCACGATCAATCTTAAACCCAACGTATTGTGGCCATATATTCACAAATGAACATGCTATGTTTTCTGTGCAGTTATTCCTCTGTGGGGTTATTTTAACATACTAGGCCACATTCAAAACGCATTACAATTTTCAGATTTGAACTTCAAATAAGTAGAAAGTAAATGTGGAAAATGTGTGAATGTATGTATGATTAAGAGATGACATTTGCTAGTCCACCTGCTGGATGTGTAATTCAGAGGCCCAGAAAAATGTCACAATGACAGCCCTCCTTTCAACATGGCTCTTAAAGCTCTGTTCATTCACCACCACCGGTGACGATCATCACTTATAGTCATTACTTACAGCACTTTGCAGCCGCTAGCTGAAAAAGGTTAGCGTAGCCAAGTTTGAGCACATGCTGTGGCTTTACAACTGAGGTCAGCTCAACTGCAACTCTCGGCCCTCCTCCCGACTCCTCCTCTCCGCTCCTCTGTTTCCTCGCCAAGTTCATTACCAGTGGCCCCCAGGAACGACCTGATTTTAATTCAGACGCACTTTGCTCAATTGCCCTACATGTGAGAACTTGCCGGAATGGGGCCAGTTGATTATGCTCTACCACCACTATGCTTACTTGATTTAATGCCCAAAACAGAAGATCACTTTAAAAATCTAGGGCAAGTAATCATAAGAGCCTTTTTTCCTTCTTCTTTCATTTGCTGCCTAATCTATCCATTTCCACCACATGTTATTTTAAACACTCTGAGGCAACATGCTGAAAATATTTCACTTAGCGAGTGGTGTCAAAGAGCAGTTGAGAATTGGTGATTAGCCGTTAGCAATTAGCTGACCTTAAGATGAAAGGAGCACTGATAAGATCTCAGCTGTAGAAATGAGGGCAACGCATGTGACCTCTGGCGTATGTTCTGACCTCACAATGACAAAGAGATGACTTTAAATCTGCACAGAGTGATAAGCAGCAGGGCTGAACTGTAAGTGCCAAGTTAGCAGAATTGGTGTTTTAAGAGAGCGGTTGTTATTCAGTCTGCCACAGGCATTTTCCTTTGCCTTTCATGTTCTCCCAGTGTAGGCAACGTGGTCTTGTGAAATTTTGTGAGCCTGATGTCTTTAATGACAACTCAAGCTTGATTTATGTTTTTGCACATTTATTTCCATCCCTTGCACTGTACATTTTGAATATTTTACACTGGTTTGCTGGGATTAAAGAAATGTTTTATTTGATCCACTGCCCTCAACCTCATTTACACCATTCATAACAATTATACATAATAAAGAAGCTTTCGGAAGACTCAAGCAATGCACTAATCCCATAAATAAAGTGAAAAGAGAGGGTTTTTTCCCTCTAAGAATTGTATTATATAATATAATATAATGTATAATTAACATTGACTTGGTTGTTTACTTGAGAATATTTATTTAGAATAGTTAAGAAGAAAAATATGAATCTTTATTCAGGGAAGCAGAAACTTTAATTACAAAATTAAATAAATGTATGTATTAGGTAAGTTGGAAGCAATAATGTTACGTTTAAATAGGTTCAACTTAACATGATTGCTTTCAACTAACCTTATACAGTTATATGAAATGTGTTGACATAGTAGATTTAAATTAAAGTCAACGGTTCACTTTTGTCAGTGCAGTTGTGTTTTTACACAGTACAATTCCCACACATGCACAGGACAGCAGGTCTGAATACATACAGTATACATCGATACATAGATGCATGTACAAACACATGCATTTTTCTGATATACGGAGAGATGTCAGAGCAAAGTAGCAAAACTAGCAAAATAAAGTTGCAATTTTAAATAATTTAATAATCTCATTTGTGATCTAAGATATGGTTCATCGTTTGGTCAAAGTATTTACATGTTGTTATTTAGTTGTATAGTTTAGTGGTGATTTAAAAATGCCCACCTTTGTACCAAGGATACATCGGTGGCTCCTCTGACAAAGCGGCGGCCCAAGTAATGTTTGTTGCCCCCAGAATTCTAGGTCATGTAGTCAGACAGAAATGAGAAAAGCTCATTTTAAATTCCTCAACCTTTTTTCAAAAGAATGACCGTGTCTACACCTGGCATCAACATGTTACATGGGCCTTAAGATTTAGAAATTACGAGTAAACAGCCATCAAGATGCACTTTGATCTGTTAAATCAAACCGCCTACTGAGTTAGGCTAGACGCACATATCTTTTGTAGTTTAACTGCTAAATAATGCATCTTGATATATCCCCTATCATCCAAGCAGCAACATTAGTTTTGTTCTTAAATGAAGATCTGTAGTCCGAACCAAGACATCAAACTCTTATACCTTTCACAATAAAAGCCCTAGATACACTGTTTCAATGTTTACCTGAGGGAACTTAAGTTCACATACTGCCGTTCCCCAAGAAGGAAAGTATTTTCTTATACTTTAACAATGAGTAAACCTTTTCCCTTACCTCAACCAAACTATTTTAATACCATGACCCTCAAATCCAAGTTTTATGTTTCACCTGCTCTACGTTACCGAAATTAGTTTAGGATGAAGTTGCAAAACATTTTTACAAGCTATACCTGTTTCACATAGATACGACTAGTTTTTTTTTTCTTCAACATTTAGAGGAAGAAGGAAACCGTATGTTCCGCAGAGAGTCTGTGTGTCAGAGGAACTCGGGTGTTTTATTGTGCCTCTCTGGCCAAGGCTGTGATCCCCTTACCCCTGAGACACATTTACAGGCATTACAGACCTGGATGAATTTCAGCGCGGAGCAGTGCAATAGCTCTGTTTTACTACACACTCTTTTCCCTACTCATCTACTGCCTGACTGCTATATAAGGGTCTTTATTGGGATGAAAAGCAGACTGAGAGTCACTATTTGAATCGGATTCAAATAGACTCTTATTTGTTCTATGATAGTCTTTTTCCTGGCACTGAATGATCCGCTTGCAGAAAATGGCCTGCTCTTTGTGCCAGCTGATCCCGAGATGATGAATCGTTTCAGCAGGTTCAAAGGAAAGTTGATTTGCCCCCAAAACACACAATCCATATTTTTTTGTCTGTTTGAAAGTAGAACACAGAGCGGGAATTGACTGTAGTCCATTTGTGCCGCAGTAAGTCTCAGAGAGAAAGAGGTGTGAGGAAAAGCCTACTGTAGGGCTTAAAGAGGCGAGAGGGAAAGAAAAGCAGCTTGGACAGGGGAAGCGCTGGACTTGGCAGATTAGTATCACCCAGGATTCCTCAGAGGGATGAAGTTACTATGGAAAGTCTGCTTTGCATTATATCTTCAAATGTTGATGCTGAATTATAATGAAAATCATCACATTGACAGATTAAAGCAACATGACGAATTAACCCCCACGCAGAGAGTTGAAGATAGCGAGGTTCAAATCGCTTAGGACACTTTACTGGCACCATGAACAATAACGAATTCTGGCTATTAATCACGATTAGCATATTCCCCTAGCACCCAGACCCCTGTACCATTGTCTTTGCCACACATTCACACAAACAAACCAGTGGACATGGGGATGGTGGATGTGTGGCATAACATATGTGGGAAATATTCTAACGCCTTTGTGGCCTTACAGAAGAACCTCTACCTAATCTGGGAGATAGCTTTACCCTCCGATCTGAAAGGCTGTTAAGGACAAAGGGACTCTTAATTTCCAAACTTTCGTTGTCAAGCCAATTAACATATCAGGAGGGATCAGTCTGTGACAACTATCAGAGCACAACCTGGAGACAAAAACACCATTGTCAGATATACGGGTGTGGAATATGTCCGCAGTCAGGTAAAATGAATGTTTGTCTTTGATCATATATACATTTCTATCCTCGTTAATCTTTGCAGCCAATGTGCCAGCCGTGCTGACGGTATTTGCGGCTGGTTCGCGGCAGTGTTGAGGCTAAGTGCTGGTGACAAAGAGAGATGCCTGGAGGAGTCCTCAAACGTCCATCCTCACACGACATGAAGCGGACAAGACCCGCAGCGGCTCCACGATGGGATGCCAGTCCAAGCATATGTTACGCAGAGACAAAGCAAGCAGGGGGAGACAAGTGGGCGAGAGGGGGACAGGGAAGCAAGGGGGTTAATAAGAGATAAGAGAGACGACCAGACAGACAGACAGACAGACAGAGAGGTGTGGGTGAGAGAAATAAGAGAGGTGAAGGGGGGGAGTGAATGTTGAAAGGGACAGAGAGGCTGCGCATGAAAGGAAAGGAGCGGACAAGGGGGGCAAAGGAAAGGAGGGGTAAGGAGGGGGGAGGAAGTTTGAAGTAAAACTGTTGGGACGTGTGTGACATTAGGACATTGGGGCCCTGGCAGGAGTTGTGTCATTGGTCCATATGACTTGTGTGTAGCCTGGGTGAAGTAACGCGTTGTAACAGTGGTGGAATGGTCACTGTATGTCACTGCCCTTTCCATCAGAAGGCCTGTAATGACATGTCACAACATTTAAAGGGACGGCGCGCTAAAATGATGATGACTAAATGTCCCACGGCGGACAGGAAAAAAATCATTGTATTGGTCAATAATTAATATTTCAGATATATTATTAGGAATGGTGTCCGATGTAGGCTCGGTGTCCCTGAAATCTTGTCTCTCCGGGGCCTTTGTGATAGAGGCATATGTATTCAGTCGCTGTGGGCGGATGAGACTGAGCAGAGTCCTTCGGCCATATAAACAAAAGCCCTCAGAAGAGAAAATGCCAGGGTGTCCCAGGCCCCCCTACCAAGAAATTTGACTTGACAAGAAACAGACACAGGTTCAAGCCTTGGCCTCCAGGCCTCGATACATTCTTCATCATTCCACAAAACATAAAGTGGTGCGGAAATGTTGAGATTTTTCCTGTGTTGCACCGCAAATTAGTCACATAAATTAAAAAAACAAGGTAATCTTGAATTCACATAATAGGCTAGGAAGTAGCATGTATTCAAAGCCCCTCTTGTATAAATTACTATGCTTTGCAATACAACGTTTTATTGAAAACATGCAGTTTTTTTCAAGCTTCTTCATTGGTTTATGTTTGTTTTCCCAAAATTGCAAATGCAGTCTATTATAAATGTACTTTCATGAGCCTGGTATGGTTTGTTCTAATAAAGAGCTATAAACACTTTAGTACCTGATAACACTTTATTGCATTTAAGGGGGCACTTCACAGATTTCACACGTCAAGTTCAGTCTCTCATCGTGAAGAGTAGTACTCAGCCAGAGAAAACAGATGTTTAATTTGTAGTGTGGATCTGGAAAGAGCTCTCTAAAGTCACACTGACATCAGGGTTATCTCAGGTTGGGTGTCGGGATTAGAAATGTAAAACACAAAGCTTGTGTTATAAACTGTCGGAATGGACATGGGAATTTGGAATTTACCAGCTAGGAAAAACTGACAGAAAATGCATCATGGGGAATGTAGGAATCCAGGGATTAGGGAGTTGTTTAATCAATTTATGGGACCTCAAAGTCAGGACTTGGTGGAAGTGCTGTACTCCACCTTAACCATGTGATTAAGCTTCACTAAACAGTTATTCCATTTCCAATCACAGATAATAAAGGAATCTAAAGAAATCTTTTTGCTGTAATTTGCTATTTTTGAGTTTTTTTGTATGCGTTTATCTCAGTGAAGAGATGACAGGAAATGTGCATCAAAGACTTGCAGGCCCTCCCCACAAACACAAATAAATATGAATATTAGATCTAATGCGCTGACATATCAACATTACTAATCAGTACCTAAAAAGTGTTTGCGCCAAAATGAAAAAAACCATATTACATTTCACATTATACATTGCATTTTCTTTATTTTATAAGTTTAGTATAATGTATTCTTACTTGTTTATTTAGATTTTCCAGCTAATCACATGTAAGCCTGCTGCCGGAGGCCAGTAAACACACCTTAGGAAAATGGAGCAAAACCTTATTTTATGAAGAAACCCATTAAGAACTAAGTGCTTTTGGATGTTGCAATTGTGAGAAAAAAACACGCTTACTTTCTTGAATAGATTTCACTTAAAAACCCTTCCTACCAGTATCAAAACATGAGCGTCCTTCGCTGTTTATTGTTCACAAACCATCAGTAGCTAATAATAGCGAGTGACCGTCCCAATGTCAGATAAACAGGACTCCACTTGTGAATTGTGGACGGGCCTTGGGTCCCACATCTAAACTGGGTATTCATCCTTCAGGATTAAATATGAAGAAAAAATGGACTCAGAGTTAGTGAGGCAAACAGATAAATAAAATAAATAAACTTCAAACCTCAATAATTTAATAGAGCACTCAGTGTGAGCCTTCATACAGATTAACTCTTTGTTCGCCAAATACTGGCTGATCAATAACCTGCAGGCCCAGACATCTTTATTCGCAGACAGCTCGAAGGCTGCTCAAAAGGAGGAAAAAATAATAAAGCCCACTTTTCTGCTCTCGCTGCGTGTTTCAAGGCGATGACATATTCCTGTCTCCTCTTTCCTTAATCTGGCCTCCATTCAAGTTGGCCTTCTTTATGTGCAGCATTTGTTTTGTGTGTGTGTTTTTATGAACATATGCTTCATCGGGTGAGCGAGGATCATGACACCTAATGGATTAGAGGCGATAACAATTGTGATGTGTTTTAAAAGACAAATATGTAAACGCAAGATACACTTGAAAAATGACACTTTGGACTAAATGATGAAACTACGGGTGAAAGGAGCATTTAGCAATTGCAGATAAAGTATGATAATAACAATAGTGGTGTGGTGCGCTAAACATGTGTTTGCCTACGTAATCCTGGGGCCTCACTCCCACATCCTGGCATTTTAAGGCTAATCCAACTGTAAACAAACAACAATCTTTGCCAAACATCTAATAATTAGAAATATGACAGAATAAGAGGAACCGCACGAGAGGATGGGAGGAGGTGAAAAAAACTAACAATTTTCCTTATAAAATGTGTGTCCTCATTCCTCCCTCCCCGGTGGTGGACTCCCACAGTCCTTGGGCCTTTGTGTCTGTCTCCTCTTTATGAATAGAGGCTTAACCATGGCCTGAAGCAATGCATCTTCTGCTCCCTCATTGATAGCCAATGCATTATTCATTTATTTTCATCATATCATCAGATGTGCATAAGCTTCACCCATTTATTTTTAGGGGGCGGCGATTATTATTATTTTCCCCTTTCGTTACTCCTGGAGGAACACATTCAATCATTCATGGCCTCTCAACTTCATCAAGACCCCAGCTGAGATGAAAGCTGTCTATATTATTGATTATCAGACGGATTAGCTCTCAGTGAAAGTTAAGGTTAGCCCCCCGATGACGCCGGTCAATGGGAGGGAGCCGGCCCTTTTTGTTAGCGAGTGTTAGCGCACGCTAGCCTCTTATGTGCGAGGTTAGCCGCTTTGAGTTCATGAGAAATAAGGTTGAAATCATAAAGCCATTCTCCAAAGTCTTCAGTTATTTATATCAGTGGTGTAAAGTAACTAAGTATATTTATTCAAGTACTGTACTCAAGCACCATTTTGAGATACTAGTACCTTACATTTGTTGCTATTTTGTACTTCTACCCCACTACAATTCAGAGGTAAATAGTGTACTTTTTGATTGATTTGATACCATAAATTACTTTGCCGATATGGATTAATGATATAAAACATAATCAACACTTAGATCAGATTTTCATTACAGCTGATCAAAATGCACAAACTACCCTGTAAATAAGATAATACAAATTAGTTCCACCTTTACCAGCTTTGATAAACATATTATTGCATCAATAATTATAATAAAACTTATAATATATTTTAACAGGAAATGGGCCAATCTGCATAAGAGTACTTTCGTTACTTTAAATATGTTTTGATTTGATTATTTTGTACTTTTACTTGAGTAAGATTTTGAATGCAAGACTTTTACTTTGTACTTTAATAGAAGATCTAGTACTTCTTCCAACTCTGCAGTGTATTCGAACTTCATGCACCCAAGGCAAGCCATTTAAAAGCTTTTTTTCCCCTCCGCCTTCAGCAGACAAAACAGGAGCGGGCCAATAGGTAAGACGAGGAACAAAGAGTTTGAAACTCTATATCCTGTGTCCACAGCCCTGTGTGTAAGTCAGCGCCCTCGACCAATTATCCAAAGCTCTCTCCCCTACCTTTCTTTACTTAGAATGAAAGACAAAAAAAAAAAAAAAAAAGCAGCTGGCTCGCTCGGTGCTTGTGTGTGAAAGCGCTGCTTCTCTCTCGACCCGCTCTTCATCCAGTGCCCACAAGTCTCCAGCCTTGACCATACATTATCTTCCAGGCTCAATGCTCCTCTTCCTCCTCTCCTTTTTCCTCCTCTCTCCTTTTCTCTACCTCTACAAGAATAAAGCGCTCCTAATGACCGTGGGCTCTCAAGGGCCTGCTGGTGCCCGGGCACTCGAAAGTGCGTGTGCAGTGGAAAGGCCGTGGGGGGGGGGTACCTCCTCCTCCTCCTTTATCACAGGTGAGAATAGAAGGTCAAGAGGGGTTAATGTGCTACGGTTGCATAGGGGTTTGGGTTATCTCCATGGCAGCGAGGATGTCGAACTCCAAGGTGTGTTTACTTCCTCCTAAAAGAGAGGTTTGTTTGTGACTTGTTTTTCTGGCCTTTGGGTTCCACCTCATTTTCAAATTGTAGGTTGAAAAGGTTTCACTTTGACAATTTTGAGAAAGTTTGTGGTGAAAAGACGATGTGTTACATCTGTTCTGACGGGATTAAGAAAACCTTGTGTAATAGCCCAGCAGAGAGCATTAAATTACCACCAAAAGATCCACAAATGATTCTTCAAACACCGGCACATTTGTTTCTCCTGCAGCACATGATGAAACGTCACGGGGTCAAGGGCTGCGGTCAGGAAGGGTTGAAGGGAAGATAGCAACCGGCCAGTTGTTGCGAGGCCCAGCGGTGCTGCAGTAATTTACACACACACACACACACACACACACACACACACACACACACACACACACACACACACACACACACACACACACACACACACACACACACACACACACACACACTGTATATTACTTGACACAAACATTATTGCCTTTAATTGTGGGGAGCAGTGGAATTGTTTTGCATGGTGCAGACCTAACAAAAGTAACCATCAAAGCCCTGCAAGGCTGTGCATATTCTACTTCTACAACAAAATAGCTTTATTCTTCTCCCCCTCGAACTTGAAACAAATGCAGGCAAATCTAAAATAATTAATTTGAAAGAGTGGGAATTAAAGACCATTTCCATCTAACCATTGCGATGCAATTTGCATTTTGATTTCTGCGATTTCTGCACTTTTTCTTTTTTTCTTTAGCTCCCGCTCGCTCCCCTCTCTCAAGGTCCTCTCTATAATATCTGGGCGGATCAAAAGCCTTTCATTAAGGTTTTCTGCACTCCTTCCAGCATTGTTTGGCTCCTAGGATAACAACAAAGTGCTTTCCCCCTACTCCAGGGCCAGGTTAGCAGAGAAGAAAGGAACGGTTATTCCTGGGCTAAGTTCAGATCAAACACAAGGGACTCCAAGTGAGAGAAGATGAAAGCGCCAGGCCTGACCCGGAAGATTAGACCAACACTGCTGCCAGCTCTGTAGCACCCAGGGGCCATTCTCACTCTGGGATCCTACCCCTCCTCTTCATACTGTATGGCACAGTGGACTTTAGCACAGAACAAGCCGAGAAGAAGAAGAAGAAGAAGAAGAAGAAGAAGAAGAGATATGAAGGAGACGAAGAAGCCGAGAAGAGACAAAGATACAGACCGAGGCACACAAAGAAGGAAAGACAGGGATAAGACAAATGTAATATCATTTCCTGAGTGTAAAACTGCGACTATCCCAGCCTACTTTTCTAAATTCTGCTGCCGCCTCCACTGACTGATAGTGGTGAGGCAAAGGAATAATGCAGATTATCATAATTGCTTAAAGTGTGTGTGAATATTCATGATTTCTCTAGCCTTATTATAGCAACAAATCCACACCACAATGAATGTAAATCTATTGTGATTATTTTACATAGCGCAATGCCCCCAATCCTTCTCCCCCCTATGCGTGTGTGTGTGTGTGTGTGTGTGTGTGTGTGTGTGTGTGTGTGTGTGTGTGTGTGTGTGTGTGTGTGTGTGTGTGTGTGTGTGTGTGTGTGTGTGTGTGTGTGTGTGTGTGTGTGTGTGTGGACTGCAGCTGTGGGTGTCAAGGTTGGGTGCTATCTGGAACTGGCCCTCATCAGCTGGCAGAGCTGCTGCCATGCGTCACATGCAGAGGAGAGGAAAAGTGCGATGAGAAAGAAAAAGGGGAAAGATGGAGGGTAGGAAGAAGTGGGAAATGAGGAGGGAAGTGAGAAAGTGATTGGAGAGAATTAAATGCAGGAATGGAAGGAGGGGTCATTCACGCCGAAAAAACTGCACTATCGCATCATTGTTTAAAAAGAGGCAGAGAAGAACAATGTATATAAAAGAAAACATGATTAGGGGATGTTCAAGGGCTGAAATCAGGGTTGCAAAGAAGTGAAGTTAAGGGCAAATAGGGTCATAATATCAAGATTCTCCCCCTTAAACCACGCACACACACACACACACACACACACACACACACACACACACACACACACACACACACATACACACACACACACACACACACACACACACACACACACACACACACACACACACACACACACACACACACACACACACACTCGCCCCCTCCTACTCTTGTGCCCATGCTTCTGAGGTGCCAGATGGCACAGGACAAACCCTCCTTAGGGGAAACAGCGTGGTGACCCCTCCCGCTCTCACCCATACTTTCTCACACATTGAAGACACATGGAAACAAAGATGGGGGATGGGGGGGGGTTATCAGTGATGCCCATCAAAGCACATACACACACACAGCTACTCCCGAGATGCTGTGATATCAAGGCATGCCATGACATATTCTGAGGAAGGCGCTGAATAGCCCCCTCAAACATGTGGCTACCCTGTGGGTCTGCCTCATGGACAGTGCCCTACATCAAACAATAGCCGCCTTCACTTCACTGCCATCCATGCCCTCCTTACCTGGAGATGATATCTCACCTCCGCCTGCATGGTTATGGCTGCAGTGACCCGCACCCCCCCCCCCCCCCCAGGACCGGTGAATCCTGTCCAAAAACCTTCATAAGGAGCGGCACCGGTGGTTATGGGTGAGCGGTCCAGAGACAGAGATAGAGCAGATAGTGCAGGAATGAATGCTGGTAAAATGAGTAATGCTGAAGTGTATTGTTGCTATATGTCAAAGGGATAGTTCAAGGAGTAGGTCCACTTGATTCATAGACTTAATATTACTCTTTGTTTTTCTTTTCTCATCCAAATAATTAGTTTGACCTTCTGTTGGTAAAAAAAATAAAAAATCTGATTGTCTGGCTGCATAGCAATGTCTAACATTACCAAAGTTCAGTAATGAACTTAAAGGTCCCATGACATGGCCATTTATACTGATCATAATGCCATCGTTGAGGTCTACTAGAATAGATTACATTACATTACATTGTTTAATATTCCAAAACTCACATTGGTTTCTTATACAGCATCTCTGTATAGTATGTGTATTCACTCTCTGTCCTAAATGGCTTGTTGGAGCTCCTGCCCCCCCCCCTGCTCCGCCCTTTGAGGCTCGAGGAGCGGACAGTGTGAGCTGTATTACTGGTGTCGTTTCCTGGTTGCTGGGGTCTGCGTGACAGCGAGACACCGCGGAACTCAGCCTGAGCACACACATTACACTCGCCACACAGTTCGCCACACAGTTCGCCACACACTCACAGCCTGAGAAAAGATAAGGCTGAGTGATTGTGTGTGTGTGAGGAGCTCCACGGATTGGTCCATTTGGACCAATTGGTCCATTTAGTTGTTGTTACATCACTTAAAACCAGGAAGAAAAAATGGAAAAATAAAAATGTCCAACAAGGCATTCTGTGGCAGCAGAGACAGGTATTTTCTGTGTTAGAGTTTTACTGGCTACAGGGTGTACTTTGAGGGTTTGTGACTCTGCAGACTGTTTACATGCATACAAACCTTCATAACACACAAGGGGACGGGTAATGACCAGAAAAGCATGACATGGGACCTTTAAATATCCAATGTCCAGCTCATGCATCGTGGCTATTTGGCCATGTATGATGTTAAAGGGGCCCTATTATGCTCATCTATTATGCTCATCTATTATGCTCACGTTTCATATTTGTATTTTGTGCCTCTACTGTGACACGTTTACATCAATGTTAAAACAGGTCTTTATTTTTTTATTATATCTCTGTGCACCTCTTTTCACCCTCTGTCTGACACCAGAATCTGCTCTGATTTGTGCATGAGGGTCTGCAAAGGGTCGAACTTAGAATTGCAGTCTTTGCAGACCTATCACATGCACACAACCTAATCAACTTTGTTTGTTATATAACACACTACATAAAAGAGAAAACCTAAAACCCCAAAAAGCACAATAGGGCCTCTTTAAATGTTCCACACATGCCTTCTCAAGGAGTGCAATGTTATGGTTATCTGTTAGCATAGCATGCTATACATTGAGTAATTTGATTAATGAGAAGCAGACAAACACATCATAGTGTTTGCATTAGTGTGTATAATGTGGGTGTATTTAAATGCATGATTACAGATTGAAGTTGTCACGCTTTCAAAAGGTTGCTCATATGTAGATATTTGGATTGGGATCTCTTCTGAGCCTCCTCAATGATTTTTGGCCAGAATTACATCCAAAATACCTCAGTCTCTCCACGGCTGAAAAAAAGTGACCTATTTGATTTCGTCTCACTCCTCTCTCCGCGCCGGCTTGGAAGGAAAGCCTGCTCGGGGAGTACGGGCCGAGCCTCCCAACGGGCTCCACCACTTATCACCAGCCTTCTGAGATTCCACCAAGATTCACCCCGTTATGAATAATCTCACCCACAGGCACAATGGAGCATTGGAAGGAGGAAACAAAGAAAAAAGAGACATATTATTTAGAAAGACACAGGGAGGGTGAGGGATAGTTTGAAGGGGGGAATGAGAAAGAAAAAAGAGAGAAAGGAAAAGGGGAGACAAGAGAGATGTGGGATGGAGAGAATAAAGGGAGAGGGTGGGAGGGGATGAAGGGCAGAGAGAAAGCGAGACGAGAGGAAGTCTTTTGATGTGTTTCCCTCTCCAGAGCGGGCATCAGGGCGGATGGTGAATCCGAAGCTGGCCCCGCTGCTTGAAGGGACTGACTGGTTTATTAAACGCTCCCATCGCCCCCATGCCTCCGAGCATGATGGGATTAATGCTGGCATAACCCTTTACTTAATTCATTACAGGGGGACGCTGGCTAATTTGATTTGATATTATTTTAATAAAGTTCTGTGATGATTTGGAAGATTGTTTCAGGCTATCAGAAATAATTTTCCAGTTATTACCGCCGTTCAGGCAAGTCCTTTGATAGTGGCAGTCCGTCTTGGTGTGTGCTGAATACATTAGCCGTAAGTGCAAGTACTTTAGCTACAAAGCTACTGAAGAAATACTAATAATGAGACCGCTCGGTATTGCTGAGTGTTGTGAAATGATGCTCAGATGTGCTGTGGGCAGGCGCCATGTAGGACAAACATGACAGAAAAAAAGAAGAAGAAAGAGGAGAAAGAGACAGAGGAGATATATTCTGTATGCATTGAGTTTACACATGTCACCATTGTTAAATCTCCTAGGGATACATGGTTGCCTTTCAGAGGAGCACCACTGCTTTGTGTTATTCATGTGGCTATTGAAGAGTCTACTGCTAGCGTGGGTGTTTCAGAACAAAAAAGTGAACCATTTTGCTTTTTTTCAATGCAGTGGATTTAGTTTGTGACAGTGTTATTCTTAGAAAAATATCGTAGTTTTAGGTAATTTAAGCCGTTATTTGTTTTTTTCTGATATATTCTGGAATGTGTTTTGCCTAGTTTGTGCAGTATGGAATAATTAGCTTCTGAATCTGTTTTAGTAATATATTGGCCACTCTGTGTTAGAATAATCCTATTTTCCACCAACCCTTTTGTCCAGCTCATGTCATGAGCCGTTCCCAGTTGCATATAATCCCGCCTCTGTCTCTTCACCTATTTACATATTCCTCAAGATAATTGGAGAGACTGTAGATGTCTCACACTATTTCCTTAAGCCTGCGTCCAGACCCAGCAATTCTTGGAAGAGAAGGGAAAGTAGTGACGGTTCGGGGGTTTTCGGGGAGGCTGGGAGGCGCGGGGGGGGGGTCGAACTTTAATGGTAGTGACACTGTTTTTGTTTTTGTTTTTCCTTAAACCCCGAATGACACACATTTCCCTCTGAAAAGATAAGCCCTCTGTCAAAGGCCGCGGGAGATGTCTGGGACCCTGTGAAAGAAGTGGGAGAATTACCTACCAGGGGTCTGGCATGAAGAGAGGAGGGGGGGGGTTACCCTTATTCATTAGTCCGTCTGGGGTCCAAGGCGGGGTCACACAATGTGACGGTTGTTCTCCAGACCCCCAGACCCCAGCAGACACGTTTAATGGCCACCGCTTCCTCTCCAGACAGAGAGAGAAAGAGAGGGAGGGGGATGGATTTTGGAGTGAAGGTGACAGAGGGGGATGAACTGTAAGAGGCTAATGAAGAAGAAGGTAAAGAGAAAAAGTGGAAACTATAGAAAGTAACAAAACAGGACGTAAAAAGAGGAAATGAGGAAGAGGGGATTTAGGGTTTTCCAGCCCTTGGAGAGAAAAGACACACATTTTTGGGTCATTGAGGTTCTCCCTGGGAGCAAGTTGGTACCTGCCTTTGGAGAAAAACGGCACAGCATTCCTCCTCTGGAAGCCTCCTTCTCTGTTTTTTCACAAGCTCAAAGGCTCAAAGGTCACAATTTAGAACAATTATTGGGGTCGGAGTTCATGGTTATCGTGGGTAGGTGGAAAAACACGAATGTGGAATTTCATGGTCGACAACAACTGTTTGAAAAGAAATAATATTGAAAGTGGATGGTTTCCACTTTACATAAATACTTCAACACCACTTGACATAGCAGTCTGTAAAATCCAATTAAAACTTTTATGTAATTGATCGAGATCAACACCTGCAAAGGAAGAAGGGATCATGTGCAACGACCCCCTATGGAAATGGCATGCAAATCATATGTATATCACGCTTCATTTTTTGTTCCATATTTGCGCTTTAACCAAGGCATTTGATAATGTCAAAATGTCAAAGGTTTCAGTAATAGCTAGCTTTCTTTAAGTTCATTTTATCCGCGGAGATACGCTGCTCCAGGTTCAGTAGCGAGGCCCGAGGCAGAAATCAATGTCCGCAAAAAGGTTTTCTGATACCACAGCAAGTAATCAAGGTTACAGCAAAGGGCACGCATTAACACAATTCCACTGAAATATGCAGAGTTCATGTGCATATGTTCCAAGATTAAATAAAAAAACTCAAATGTCAAGCGTAAATGCATGCAGATGCAAGCAAAAATAGGGCAGAGATGCTGATATTGATACTATGACTGCAAGGCTCTGGGAGCTATAGGCATATAGCTAATGATCAGTCAGTGAAAGCAAATTAAAATAATCGATGTCAATGATGCCTGATATTTGACCTGTCCCATCAATTTTGATATTAATCATCTGATATGAAAACATGAATTCCCATGTAAAAAGGTAGTGGTTTTAAAGAGATTGCATAGCATCAAATCAGAGACAGAACTAGACTTTAAACAATAGAAGTATATACTTTTTTACTGTATGTCATTTAAATTAACACATGTTCGTAAAAATGCATAATGTATAATAACCAAATTATTTTTATCTAATGGACTGCTTTTCCTGCATTTGCAAAAGGTTTTAAGATGGATTTAAAAGATATAACATTAACTACCTAGGTATCCTTTTCTACATCCATCTCTAGAGGTTCCCTCTTAGTCCCTAGTGTGAAAGGTAGTAATTTGTCACTTTGTACGCCGGCTCCAATTAGATTAATTGCATTAGACAGGCTAGTTTAGTGAAACCCCCTCCTCTGGAGCTGAGAGACATGGGTTTTCTGTCTTCTTTTCTTCTCTCCGTCCTTTATACGTTGTTTCTATCCCCAAAGGTTTTAGTCATGATCTTGACATTTTTTTAGATCCACTGTTGGATTATACGTTGGTAATAGCGAGCTAATATATTTTAAGAAATTATGTATATTTCTGCATAAAATATGTTGTCGCAAGTGTAGTTAAACATCCTTGACACTAATTATTTCCTGGAAATAGCTACATTTTTTAATGTTTGTTCCTGTTATTATTTATCAAACAGCAATAAAAACGGCACAACCAGATACCTTCCCTACCTACATGTCTCAACTCTGCTAAAGACACGCAAAAAAGAACTTGTTCCCCCCATAAAATCCTCAGTGCCTGCCCCTTCCTCTTAAAAGTCTATAGTGGCCAAAACACATGTTGGCGCTGCCAAAGCCTTAGTTAGCGCTGTCGCCCCTGCTGACTAGAGCAAGAAGATTAGGGGTCATGTCAGCTCCAGATTATTGGAGGATTTTACATTTATAAACCTGTGCTGGCTCTAATTTAACTGCACCTTCAGGGACCTTAAAGTGCGGCTGGAATGAGAGAAACAGATGTGGGGCCCTGTTAATGGGGAAATAGCAGCGCTGGGATGGCCCGCAGTGACTTAAAAAGAGCCAGGAGAAAGAGCTGTGGACACAAAAGACAAGGCCAGACAGGCCCGCTCATGTCCTAATATTCTGCCTCTTTGTCCTGTTCTGATTTCCCGACCACTTCCACGCCGTTTCTCACTCAATCTCCCATTTCCTCTCTTGCCATTTCCTTCTCTTTCATTCCTCTCAGGTGGGGCTTTGGCTGGGTTTCATGCCATGTAATGTTGTGTGGGTTCCCTGCCAAGCACTCAGCGTCCAGGGATACTCGTCTGGCACTGGCCCTCTGGCTGAGGCCCAGGCCTCTCATGCTCGTGCTCGTCTGGTCAGCTGGCAGAGCAGCAGCAAGTTAAACACCTTGGACTGTGAAATCAAAGCCATTGCAGTGATTTGACTGGTACGATCTTTGCAGAATATTATGTCACTGTCAAATCCCGAGGGAAAGTTGGATGAAATAGGGAGAGATTATGAGATTTGAGATATTTTGTTCTGTTGCTGTTTCTGAATGAGAGACAGTTTTAGCCACAGGATAGTTAGATCACTGTAGGGGAAATAAGTCTAAACTGGAAAGAAAGTGAGAGCTGAGATAAAGCTCAGTATTCTTGCTAACTTGCTGGTGAATATTAATCCCGTCTTTTCAACCTCTGTCCATCTAAATCTCTGTCTCTCCCTCCTTTGGGTTTTCAGCCTGAAGTGGGTCAGAGTTTAAAGGGATCTGCTTCCCATTTGAGGGCCCTCAGCCGTCACCATGCCTAATGACAGAGGGCACAGATTTCTCCCTTTTTCTAAGTCAGGGAAATCTCACCATGGAAGGATCAGCTACCACAGACAGAGCAACTGCAGTTTGCTGGGTTACAGAACTGCCTTTGCATCCTAGAACTAATGAGCACTTTATTTTCATATGCTGGAAAAGATACCCTGCAGAGTTTTCTTGTAACAAAGAGAGGATTCTTTATTCGTATGGACATGCAGTGCATTTCCTACATAATTTCGTATGCCAATTAGTTTATGTATTATGTTGTATGTTGTCTATATCCATATCAACATATGCGTGTCATCTTTTTTTCTCCCTGTCTTTTGAGGCCATGCTGTTACATTTGTTATTGCCATGTTTCTGCCACTAAATGCAGATCATTGGAAAAGCAAGAAACCAAGAATTGTCAGCTTACACGCGCTACACACTTGCAGTACTGCAAAGAAGTTGGAAGAGTTAAATGTTCTGAATGATAAGGAGATTTATTTTAAGGTTAATCCGGGTGTCATTCGCATAGAGGAAAAAATAAAAAGCTTCTTTTTTTTTAAATGTCTCCTAACAGAAGCATTTAAATTGAGAAAATAATGGGTCTAAGTATAGAACCCTGGGGAACCTCACAGGAGATTGGGGCAACATAAAATACATTTAGACTGATTAATTGGCTGACATTAGCTTTTTCAAAATCTTTGTTATGTTGGCTTAAATAGCAGAAGCAAAATCAAAACAGATGTTTGATTTTATATAGAAACGTGTTGCAACGTGTTTGTCAAACAGAGACAACTAATAGTATCTCAGGTGAGTGAGCCACTAAAAGCTTGGTTGAAATATGGAGCAATCGTTTCTAATAACAATACTAATTCCGGAAATGATGGTACACCTAAAAACAGCCTTCTCTATCACAGAATATATCAATTCAATCTTATTTTCATAATGAATTCTTTAAAATCCTTAAATTAAGATTTAGCACAACCTCAATAAATTATATTTGGTTATATTGTGTAAATGTCAGTCGGAACATGTGCAATACAGTGTGTCCCTGAATGTACAAAGTTTATAATGATAAGCTGTCTCTTTAAGTTACCTTACTCAAAATCTATTAACTGAATCAGCCTCCTCCACATAAACCCACTACCATAGTCTACCAAATAACACTCACACACACTTATACACACACTGGGGCATACACCCACCCTTGTCATACACTGGCTTGGTGTGAGAGGGGCAAAGCGGTGCCTCATCAGCGGCCAATCAGTGGTTCTCTTCCATATGGCATGGATCGGGAGGCATCACATGCTCGCCGGCTTCCCAGTCCTACTGCCTGTTAATTGGGCGACAAGATCAGAGGCAATATTACAAGCCAATTAAAGCGATCGGGACAGATTGCCAAGTGATGAGCTCCACTGCGTAATTGAGAGTGTGAAGTGCTTGTCGCCTCTCTCTGTCCCTCTCTCTATATCCGTCTCTTTCTCTCTCTGGGTTCATGTGAATAAGTGATGAGACTGCGGAGGACTGAAACTAGTTAGCGCATTAGTGATGTCACTCGAGACCTCTCCATCATTAATCTTAGAGCAGGACGCAGTGGATTTGGGGCGAGAGGATTTGCTACACCTCCTCATTCTGACCGTTACTGTTATAGTTAGTGGGCCCATGGCGCTGATGTACCAACATCAAGGCAGACAGCAAACATTATCCAGTGAAACTAAAGCTCTCTCTAGACCCATCCATTCAAGTTTGAGAGATTTCTACTTTCATGAATCTCTGTTTGTTTGATTTCCATCGTTCCACTGAGATTTGCGATTGGATATGTCATTAGTTTGTTTGTGGGTTGGTTTTGTGTGTATTTGTTTGTGGGTTGGTTTTGTGTGTGTGTGTGTGTGTGTGTGTGTGTGTGTGTGTGTGTGTGTGTGTGTGTGTGTGTGTGTGTGTGTGTGTGTGTGTGTGTGTGTGTGTGTGTGTGTGTGTGTGTGTGTGTGTGTGTGTGTGTGTGTGTGTGTGTGTGTGTGTGTGTGTGTGTGTGTGTGTGTGTGTGTGTGTGTGTGTGTGCGTGCGTGTGTGTGTGTGTGTGTACGAGAAAGAGAGAAAAATAGGAGGGAGAAACAGAGAGAAGAAGGAAGTGAGAGAGGGAGTGATCCATACGACAGCTACTTTAATTTGTTCTGGGAATATTGTTGTACTGGTGCAGTCCACTGGGTAGCACCTGAATGCCAAGTTTGCTTAATCATGCAAAAAGAACAGAAAAATGCATTACAGATGTCAGACTGCGTCCCGGTAGAGACAGAGATTTGACAAACACCTTGAACCCAGGGAGAAAAGTGGTGCAAAATTCATTTTTATAGCATTCAGGTAGATGTGCTTGTCACCATAATATTAGTTTTTCTACTTATGTTTAGCACATTAGTCGAGCATACAGCAAATAATCATTATCTCTATCATCTTTTTAAGCAGTAAAGCCTACAGTTCTAGAAAATATAATAGCCTTATAATTAAATTCCTAAAAAGAAAAAAAGCTTTTCAATAAGATAGACTGTTTAAACTCTTAAGGTGCAATTTAAAATGCTGACTGTTGATAATCTACTATTGTTTGATGATGTTTTTTGTGTTCTTATTGACTTTCATTCATCATTACGTTCAATATTCACATTTAATTTATTCATTTCAGTGATGAATTGTGAACATTAATTTAATTTTGTGAGATTAGGTATCACCTTTAGGGAGACTCAAAGAGACACACTTTATTGAAGATTGGACTTCTTAGTGTACAGAATACATACAACGTACAATACATGCAATTCGTCCTCAAAACCACAGCATTAATAAGAAAAAATAAATTCCTAATTCTTTGTAAACATGTTATATGTTTTGACATTCTTCAGTAATTTTTGTTGTAATAGGATTTTTGCTAAATAAAAATTGAATATTTGATACATGTTCGAAATAAACCAATAAATAAATCAAAACAAATCTTGACGAACTTGTAAATCAAATTTCGCCAGCAATATTTGACATTTTGCCAATGAGACAACATGACAGGTTTAAAACAGCACATTTAAGAAAAATGTTTGTTCTACAACACAATGAGCCTTGGGTTGGCATTGCCTCGCAATACAACACCTTGGCGATGGGCCCGGATGTCAAAACTATTAATCCATATGACGTCATGGCCCACAAAAATCTAGCAATTCCAACTTCATTATATTCTTCTCTACCTGGGAAAACAACCATGTTTTATGCACTTTCTCCCTTCATTTGTCAATCTTTTCTGTCAAAGAATTGTTATTTGATAATGAAAATGTTGCTACTGAACCTTCAGTTTGCTTTTATACTGCCATTATTTTGAAAATATTCTGCAGGACTGAACCAAAAAATATTACGATAGTCGAATAACAACCTCTCATGGAACAAAAATACATTCCATCATACCCAAGACAAATTACCACCCAAACCTTGGCTTGGGTGCAAACCATCAGAAAAATCTTGACTTTTTAACGATAATGCATTGAGCGGTTGGTAGACCATCTGAGAATTTGAAACAGCTGATGAAACACACTAGCTACTATCAGAAGATATGTTTTCATAAACCAATGGCAACAGAGCAGATTTACAGTAAGCTCCTTGTGATTATGTTACGACAGTTATGAAACTGAAGACTTATCTTTGGCGAATGATCCATGTTGTGCGTGGTTTGGAGGTAGCTGCTAGTTAGCGTAGCTCAAAACTAAAGTCTATGCCCTTTGCTATCCGTTTCTCTCTCCCTCTGCCTCTCCATCACCGCTATCTGTTTCTCCCACAGCTTCTCCCACATCCCTCAATAATATCACCGTAGCCCTTTAATAACCAACAGTTGTGATTATCCAGTCAAGTCGTAGATTTTCTCTGATATTTTTCCATCAGATTTCTTATAACTAATGGGGTGTCGGTACATGTTGTGTGTCTGATACACTTTAAAGGATTGTGGGGGATCCTCCTGAGGGATATGAGCCATTTCAAATAGCAGCTAATGCTAGACTCAACTGGCTTTGTTTGTTTTAAAAAGAGGGGAGAGTGACATTTAGTGGCTAACCAAGGGGCGAGGGAGGGAGCATGAAAGCGAAAGTTTCGTTTTCAAAAGGAAAATGCCAGCCTTAGGTTTCTGTTACAGGCAGGTTATCGTGCCACACACACCCTCGCAAACCACACGCGCGTGCAAAAGCACACACACGACTTGAGTTCCATTCGTAACGACCATTTTCAGTCTTCAACCATCAATCTAAAATGTCCTGCAAGGTGCATCCTCGTCACGTCTAAGCACACTTCTCTTTAAATGGGCCATAACTTTAAAGGGGAGTTGACACCAACTTCCCATTACAAAACAGTTACAACTTTCACAACCTTTTTTATGAGCTTTATTGACAACCCTTCCCTTCAACGCGGAGCAGCAGCAGTTCAATAGTTGAATTGTCCCCTCTTTTCCTCCCCCCTGTTCGTTCTGCTGATGTTGTTCTACTGCTACTCGGGGAATAAGAGACCTCACACTATGGGGACTTGTAAAACCACTGTCATGTTGATGGGGAGACTCAGCAGTGTGTATGTTTGCATGAGAGTATGAGTGTGTGTGTGTGTGTGTGTGTGTGTGTGTGTGTGTGTGTGTGTGTGTGTGTGTGTGTGTGTGTGTGTGTGTGTGTGTGTGTGTGTGTGTGTGTGTGTGTGTGTGTGTGTGTGTGTGTGTGTGTGTGTGTGTGTGTGTGTGTGTGTGTGTGTGTGCGTGCGTGCGTGCGTGCGTGCGTGTGTGTCTCGTTGGATGTGGTGTATGAGCACACTGCGGAGACCAGTAAAATGCTGTCTGAATGAAGTCCCAGTGCAGCAGTGGTGAGTAGTGTTTGATGGCCATGTGATTTGTTTGTTCAGCCCCAATGGCCTTTTCTCCTGGCTGAGGGAGGGATAGAGAGGGAGGGAGAGAAACCAGGAGAGGGGGGCCGGGGGGGGGGGGGGGGGGGGGCTGATCGCTTCACACCTTCTCCCCTCCTAGCCCCGCCAATGAGCCATTTAATCCTCCTTCCTACAGCTAAATCAACACCTCTCACACACTTGTTCGGACCACCGCTGCCGACTGTCTGTAGCTCTTTCTGACGATCCGTCTTGGTGGGATTTTGGTTGTCGACAGTGTGCCTGAAAAGCCGTTAAGTATCTGTATTTGGAATAAATATGACTCTTTGAGATACAGTATGTGGTGCTTTATTCAAAATCTTAATCAGAAACAGGATTATTGGCAAGTAAGTTTACACATTTGAGGAATTTGCCTTGGTGTATATTGTGCATATAAACAGAGTTAAAGGAAGAAAAACAAAAACAAAAATTATAAATGACGATTTAAAATTAAGCTATTATAACATTAACATTTAGAGAAATATTTAAGTGAAATGTAAATATATAAAAAAACGATGTACAGTATAATATGACAAAATACTTGGAATATTAAAATAAAATATGTGCAGTATTGTTTCGAAAAGTGGAATGCAGTGCAGATATCTTATTTTGTATAAAAAATTGCGAAATATTGATACTAAAGCAACAATCTCTCAGTTATTTTTTTAAATAACTAAATATTAACTAAAATGCACCAAAAATGTTTAAACATGACTCCAGCTTTAGCTTTAACATATATTGGATGCAAGTGTTTTTTATTAGTATATGCAAAGAGCCCTAAACAGGTGCACTGTGCAAACACTCTGGCACATGACTTAGAAATGGAGAGATGCAACCGAAAATAGGCTGTAAAAAGAAGTCAAAAAAGTAGTGAAATTAAAGAACAATTGAATACACTTAGGCAAATGACATGTATTGGCATTTCATAAACAATCAAAAAGCATCTAAGAGCATCATGTTAGCCATTTTGAAGCTAAACACATGCAATATTATACTCCAAGGTTTTTTTTATCTTAATTGGCATTATTTAAATTATACAATATTTTAAAGTCGGCATATATAATTTATTTGGCCAGCAAACGTAATAATTCAATCATTATAATAGATCTAAAATGTATAAAGATCTTAATTTGATTATATGATATTCATGGGTTTGATGTTCCTTAAATCTAAACTTCTGTTTACTTTCATTAGATGATTGTTGAATTTTAAAAAAATATATATTGTTTTGTATCTCAAGCTCTTGTAAAACGATCTCAAACCTAAGAGAAGAGCAAAAATAGAAGACATTTGTATATTGTTTCTCGAATAAGGTCCAATGAGTCGTCAGCATCCACTTCAATTCCTTTCCCCTTGTCCTAAAAAAATAGTTCTCTTTTCGCATCATTCAAGGAACCATAATGGAGAAAAGAGCCAGGGAGAGACAGTGAAGTTAGGAGTGTAGGCAACAAGCAGGCAGGGTGTGTAAATGAGATGTACTAATAATGGAGGGAGAAAGAGCAGAAGGAAACGAGGTTGGAAAGAGTACGTAGGAGGGCCTTTGATGCTTACGGTAGCTTGTGGGCGGCACATTTAGCCCGGTGTGGTAATTGTGTCTCCTGGGTGAGATCCTTGGACCTGATCCCGGCTTAGATCAGAGAGCGAGGCAGATCACTACAAAGCAGAGGAAGAAAGATAAAGCATCAGAAACAGGGAGAGCAAAGGAATGCTGTACCTACACCAATAGGTTGATGTAATTGTCAAACTGAATCAATGCATGCACACTTTAATTAATTCTTCTTCTTATTCATAATGTTTTACAGTAAGAATAATAAGTGATATTGATTAACAAAGATGACTTGATTCATGAGATTAGATAGCACCCCACATGCTATAACATTTCAACTATAGAAGCAGCAAAGACCTTGGATCATTACACTGCAGGGAAAGAAAATATTTAGATATGTCTTGATTCCATTGAGCGGGATCAGTTTCAGGGTTCTATTATCCATGCTGGCTCATTGTCACAGCTTTCCATACTGCGGGCCTTAGTTAATGTTATGAGGAACACCTGTGGCTTTCTTTTCTACAAAGGCAAAATGTCCATTTTAATCTACTAAGTAGCTGTAACCTTAAAGTATATGTTGGTGTGTTACAACTAACGTCTTGTTTTTTTAGGCTACCATTCGTATTAGCATTAGCATAAGCATTTTACAAACCAAGGGAAACTGTCTAGGAGGGTGGCGACATTGCAAAAAGTAAAAAGTCAGACAGGTTAAAGACATTATTAGACCGAAAAAGAATTAACCTCCATGACGTGACCGTAAGATATCTTTCTCTTAGTGAATAGAAGGAAATGAGTGTCAACAACTTTTAGTAAAAAGGCGGGAAAAACCAATCCACTTAGAATAATACAATCACAAATGCTAAGTGGCAATAAATGGTGTGACTGCAAACTAGCAGGTTTTCCTATTCCTAACTTGAAGACATAAATGGAGCTAAGCAACTTAATTTAAATAAATGCTGCATTATCATGAAGGGTTGTTAGCATTGTTTTGACCCACTAGCTCACAATAAGGTGATCTGGCCACACTGTTTATCTTTTCAAACTTTTACATTTTCTCTTCAATTCACACATCCCTGCAACTTTTGGCTGAGAGGCTGATGTGTTTCCTTTCATCAGGATCATCAGTTTCTTGCCCTGTCAAACCTTGTTGTTGACATTACCCTTATTCAAGATCTCGAGAGTTACTTTTGTGTGCAGAAATTATGCCAAAACCTTCTAAATTAAGAACAAAAGAAACAGTATCAAAGAAGGTTTTGACAGAAAGGTATCTACACACCACACGACCACGCCGAAACATACTATACGACACAGAATCAACTAATTAAATACCGGTATGTATGCAAAGTAAACAATACTAACTCTATTTTAGTGCACTTCCACTTGCTTAGTGCTCATGCTCCGCTCAGCTAAAGTGTGAAAAAGCTGTTCTGGTCTTTTCTTTTGCGAGCCAGTGTACAGAGGGGCCACTACTTTGCTCCCTG
Organism: Notothenia rossii; assembly: GCF_949606895.1. Classification (NCBI taxonomy): domain Eukaryota; kingdom Metazoa; phylum Chordata; class Actinopteri; order Perciformes; family Nototheniidae; genus Notothenia; species Notothenia rossii. The sequence goes on along the minus strand of NC_136912.1, from coordinate 30,981,757 downwards.
CTGAAAGACCAACATACTCTCGTGTGAAACAGCTCCTTATCTCCCTCTCCCAGAATGACCAGGTTTGTTTCCCTGCAGGCCCACCTACACACACACACACACACACACACACACACACACACACACACACACACACACACACACAGACACACACACACACACACACACACACACACACACACACACACACACACACACACACACACACACACACACACACACACACACACACACACACACACACACCACCCAGGGAGCTAGCAAGACTGTTCGCAGACCCATGCTGATGCACACATAAAAATGTGTATGCAGCCGGACAAATGCGGACACACAAACCGGTTCACATGCAAACCCCCCCCCCCCCCCTCTCCCTTCATGTCTCTCTATCTGGTGACAGCAAGAAGAGAGCAAAGGGGGAAACGTGAGCGTTGGCGGTCCAAGTGCCTCGGTGTCGACTGACAGATATAATTACAGGAGCGATCTCTAAAAACCTCCCTCACCTCTCCCCCCTTATTTCCCCCCCCTTACTACCCCTCTACCTCCCCCCCAACGCCACTCTTACCCCCTCGGCCCTAACCATTATTTATTTTAGCAGCTCCAGCCCGCTTCAGAGGGCTCAGCAGCACTCACAGGGCCCCTGCCAAAAAGTGGCTTTCTGACTGAAAGCTTTCCAAACAAGCTCCGCTGGTCCATTTGGCCGGGGTCCAACGCTGTGCGGTCTCCCTACTACCGCTCCCTCTCCCTCTCTCACTAAGAAAAGAGGGAGTCTGGTTTGCATTAGGATGAATGTGTGTGTGGAGCCACATGTGCGCTCATACTTCTAGAAGTGTGTGTGTGTGTGTGTGTGTGTGTGTGTGTGTGTGTGTGTGTGTGTGTGTGTGTGTGTGTGTGTGTGTGTGTGTGTGTGTGTGTGTGTGTGTGTGTGTGTGTGTGTGTGTGTGTGTGTGTGTGTGTGTGTGTGTGTGTGTGTGTGTGTGTGTCTGGCGATTTGACCCAGACCCAGAGTGATGGTCCCTGGAACCTGAAGCCACACCGCGCTGTATAAACAATGAGCGGTGTATTTACACAGAGCTAAGAGAGCAGGAGACTGCGGCTCCTCCGGTGCATCACAGCAGAGCCACGTCTCTGATACTACGCAGACAACCTGTTTATGGCCCTGTGTGTGTGTGTGTGTGTGTGTGTGTGTGTGTGTGTGTGTGTGTGTGTGTGTGTGTGTGTGTGTGTGTGTGTGTGTGTGTGTGTGTGTGTGTGTGTGTGTGTGTGGACCTGCCAGGACCCTTCTCTGGCCTGCATCCCTCCCAGGTATCTTATCGTCGTCCGTGCAGATAGGAATAATGGAGAAGCTGCTATAATGGCCCCTCAGATAAGTCTATGTACAGGAGAGCGAGGTGGGCAGATAACACATGATTAGATTAAAATAGGTGGTCAGACACTGGAAAATAATATGTTATATACATATAGGGGAGGGCCTTATGAGTTGGGATATGTTTTTTTTTAATAGAAGTCAGGATACAATGCTTTATGTGATCCAGTACTTGACCCGATCATGTTTTCTCTGCAAAAGAAAGAAGCCTCCAATGACGCAGCCATTCAAGCACTTTACGTCAATACATAAAAGTTGACTTAAAATGAAACACTATCAAAGGAAAAGGTGAAGAAGACAGTGTTTTCAGATCAACGATAAATATTGTATTTGATCTTCAAATGTAGTCCGTGCTCTTATTTAAAAAAAAGAGTTTCTCGTCAAGTTGATATGAATGCACCTCAAACCCAAAATGTATTTATTTTATAACTTTACTTAAGGCCATCACTGTTTTCGATTAGATTATGAACAAGCTTTTGGTAGTGCTATTTGTAATTTTATTCTCCAGTCACACAAAGTTGTTAGACTAACTGTTACGTCCCCACTAAGGTCTAGGGGACCTGGAGACCATAACACACAACAACCAATAAAAATGAGGGAGTCAGCGTAAAGGTTAACAAAAAGGTTTATTCCTTGTATACCAAAGAACTGAACATAAATACTCTTTGTGTGAGGAGGAGGAGGAGGAGGAGGAGGAGGAGGAGGCGGCAAAGGAGATTGTGCCAAACAAAATAAATTAGTATAACAAAACCAGGCCTATCTCTACATATATCCTCTGAAACCAAAGCTCAAACAAAAACCCTCCCTAACTAAACTACTCAGAACTGGACAAAACAGAATACAGGGGTGGCAACAATCCGCTAACCTAGTGTGTCTAAACATTAGTTACCTAAGTGATGAGAAATGTACAGGGTACCCCAGACTTACCTAACTCCTCCACCTCCCAACACATTCACAAAGGTCAGACAAAACAAGGTAGCATGAGTTTCTAACAAGGCAGTCAAATTCAGGCTCCTCAGTCAGCAACAGGCCCAGGGCTAGGGTTATGGCTAGAAAGGATCCGTCTTCTGTAAAACTCTCGCGAGAGTTTGCAAGTCACGTGGCTGAATGTTTACGTTTGGCAGGCAGCCTTTCAGTTACGATCGTTAACATCATTGGGCCACAGCAAATGATGGTGAGAAGCTGAACTATCTATTAATGATGTCAATTACAGGAAGTGTGATTGTTGAAATAGGGTGGTAGGGTCTTGCTGTTCAAAGAAGAATGACAACACTGTAGATCACCAACACTATGGTTTATTTTTTATTCACAGGCATGTCAACGTTGTCGCCGTAAAAGTCCCAAGATAGCTCCTGGTGAAATAAAATTTTCCCTTTCAGTCTTTTACTATTATGTCTGATGTTTCTCTATTAATATTGCTGCTGCATTAATGTGTATGTTGCATGTTACTGCTGTAGATGTGTTTCCGAGCCGCTCCAACGAGAGTTACAACGAGAACGTGACGTCATATTTACACAAGACGGATCCTTTCTAGCCATAACCCAGGGTGAGAGAGAGCGAGAAGGCTTCCTGGGTGCCTCCTTTATGTACGCCCCTGGCTGCTGATAGGCCAGCTGAGGGTGAGAGGATCCAATCAGCCGTCAGACTCAGGTGCACAGGCAGGTACTGATCAGCCGCTGATTAGCTGTAGAGAAGACAGGGGTGGCAGTGGAATAGTCCAAAAATCAGCTCCTAACGTCTATCCCTTGACCTCTGTGTGAAACGTCACGGGGTTAAGGGATAGTGGATAGGAGAATTCAAAAGGTCTTAGGAGAAGAGACTGCGGTACTTTAGAGAATCCGACTGCACTTTCACTATCCGACGTGTTTATGATGCGCCAGCGGACGTCATAAATGTGCGTCTGCTGCTGTGGTGAAACTATGGAAACTACAGTTTTCTTTACAGAGGACTACAACATGGATGTTTAATAAGAACGTCGGGCTACTGTAAACTCATCTAGAGACTCTGCACCGTGCTCTGATGCTGTTGCTTTATGCTTTATGAACGTGGACAACAGAGAAACATATTCTTCATGACCAAAGTTGGAATTGAAATAAAAAAGGAAAGTGAAACTTATGCTCGTCACCCTCTCCCTCCGGTCCACATTCATACAAATGATCCCAATACGTATGATTGCATGAAAATATCTTAAAATCAATACAAATGTATTTATTATAAACGTTAGTCCTTAACACCTATCACTGTGTATATCACCATTCGAACCTCTTTTAAAAGACTGAAATGTTGACTTGATCATTTCAGTAAAAACTAACGTTCATATTTCTCTTTTTGATTAAAATACTGATGAACGTTCAAAACAAAGCACTTTGGCAAGTTACCGTTTTAAAAAGCTTAATAAGCTTGAAGTTTGAAACCTCCTTTCCTATCATCTAGAGAATTCGAACGGCACTTATCATGGCTGCCACTGAGGTACTTCCGGGTCATTTCACTCGGTTAGGAAGGTTCCTAAGCTAAATGGACTATTGGACTGCAACCAGGGAGAAGAGAGAACAACAGGAGTGAAGGAGAACCACACAAATACAGCCTGAAAGGCAGAAGTAAGGGCTGGCACGTAACACTAACTAATAAAAAACAATGTGGCTTGATTTGTAGACGTGTCAGAGAGTCATTTAAATAAAATGTACATTTAGGCCTATGTGACCTGTTGTAATGACTTACGGTTATGGTGATAATCGCTTTCCTAAAATTATATTAAATTCAAGCCTCAAGTACAATAGCTTCCCACAGATTCCATCTGGCAACACTGGAAGAACATTACAAACATTATCAGATATTTTACATAAATGCACAACCCTTGATCATTCTGGATACTGGGTACAATGTGGGCTTGTTAACAAAAACATTATTAATCAACTTTTCTTGAGAGATAAACTTTTAGGAAGAATTAGAGACACAAAAAAGATAATAAGGATGTCTTTGAGTTCTTTTTGTGTGTCTGGTGTCAGGGCATTTGGGTGAGATGTTGCAGCTGTCCACTCTTCCAGGAATCAGGAACCAGACCCAAACTCACCTGACCTCCAGCGATTGGCGGAGTGTGACCGAGAATACGCACAAATGCATACATAACCGCATACATACACACACACACACACACACACACACACACACACACACACACACACACACACACACACACACACACACACACACACACACACACACACACACACACACACACTCACACACTCACACACTCACACACACATACACACACACACACACACACACACACACACACACACACACTCCTGCACGAGCCCCAGAGGAACAGAGCAACAGGACACACACTCTTCAGCGGACCAGCAGAGAGGAAGGAAGTAAGGGCTGGTGGTCACATAGCACACCAACGGTAAACCTGCCTGTCACACTCTGAAAGTTGCCATCTCCATTCACCAGCGTAACCTCCGAAATGAATAGACGTTGTGATGAAATATGTGGAATTATTCATTTTGTATTCCTTTCTTTAATTAAACACAAGCCAGTTCTATTCATCGACATGAAAGAAATTCATATCAACAATATACGCTTTGGAAAGTTTGGCACTTGGCGTGAAAACTTCACATTTCCTAAGCTACTCAAGATTTTCCGAAAAACATTATTTGACAATAACTTTCATTATTTCTGTAATTGAAGTTCTCAAAGTGGATGGAACAAACTTTTTAATACTAAAGCCATTTCAGAGTGTTGGGTAAGAGGTGACAAGGCTACTTTATGTTCCTTATTCAAAGTCCTAAAAGCCACACTCCATTGATGGAAGCATGTCTGCTATGCACCTTTTGTACAAACAGTCTTAACAGTATCACTGTGAATCTTCCCAATTAAAAGTATGAAGACTGTTATAAGAAATATTCTAATTCAATAGAAGAAGGCAACAAAAGCAAACGTTTTACAAAGAGTGCAAGGCCATTTACATTTATGTTTTTATCATCCCCGTTATTGAGATTCCTCCCAAAATGTTATTCCTTCCTAGGCCCATGTTACACCCTTATAATAGAGGTGTCATACATAATAACCTAATAAAAGTAAATGTAACAACTACTACAGTGCAACAAAACAGGAAGATTAAATGTGGTCTCTTAAACATAAGATCTCTAGCATCTAAAGCAATACTGGTAAATGATTTAATATCAGATTATAATATTGATATATGCTGTCTCACTGAAACTTGGTTGAGACATGAAGAATATGTCAGCATAAATGAGGCCACTCCACCCAGCCATATCAATACTCATATTGCCCGAGGCAAGGGCCGAGGAGGTGGAGTTGCAGCAATCTTTGACTCAAGTTTACTTATCAATACTAAACAAAAATTAAATTATACCTCCTTTGAAAGCCTCATTTTCAGTCTTACGCATCCGACCTGGAAAACTTTGCAGCCAATCTTATTTGTTACAGTGTACCGTGCACCAGGTCCTTATTCAGAATTCTTATCAGAATTCTCTGAGTTTCTATCAGCTTTGGTACTTAAAACAGATAAAGTAATTATCGTAGGTGACTTTAATATTCATGTTGACGATGATAAAAATAGCCTTACTGTTGCATTTAACTCTATATTAGATTCTGTTGGTTTCTATCAGAGTGTAAATAAACCAACCCACTGCTATAATCACACTCTTGACCTTGTTCTGACTTATGGTATTGAAATTGAGCAACTATTAGTCGAACCGCATAATCCTGCTTTATCCGACCATTTCTTAGTAACTTTTGAAGTACTGTTACTAGACTACAAAGCATTAGCCAAAAGCTCCTGCAGCAGAAACCTATCTGTTAGTGCTATAGCCAAATTTAAGGAAGAGATTCCACCAATACTTAACTCGATAGCATTTCTGCATGTAGGGGAGGAAACTTATACAAAATGTAAACCACCCCAAATTGATCATGTTGTTGATAGTGCTACAGATGCGCTGCGAATAAAATTAGACTCTGTTGCTCCTTTGAAAAAGAAGAAAATAAAACAACATAGATTAGCTCCATGGCATAATGCCGAAACCCGCAAAATAAAGCAAAAGTCGAGACAACTTGAAAGGATATGGCGTTCCACTAAACTTGAAGAATCTCGTTTAATTTGGCATATTACTCTCAATGAATATAAGAAAGCACTGCGTAAAGCGAGAGCAGCATACTACTCTTCATTAATAGATGAGAATAAGAATAATGCAAGATTTCTTTTCAGCACTGTAGCCAGGCTGACAGAGAGCCACAGCTCGACTGAGCCTTCTATTCCCATAGCACTCAGTAGTAATGATTTTATGTGCTTTTTTAACGATAAAATTGTTACTCTTAGAAAAAAAATCAATGACCTCTTGCCTTTGACCAGTATAGTGTTATCAACAGCTCCCGGAAACGTAAGTTCTAATATTACAATAGATAGTAAACTAGAATGCTTTTCAGCCATAAACCTTGAACAATTAAATTCAATGATTCTCTCTTCTAAACCATCAACGTGTATCTTAGACCCGATTCCAACTAAGCTGTTAAAATAAGTTTTTCCATTAATTAGCACTTCTTTATTAAATATTATGAATATGTCTTTATTATCAGGCTATGTTCCACAATCATTCAAAGTAGCAGTGATAAAACCGCTTCTTAAAAAGCACAACCTTGATCCAGAGGTTTTAGCCAACTATAGACCTATTTGTAATCTTCCGTTCCTCTCAAAAATTCTTGAGAAAGCAGTTGCAAAACAGCTGTGTGATTACTTAAAAAACTATGATTTATTTGAAGATTTTCAGTCTGGCTTTAGAACACAACATAGCACAGAGACAGCTCTGGTTAAAGTCACAAATGACATTCTAATAGCCTCTGACAAGGGACTTGTCTCTATTCTTCTCTTGCTCGATCTTAGTGCAGCATTTGATACTATCGACCATGATATCCTATTGCAAAGACTAGAGCACTTAGTTGGCATACAGGGAACTGCTTTAGGCTGGTTTAGGTCCTATCTATCTGAACGCTCTCAGTTTGTACGTGTCAACGATGAATCTTCCATGCAAACCAAAGTTAGCCATGGAGTGCCACAGGGCTCAGTGCTTGGACCTATTTTGTTCACCCTATATATGCTTCCGTTAGGCAATATTATAAGGAATCATTCTGTAAACTTTCATTGTTATGCGGATGATACTCAACTGTATTTATCAATCAAGCCTGATGAAATTAATCATCTAAATAAAATTCAAGACTGCCTCAAGGACTTAAAAACGTGGATGACCTTAAATCTTTTGATGTTAAACACGACCAAAACTGAAGTTATTGTACTTGGCCCGAAGAATCTACGAAACAAATTATCTAAAGATATATTAACTATGGATGGCATTAATTTGGCCTCCAGTGAGACTGTAAGGAATCTTGGTGTTATATTTGATCAGGATTTATCCTTTAACACCCACATAAAATCAATTTCAAGGACCGCCTACTTCCATCTACGTAACATTGCAAAAATCAGGCATATCTTGCCTCAAAACGATGCAGAGAAACTAGTCCATGCATTTGTTACTTCAAGGCTGGATTATTGTAACTCCTTATTATCAGGGTGTACCAAGAAGTCAGTCAAGTCGCTTCAGCTGATTCAAAATGCTGCAGCTCGTGTACTAACCAGAGTTAGGAAAAGGGACCACATTACTCCTGTTCTGGCTGCCTTACACTGGCTCCCTATAGAACACAAGATAGAATTTAAAATTCTTCTTCTCGCCTACAAAGCCCTTAATGGGCAGGCGCCATCTTACCTTAAAGAACTCATTATACCCTATTGTCCTACTAGGGCATTGCGTTCCAAGAATGCAGGGTTGTTGGTTGTTCCTAGAGTCTCTAAAAGTACAATGGGAGCCAGAGCCTTTTCTTATCAAGCTCCACTTTTGTGGAATCAGCTTCCAGTTTGTGTTCGGACGTCAGAAACCCTATCCGTTTTTAAGAGTGCGCTTAAGACCTTCCTTTTTGATAAAGCTTATAGTTAGGGCTGATTAGATTCAGCCCCTAGTTTTGCTGATATAGGCTTAGTTTGTCGGGGGACATCTTACTTCTTCCTTCTCTCTGTCTATACCTGTGTACTCTCATGTTCCGATTAACACAGCTTCCCCAAATTTCTTTCTTTTTGGTGTCTATATACGCCGGGATCCGGAGTCATGGATGATCCTGCGGTCCTGTGTCATGGATTGCGAGTCCTGGATCTTGAGTCGTGGCTGTGGTCCTGGATCATAAGTCCTGGATGGATATCCTCATGGATTCATCTTCTTATTATACACACATGCATTTCCAAACATTTGGACTACCTATGTTGCAAATGTATTATCTTTTCAATTTATACACGGCATCTATTGCACGTCTGTCCGTCCTGGGAGAGGGATCCCTCCTCTGTTGCTCTCCCTGAGGTTTCTCCCATTTTTCCCTTTAAACTGTGGGGTTTTCTCTGGAAGTTTTTCCTTGTACGATGTGAGGGTCTAAGGACAGAGGGTGTCGTATTGTCATACTGATATTCTGTACAAACTGTGAAGTCCACTGAGACAAATGTAACATTTGTGATATTGGGCTATATAAATAAACATTGATTGATTGATTGATTTTGTGTCATGAAAATCTT
>NC_136912.1:30937761-30967761 GCF_949606895.1 Notothenia rossii | reverse complement strand
ACACTTAAGGTATGTGCCCCTTTCATGCACAAAACAACATGCTTATTCAATACAATAATAGAGTTGTAGTGAAAACAGGATAAAGTACTGCATGCACACACACGTCTTCATGTATGTGTGTGTGTGTGTGTGTGTGTGTGTGTGTGTGTGTGTGTGTGTGTGTGTGTGTGTGTGTGTGTGTGTGTGTGTGTGTGTGTGTGTGTGTGTGTGTGTGTGTGTGTGTGTGTGTGTGTGTGTGTGTGTGTGTGTGTGTGTGTGTGTGTGTGTGTGTGTGTGTGTGTGTGTGTGTGTGTGTGTAGTGAGATGATCTGCTGTCTGGCTCTCTTCCGTTTTCCCTGATACCCCTGAGACACTGCCATACACACACACACACACACACACACACACACACACACACACACACACACACACACACACACACACACACATACACACACACACACACACACACACACACATACACACACACACACACACACACACACAGAGAGAGAGAATCATAGACACACACACACACAGAGAGAGAGACAATCATAGACACACACAGTCTACGATATAGAGGGAAACCCTCCTTCATGAACCTCCCGACCTGGAGTCCCTATAAAAACCTACCAAGAAATGGAGGGAGAGAGGGGGGAGATGGGGGAGGGAAGAGTTGTGAAGAGGGGAGAGACTGCTGGCCCAGCTGGGGTGGGGGAGGAGACTGAACACCCTTTTCTCCCACACCTCACCCTCTGCTGCTCTCTGACTTGTTGGGAGGAGAAGGACTTGCCATGTCTGTTCTACTACATGCAGACGATCTGTTGTAACTCAACTACCCAAGTCCCAATGTTTATTGGAGCCCCAATGAGAGCATTTTTTGGCTCAAATATACATATTTTTAAGTGTCAAGCTACTTCAGGTTCATTTGGAACATTGTTGGAAAGTTCATTTACATAAGTAGTTTAGGAATAACTTTGAGGTGCTTCTTTATACTATCCATCAGCTTTTGTTACTTTGTAGAGTCAGATAAACACAAATCATTTGCATTTTTTTCTGCAGTATGGTGCTCTAATAGTCAATAGTAGTCAATGACAGTCAGGTCACAGGTAACCTTGGTGACCAGTTGATGTAAATGAACTATATGCTATGCTGCAAATACCTTATGGTATGAATAACACTTCAGAATGATGTTCTTCTTCTTCTTCTTCTTCTTCTTCTTCTTCTTCTTCTTCTTCTTCTTCTTCTTCTTCTTCTTTTCCATTTCTTCTTCCTGTAATAAGAGATGTTCAGACAAAACAGAAACATGGGCCCATGTCGAGGACAGGTCACAAAGAGTAAAAAGGCAAGAGTGGGATAGAAGTTGAAGGCTATATTGTGTCTAAATAAGTTGTTTGCCATCAGTTGGTCTGGGTCAGTGTGTGTGTGTGTGTGTGTGTGTGTGTGTGTGTGTGTGTGTGTGTGTGTGTGTGTGTGTGTGTGTGTGTGTGTGTGTGTATGTGTGTGTGTGTGTGTGTGTGTGTGTGTGTGTGTGTGTGTGTGTGTGTGTGTGTGTGTGTGTGTGTGTGTGTGTGTGTGTGTGTGTGTGTGTGTGTGTGTGTGTGTGTGTGTGTGTGTGTGTGTGTGTGTGTGTGTGTGTGTGTGTGTGTGTTTGTGCAAAAATTTGAATGTGTGTGTGTGTTTACATATTTACACATCAGTGATCTCAGTGGATGGGACACAGCGTTCACCTGGCCCTTTGGTCCACTGGGTGGTTCACATACACACACACACTATCAGGGTTTTTCCTGGTCCTGCCCCTGAGCTGGGTCAAGGGAGACCCCATTCAGGTCCATTCCATCCCCCAGAACCCCCTGCTGTTTCTGCGCTCCATCCCCATCCCAGCAGCCTCTCACTCCTCCATGCCAGGGATTGTTTCCAAAGATTAGACTTAATATGAATATCCATAAACAGAATGGGACTCCCAGACTGTGAAAGCTATCAAAGACATATTTGCATCTAATCCTCAAAGAACCCCCTCTACCTCCCACCCCTTACAGAGAGCTCGCCACCCCCTTTCGGCCCCCCAAAAAATCCTACTAAACCTCCCCCGAATAAAACCCTCAGACCTGCCATCCCCCAGTTCCAGAAACCCTCCCTTCTTGCCCCCCGGACCATCCCATCCATTCCCCAACCGTTGGGCCAGACAAGACCAGACCAATTCTGTTGGGGATTATTTGGCTTAGTGATGAATAATGGATGACCATCTCCCCTCTGGCTCTCCACCACAGCAGCACCTCTCAATTGGCCTTGGCATCGAGCCATTCACTGGCCTGTCTGGATGGGTGATCGGCCGGATGGCTGGCTACCCAACCCAAGAGATGTGAACCATGATTGCCATATTATATTGAGAAAAACAGAATATTGGTTCTGAATATTAGTGACCTTGAGACAAATTGGTTACGGCAATGTGAAGGCCACTACTTCAAATGAATCAAGCAAAACATTTTTTTTAAACTATCGTCTTTATTTTGGCGGCTGATGTCAAAAAAGGGCACCTTTCTCAACAATAATAATCTGTTGCTTGCCTTAACTTTACTTTTCACTTCAGGAACGTTTGAAAGCGCATCCCTGTCCTTGAACTCTTTCCTGAAAAGCTGCACACTGGACATGAAATTACTGAATGCTTTCCACAAAATTAAAATATAAACCGATGGTCTTGGACACTAAGTAGACCACGGGGGCAGAGAGAGTGTTGAACAGAGCGTGGGAGAAAGGCCCGAACATTGTCCTTGCCCTGAAAAGCAAGGAAGCCACTCTTCTTTTATTCCTCCTCTCATCCTTGTTTTGCACTTTATCTCTTTTCATTCGCCCCGCTCTCCGTCTTATTTTCAATGGAGCACTTGGGGCCAAAGACATGTCAGTGCTTCGGGTACACACACAGATTCACACGCACACACACTCACACACACACACACACACACACACACACACACACACACACACACACACACACACACACACACACACACACACACACACACACAGGACACACCTGGGCATAAGAGCGCCAGCTGAAAGGAGACAAGTTCATCCAAAGGGCCTGGCTAACAGTAACACAGGAGGGGCCAAGTCCCATTGTGGCCCAGGTCCTGCTCAGAAGCTTCTTACCCCTCACTCTTCCTGAAGACGGGCTCCCAAGGTGCAATTGGACAAGATGGTTTTTGTATACTCATTATTTGTGACCCTTTTTTGTCTTTTATTTTCTTGTTTTACGGCTTTGTTTGTTTGTTTCTTTCATGCAAGGATAGAGTAGCCTTGGGTCTTTTGACGACAGCTGTGCTGCCGAGCGCTGCATAGAAACAACACAAGTTCAGCACAATGACTGACAAGCGCTTTGTAGGACAGGAGGCCCACAATGAATGTGTCCCCACTAAAGACCACCGGTTGGCCCCATAAAGACCAGAATATTAGAGACTGCTTGGTCCAAGAGAGTCGACCAAACTCCTTCGACCCCCTGGAGTAGTTTGTACAAGTGCAACTTCCTGCCGATATGTGGGCAAAAGCTCTTAATATGTGTATGTGAACAGTTCAATGGATGGACTTTTGGAAAACCACAAAAGAATGTATTTTGCAGATGAATAATTGATTATTAATGAGTATTATGATATGGAAGCAGAAAGAGACCAATGTAGATTTGACACAAACAATCAAAAAGTCTCACTTCTTCACTCTCTTAGATCCTGCGAGTTGAGTAAGTAACAAACAAGCTGAAACACAAACACTGTAAATACTGCAGGCAGAAGGAAGTATGTGCAGGGTGTAATAAGGTCAGTCTGGCAGGTCAAGCATGTGACCGTGGCCCTGCCGCCCCCTCTTCCCTTCCCCCTCTTGTCCCGCTCTCTATGACCCCTGGGCCTCAGGAATGAACCAGGAGTGAACCAGGAGCGGCGCGGCAATTCTCAGAAACTTCCAGAAACTTCCAAAGCCCTCTCACCCCTCAGCCTGGGCCGGTCTTAGCCTCTGTCATCCCTGCAGCAGCTGGAGTGGCTCAGAGTGGTCTGCCAGCCCCAACAGGGAGGGTCAGCACCGCCACATACATGTACACCTTTAACACACACATGCACACATGAGGATTGTATATTAGGTAAATATAGATAAGAAAGAATGGGAAAGTAAACATATGTAAACTCTGTGAACAGGATATAACCAGGGCTTTAACCAGGATTATGGCAATGATGAACCGCATCAGCCTGAACACGATATCAGTACTGGACGATTTTAAAAAACTATTGAATACTTTACAGTTTTACATTCAACGACAATGTCTTTAAGTCCTCACGTTCTACAACATCTGAGCAAATCAACTGTGGTATAGGTAGAGATAGGGAAAGATTGTGGTTGTGGTAAAAAATACAACGGTTAAAATATGGTTCCTATACAGTAGGTCAGGAGACCGTAAAAAGGGGGAAACTGTGATCAACAGTCATGAAGAGGAGATAAAACAAAAGCAAGCAAGTAAGGTAATATTATGGCCAGGCAACCCTTTGTTTATTCTAGGGAAAGATATTGGGGATGAGTTAGGGGACTTAAAATAAAGAGTAAATAAAGATATTTTAAATTGAGGCAATGCTCACTGACAAATATTCACTTTTATTGTCAAGTATATTTCAAGCCACCCTAAAAACGCTGGATCCTACATTTCTCATAAAACAAAAGCATCTTACGTTTGAACATTCCTTTCAACATAACTTACTTTTTTGCTTCTTACATACGCAACACTACTTTGAACATTTTCTGATTGTTACATTTGTAAATTATGCAATATCTTCTACAAAACTATCTCCTTATGAGAAGCTGTTTCAAAACCATCTCTACACAGCCAAGTAAAGCGTTTATTTGCTTTTTGACAGATTGAAAAGGTCTATACCACCCTATTTACTCTCCTATAAATATGAAGCTATGGCTAGCGGTTGGTTAGCTTAGCTTAGCAAACATATCGAAAGAGAGGAGCAGCTAGCTTGGCTCTGTTTATAGCTGACAACTCTAAAGTTAAACACGTTATATCTTTATTGTTTAATCCATAAAAAAAAAGATTGCAGTGTGGGACTTTTTCTAGGACAGGAGTAGTGAGGTAAGGTAAGCTGAGCGGCTGCTGGCTATAGCAAAACATTTACAAGATACAGTACATTTGATGGTGTTATTGAGTTTTGAAGATATTAGATCAACTATAAAATGCAGTCTTTAAAGTAACCATGTAAAAATTACATCACAGTGTTGTGGTCATTTCAGTTGTGGACACAAAAAGAAAAGACAGGAGTAAAAAAACGATAAGACATTTGATGACATAAATGAAGTATTTGCTGAGTTACTGTCGTGTCCAGCCTTACCTGACACTGAAATATGGTGGAATAAAGAGGCCAAAGGATGAACTTTGCCTCTTTATTCACAGGACTGTAAACAGGCGTCCTACTGTCTCCCACTTACACACACTCACACACATAGACGCGCACGCAGGTGCACTGAAAAGCACACAAAAGTCAGAGGGTACTGATAATATGACCCTGTTTAACTGGTCATATAAAGTCTGCCAGCGGCGTTGCACCTGGAGAACACACACATGACACAAAGATAATAAGACCATAAGCATACACCAACCAAGCCATATGCAGACACATGCATGTGAGTGCGTGCGCCGACATGTATACATCTGTCGTGCATCACGTCCACATGTAATAAAGCAGGACAGACACGCGTAAACACACCGTTTTTTGGCTGCAAAACGCGGCTGAAACAGTTCGAACATGGAGCCACTCGTGGAGAGCTCCACGCCCCGCGGTTCAAGGTCAGATCAGTCGGCCTCTGGAATCTACTGCCCCACCTCCCTCACCCCCCGGGCCCTGACCCTCCCTTCTCCTCCAACCACCCATGCTCTGGAATGAGCCACCCCTGCAGTATGCCACAGGAAACCCCTTCGGCGATAGACCAACCACATACTGATAGCATACAGTGCAGCCTTCACTAAAATAGTGCTGACCTGCACAAGGCTGACCCTATGTGTTAGTTAGAGCACACACTGTACACACACACACAAAGCAGTATACACACTTGGGGCACTGGGAAATTAATAACATGTTTTTGGGATTGTCCCAAAGGTCAGTAATAAAGGCAATACCTTAAGGCTCATATCTGATTGCGCACCATGAAACCAAAAGAGTCCCCTCAATTATGGTCAGCGCGGTACTCAAGACATTCCTTCCCCCCCACCCCTCACCCCCTGTCCTTCTTTTTCACTCCAGGGTCAAAGTTTTCACCTTATCTGGAAGCCATCAGCAGTACCAGTCCCACCTCTGTGACTCATTTAGTTGAAACTGTTGCACGTCATTAAAATCCTTCTCTCTAGGTTCTGAGAAGTAGGAAAAAGAAGGGAAAAAATCACACACACACAAACACACACACACACACACACACACACACACACACACACACACACACACACACACACACACACACACACACACACAGACATTTAAAGCAATACTTCACAAGCGAGGTAATCCGGGTCCCTGCCAAGATTTCCACTGCCAGTTACAGCACATATTGTCTCGCGGGCAGACTACTACTCAGATGTTGTGAAGGCGAAGGAGGTGGAGGGTGGGGGGAGGAAGGGGGATTCTGCTGTGATCCAGTTTACTATTTTGGCTGGGGCTTTCTTCTCGCTGTGTGGTCATGGGGGAGATCGGCGCAGCCAGCAGGCACTGAGGACACTGGCTGGCCGCAGCCCGACACAGAAGCCACATGGCCAGAGAGAGAAAAAGTTAACAGAGGCGTACGGAGAAAAGCCAAGCAGGGCTGTAGGGTGAGGAATGTGGGTGAGGTTTATTCCCTTTTATGTCCTCACATTTACTCACTCTGCGTCCTTGTCCCTTATCCTCTCCCTTGTGATTCTCGTGCACTTCCCCCTCGCTCTTGCACTTCAACTTCAGCCTGACCAAACTTCAACTTCATCCATCCCTCTGTCCCTTTTTTTTAACCCTTCCCCCCCTCTCTGCCTCGATCTCTCCTCAGACAGACACAGCTACCCTCCTGGACGTTTCCTTTCTGCCGGCCTGCCCCAACAAAGGTGCTCAGTCATGTGAAACCTAATCTCCAGCCCCCCAAAACCTGACCCTTGACCCCTTCAGTCTTCACACAGCCAGAGGGGGAGGGGAGCCGGGGCAGGAAAGGGAGGCTTTTGGGAAAAGGTCACATTCCCGAAGACACTTTTGTGTACGCACGTGTGAGTGTCTATGTGTGTGTGTATGTGAGCGTGCATGCACCCGATCCATTATGTGGTTTGTGTTCCAGCATCAGCATGTGCGTTTGATTCTGTGTCTGCACACACAGGGGAAGTTTCCCTGTGTGTGCACTTAAATGCCTTTTAACTTTTCATGTGTGCATGCATGCATGTCTGTTGTACAGTAAGTGTGTGCATGCATAGGCACATTCTATGGGCGTATGTGCATGTTTGTGAGAAAGTACTTTCAGCCCCCAAGCGTTGCTGCCCATAGACAAAACACAGACTTTGTTTTCTAGCCGAGACAGACCTGTGAGTCTTGTTTGGGCAGAGCTCCTCTCCTTCAAACCCTATACTGGCTGTCCTCAGATCTTTGTGTGTGTGTGTGTGTGTGTGTGTGTGTGTGTGTGTGTGTGTGTGTGTGTGTGTGTGTGTGTGTGTGTGTGTGTGTGTGTGTGTGTGTGTGTGTGCGTGCGTGCGTGCGTGCGTGCGTGCGTGCGTGCGTGCGTGCGTGCGTGCGTGCGTGCGTGCGTGCGTGTGTGTGTGTGTGTGTGTGTGTGTGAAGCACAGTGTGTGTATATGTGTGAGGCACTGGGTGTCAGCTGTCCTGGGTGATTAGTGCTCTTATATTGTTCCAAGGAACCCGGGCGAGGCCCCCTCTTCACTGCAGCACAGCACAGCTGCAGTTGGCCTCTCCATCTCTGCTCTTCAGCCTTCCTCTACTCTCTGACACTCGGGCTCGGGCCCAAGGAAAAAATGAACCCGAAACAGATGCAATACCTAGAGGAAGAGGAACGGGAAAAGAAATGTAGTGTGTATAAAAGATGGAATAAAGGAAAAAAAGGAGAGATAAAGAGGGGTGGTGTACTGACAGTTGATAAGGTTTGGAGACGGAAGAAGGCAGAGGGATAGGAGAGAGGAGTGGACAGGGAGAAGTGGCACATTAGGGGGATTAGAGAGTCGATCCAACGTGCCGACTCTCTCCTGGACAGGATTTCCCCAGCTATGCCTGGGAGGCCTACCCCCTGCTTTTAAACACACAGGCAAGTCAGGACAGAGAGAGAGGTGAAGTTGGTGGAAGAAGAGCGAAAGACGCCGAGCGGGGGTGGGGAATCGTTATCTTTTCAAGAGTGTTTGTGAACTAGCTTTGATTAGCATAATGAACTAATAAATCCTTGGCCTTCAACAGAGAGCCAGTGTTTCCCCCTAAGACTTGGAAATGAGAGTAACAGAAAAACATTTTTTAATTTTCTCCAACTTGCTTTACAAATGAAAAACAAGTTTGATATTATTACAATCGGCACTGAAAGCATTATTCCCTGCATGGCAAACATTTTGAACACTCCCCTTTCGGCTAGAGAGCTGTGTCTGTTGCCTTTAAGAGTTAAGGACATATGTCTACACAAGGAGGAAGAGGAGGAGGGGGCAAGGGCTAGTAGGCATGGGCCAAGAGTCTGCTATGGGAAAAGTATGTCTGCAATGCAAGGGGTGTATGGTGGCGGGATTTGTGGGCCAGAGCATTGTTGCTCTCTTGACATTGAACTTGGGAGATCACAAAGGGGAGGGGGTACCCACCCCGAACATTATAAATGTGTGTATTCGCAAGAACACACACAGGCTAACAATTCTCCACTCCCAACACCCACCTAACCACCCCCCCCCCCCCCCCCCCCCCCCCACACTTCCTTGCGACTCTGCTTTATCTTAACTGTCAACACCTGGCCCAAGCAGGAACCTCTCTCTATCTGTGAACTTTAATCTGGCCCTGCTAGGCAAACAGCGCCGGGCTCGGACAAGGAGAGCGATTAGTCTGTCACGTTGCCCTCCAGTGCTTCAGCGGGGAGAGGAGGAAACAGGGAAGGGAGAGGTAGAAAGATAAAAAAAGAGAGATTGGGACATAGGAGGATATATAAAGTTAGATACAACATAATGAAAAAAACATGAAGGAAGAAAACAGAGTGGTGTGTTAAAGGGAAAATAGGAAATGGGAGGAGGGGGGAGTTATAAGAGGAGATGGGAGGGTTGCTGGAGATATAACGCAGACGCCTCGCTGACCTGACAAGGCCACAGACCGGAGATATGGATGTGAACTTCCAACCTCTATGACGGGTGATATAAACTGAGCCATGCAAACACACCTGGATACAAAACATCCAAACACAAATGCTTAAAAACATACTCACAGAGACAGTTTGGGTTGTATAAGGTAATTATCCATAGTCTACAGTAGATACGGGTGACCAGCATGGAAGCAAAGCAATGTATTGCTCTGAAGGGGGTTATCAATTTTTCTTTTATTTAAGCAACTTAAAAAAAGGTTTATTTAGTATACGATATTTTTGGAATATTTCCACAGCATTTTCAGAACTGTAGCTGGTTCCTTGCCCCAAAGTCACCAGACAAATTAGAATTGTACCTCTTAGAACAAGGGAGTGGCAGATCTACATTGTCCTTGATCAGCAACTTAGTTTGTTTGACCTAAGTGTCCAAATGTGTGTTAAAAAATACTGCTCTTCTACAATTGAAACTGGCTAACCCCTAACGATACCCTAGCTTTGGCATGAGCATAGTTTAATATAAGGGCTTAATTTCACCGTTAGAAAGCGCTAGCTGTCAGAAACACAAAGTGCTGAACTTATTCTTAATATAGAATACACTTAAGCTAAACATTTTCAGGTGGCAAATGTATGTTCTGTTGCTGCATAGCTACTTTAAATAACCCACTTTATAACAAACTCAATTAAATAGTTGGTGTGTTTGTTTGTTCTAGTGGTTGTGAAAATGTGTATATAGTGTTTATTAAGTAAGACATTGAGCATGCAGACCACAAAAAAAAAATCAAAAGCACCAAATTCAGATATGTATGTAATACTTTTTATTTTTTTCAAGACAAAATGGCTGAGTGAAGAGAATAATGCAGACAATAGCCTTAAAATAGAGTGGCATCTCCGTAACTGAAAAAAAAATCTGCAAGTCCAGCAAGAACTCATGAATGTTGGTCAATGACTTTTGGTCATCAGACAGAAATTAAACCATCATAATTACATCAGGAGGGAGAAAAACGAACTGATTTGTTTTGCAGTGACTCCGTTCTGAACAGAGCAACGTATGTGTATAGTCATAATAAATAATGTCGACCAATGTCAAAGGTCAACTTCAAGTTCAGTTCAGAGCAAATAGCTTGTGAGTAAATACAGAACACAGGATGAAATCAGGCTGAAAACACAAATGTACCTCAATACCATCAGCAATGATAACATGTACCAAACTTTTTCTTTCTATGATTTATTTAGAATATGCCTTGCATATTAGATGTACCATATTTAAATTATAAAGCACCATGGTTCTTTTGGCAATGAAAAACTATTTCAAAATAACAGAAAGAACTGTAGCAAAAAAAAAAAATGCTTTATAGATTGATGTTGGATTGATTGCATATGACAAAAGGTCTTTTTCAAAAACAGCTGGAATGTTATCAGGTGGTACATGTTTAAAGGACAGTAAAAAGTTGGCTACCGAGAAAACCCAACAATAGCTTGAATTACTGCATATAAAATGGCAGGAGAGAAAAATATATAAAACAAACTAAAAAGATATGTACAACCACCTGTTTTTACCTCATTGTGGTCACTCCAGCGGGACTGCCTGAAAAGGCCATTACATGACCTCTCACCCCTTGGGGAACTCCACAACATTTTATTTTTCAAAAACATACTTATTTTCAAGCATACAAATTATTCACACTATATTATCCTGCCAAATT
Source organism: Notothenia rossii (assembly GCF_949606895.1). Taxonomy (NCBI): domain Eukaryota; kingdom Metazoa; phylum Chordata; class Actinopteri; order Perciformes; family Nototheniidae; genus Notothenia; species Notothenia rossii. Next base: position 30,956,764 of record NC_136912.1, on the reverse strand, counting down.
AAGAAAATATACGGTGGCAGCTTGTTGGGATTTTTTTCACTACAGAAAAAAAAGGGTACATTGAAACCTTTAAAGAGTACAGGCAAAACAGTTAAAAATACAGGCTCCAACATAAATACTATAAGTGCCTACGCTAAGTGAACATTAATTTCAAATACCATTCTAAATACAGGAAAAAAGTAGACCATAAATGTGTTTTGAACATAGGAACTTACATGAGTGTGCATTTCCTATGTGTTTTAAGTTCTCTCTATATATTTATATATCATAAATCTCTCCCCAATGCAATTTTTGTTCAACCTGAAGACTTGTGTATAGTAAAGGCAAAAAAGATGAGAGACATGTTCATTACAATTCATTACATAGTGATCAAGTCTCGGATGTTACCGAGACAGAAAAGAGAAACAACAACCAAAACAATTTAAATTAAACAAAATTGAAATAATGTTTCTCCCCTAAAGATATTGAATTGTTACTTTAAAAGACTCAACAACACAATTTACTTAGCTTTTAAAATCAAATTTGTAGAATTGTTATCTTTCTGTACTGAGCAGTATATTTCATAGTTATGGTATGAAGCAGGATATTTCTATGGCGGTTCCTGCATTGATACTCCTCAAGAGCCAAACTGATGTTCAGTTCTCGGGAGGAGACATGGCTGGCAACAGTTTCTAGTTCAACTCTTTTTTTGACTTTTTTCTTTTTTTAATGCAAAGCAATGACACCACACTAATCTGTCAGCATAAGAGCAAGTTTTCCCTTGAGCGTCCGAATGTAAACTGGGAAAATTGAACAGTGCACGTAGGTAGTCCCAGATCTGAAATCTGGTCCTCGTTTTATACTCAACCGACTGTACCCCCGATTAGAGAGACAGATACAGAATCCAAGGCAGAGTGACAAGTGCTATATCATGAACAATGAAAAGTGATGGAAATAAAAACAAACCACAATGAGGTTTAGATCATGTTAACTGAAAAGAACTCAAAACGTGGAAATTTGACTCTTAAAAATGTGTGTGGAAGGGATAATTTGTTATTTTGTTTTTTACTAAATTCTGATTCTTGACTTTAGATTGGCTTCCATTTAAGATCGTTTCCAAATTAAAAAAAATGTTTCAAAGATCTAATGCAGTAAAGAGGATAAGCGCTATAAGGACATAAACATTTGAATTGTAGAGACACCTGGTCAAACCACTCACCCATCCCGCTACCCTTACCCTATGACACCCACCCGAACCCTCACCCCCACCCTCACCCCAAATCTGTCTGGCTTCGTACAACTAAAACCCACTTTGTGGTCTCCACAGTGGCTGCTGGCTACACTGCTGCCTGGCTGACACCAAAGGAACAAAACTCTGTGCTACTTACAAAAAAAACCCTGCAACCTTTTAATTTTCAAAGAAAATAAACACTCTGGAAAATTAAGAGCTTTACGTTAAAACAACTCGTCAGACTACCCTCTCAGTATGGTACACATGTACCGGAAAACATAAAACACCTAAACCGAACTCTACACACCTACTCCTTTTTTAGCATGTAACATGCCAGTAAACAGAATCATAATCTGGAGAATAACAATATACATGAGTCAGGCAGATAAATGATTTACCAGAGGTACACATAATGTTTTTTTGTTTTTTTACGTTTTTTGTTTCAGCTGGTTCCTTATGCTCTGCAAAGTCACAAGATGACAGGGTTGTGCAGGTGCTTGATGCAAGGACCTGCTTATTCCACATGTGCACAAAAATGTCCTGTAATCTTCTATAGCTGAAACTCCGAGCTTATAGCAAAAAGGAGGATTAACTAATGCAGGTAAAATATCCAAGGCACTCTTTGTTTCACACCATATTGTTAATTTCATTGCTGTTTTTCAAAGAAGTATTTAACGGCGCTCGTGCCTAGCATTTGATAGGCAGCCCAAATTTCATATATATTTATATATATCTCTTATCTCAATCTTGCATGGAAAATCTTTCAGAAAGATCCGTTTTAAGTGTGACCCTGCTTGTCGTGATGTTTTGATAATATGACACTGTTCACTATGTAAGAACACAAAACTGTACATGATATGTAAAACAGTATGTACTGTATGCAGCATGGGTTCTCATAACTAACTTTTTTTTACCTTGAAGAAATCAAAAATATCAACAGCAACACATGTACAACCAAACCCACCAGCCGAGGACAATTTTCTCTCTAAGTAGCCAAAACACACAGAGCATGCTGTCCAGTTACAAAAAATACAAAACGTGTAAATTATTGCACAATAGAAAGGCTCAAAAAGTTTTGCGTTTGATGCAATAGGATTTCCCCAAATGATGGATCATGCATTCAGCGTTTTCCAGTCGGGGTAAAAACAGGGCTGTACCGTGTACTGCTGTCTAACCCTGATGTCCTTTCCCCTCACTTATTTGCTAGTTAGCCAGGGTCGCTTTTTTAGCCAGGGGAACTGAGAGAGAGCTGCCAGCATGCTGCTTTCTGCCTACTCAGTCTTAATGTCACTAGACAGAGGGCGGTCGTTGTGCCACTTCTTCATGTGTTTCTCCAGAGTGCTGTATACACTGAAAGGCATGTGGCAGATTTCACATTTGAACACGTCCTTGCCCATCTGTCCGTGGGTCTTCATGTGGCGGGTTAGCTTTGAGCTCTGGGCGCACGCATAGCTGCACAGGTCACACTTGTATGGCCGCTCTCCAGTGTGACTGCGTCGGTGCACTGTCAAATTGCTGCAGTTCTTGAATACTTTGCCGCAGTACTCGCAGGTGTCACTGCGGCGGCTGTCCTTGGAGCTCGGCCTGCAATTCCCACTCCCGCCGTGGGGAGTGCTGGCCCCGCTGCCGGTGCCGCTGCGCACTGAGGCGGACCGCTCCCCGTCCATCTCACCCGGCGGAGTGGAGAAGCGCAAGCTGCCGTTTTCTGAAGAGTGCTCTGATGAAGAGGCGAATGGCGATTGTCTGGAGTCCCCGCCAGTGAAGTTGATGAAGGGGTCCTTGAGTTGTCGTGAGGCAGCATAGCCAGCAAGCCACTGGGAGTAGACGTTCTCCGTGTTTGGGATAGTGGGCGTTTGGGGGTCAAGGTCCTTTTCCACCTTGATGCGCTTGGACAGGGGACTGAGGGAACCTGGACTGACCCTACCACTGAGCAATTTTCTGGACAGGCTGTCAGAGGATAAAGGGCCAAGACCATTGATGGTGGTGGTTCCAACAACGTCTGAATCCAGGGCCGAGTCCTCGTCACCGGGCTCCCGGGACAGGCTCCGGCGGCGTGGGTGCAGCGCGTCACTGTTCTTGTGGTGGCGAGCCCCTTCTAGGCGCAGACTGAAACGATAGTCATTCCTGTCATCTTCTACTTCGACTCCAGGCTTAGTCTCCATCTCCTCCTCCTCCCCTTCCTCCTCTTCTTCTTCCTCCCCTTCCTCCTCTTCTTCCTCTTCCTCCTCCTCTTCCTCCTCTTCCTCCTCCTCTTCCTCCTCTTCTTCTCCATTTTCCGTCATGAGGCCATTGCTCTCACTCTTGAACTTGGCCACAACTGACTTGAGAGCATCTGTGGCGCTGCCGATCAGATCGCTGGTGCCAGGTTCTGGGGAGCTCGCGGTCGAGAGGCCGTCTTCTGATTTAGCATTGAGCGCCGAAGACTTGTTTTGACAGTGAGTCTTCATGTGTCGTTTCAGTTTGCTGGCCTGGGTGCAGGCGTGGTTACAGAGGTGACACTTGAAGGGCTTTTCCCCCGTGTGGCTTCGCCGGTGGACTATAAGGTTGCTCTGGAACTTGAAGGTCTTCCCGCAGAACTCGCAAGACTTGGCCTTGAGAGGGGTGCCTGGTTGGGCTGCGTTGGATATGGGATTGGGGGTGGAGCGTAATCCAGAAGGTGACTGAGAGGTTGAAAGAGGAGGCGTTGCTGAAAATGGAGGTTTTGAACCTGGCTGGAATGGCTGCAGCAGCCGTTGCATAGGGCTGGGCCGGTTAGGGGAGAGAGGCGGAGAGGCCCCGTTGGCGTTCCCAGCAAGCTCACGTAGACGTCTAGAGAAGTCCATCGGAGGGGCTTCTAGTGGCACAGAGTTGAGCCTCATCACCCTGTCAAAGGCGCTGGGGTGGTGGGTTGCCAGCGCCAGGTCATCAGGGCTGAGGTGGTGGCGTGGCGGAGGGCTGAACAGTGGAGGGGTTCTGGGGTAACGGCCCTCGCGAGGTGTGGTCGCCGATTCCCGCCCAGAGCCAGAGCCGGGCATCCTCAGGAGGCTGTAGGGACTGCCTTCTGCCAAGTGGACGGCATGATGGGAAGGCTGGGAGGAGGCGCAATCACCCCCCATCCCAGGAGCTGCAGCCACACGGGGAGTCAGGGGGCTGCCAGGTTTGCTCTCAAGATAGATGCGGAAGCCGTGGGTGTTCTGGGCATGCTGGAGCAGGAACCAGGCACTGGTGAAGGGCTGCTTACAGCTGGTGCAGGTGTAGCTGCTGGGCTCATCTTTATCTGTTAGGAAAAGGAGACAGAGAGAAAACATTTAATTGAGCTGTTAAAATATAAAAATGTGGTTATTGATTATATTACATTATTCAAAAAGATTCATAATACACACTTGTGAGGTTTCAAGTTTCAAAACAAAATGTTAAATATGATCATCATAAACAGAGAGTGTGACTGAAAATGTGAATGAAAATAATTTTGTTCAACTAGAGAAATAAATCTTCCTTCTTACATTTGTGACTATTAAGCAAGACTGAATCTTTACGCCAAAAAAAAGAAGAAAAAAATAGACAACCGTATCTGAATTCCTCAGCGAAAACTTAAGTGATGAATTAAATATGCATTTTAGAAAAATAATTTGAACCAGCATTTACTTCAAGTGAATGAATAAAACAATAATGAAGGATATCTCAGGCAGCAAATACACAATTTACACAGTTGAAAAGGCATAGGAATATTTCAAACAATAATTGACTTTCAATAGCACTTGCACACTGACCGGAGATTTGCCTCACAATGCACGCCTAATCTCGTTAAACACATTCATCTCCCCTCCAATGCCATGTTTACAGAATTAGCAAGGCTAAAGTGGGACATGTATCTGATGCTGCATATTAATGCTAAATACAAAAAAGAGGTCACATGTTAATAAATTGTAACAACGTTTATCACAAAAAACACATTCACAGCGAGATGAAGCAAAGGGGGAAATTGTGTATGAGTGTTTGTGTGTGGGTGGGAGGCTCCTATGAAAATGCATTTCATGCATTACTTTTCTATTTCTGATATTTCATGCTTTATGGATTTATTTAAATCCTCTCAGGTGAATAGAAAAGGAGAAGAAGGGGAAAGCAGAAGTGAGAGATATGCAAAATAAGAAGCATCCGCCACTTGCAAATGTGCTCCCTCTTTCATCTTTTGGCTTTCTTATCCTTTTTCTCTTTTTCTATTCTTACTCGAGGGCATTTTTCTGAAGTCATTTGCAGACACTGAACCCAAAACCATGGCCGTACTGTGCTCTAGATAGAGAACAAGGCTGTGGAGAAAATATGCTACGTGTGTGTGTGTGTGTGTGTGTGCGTGTGTGTGTGTGTGTGTGTGTGTGTGTGTGCATGCGTGCGTGCGTGCGTGCGTGCGGGCGCGTGTGTGTGTGTGTGTGTGTGTGTGTGTGTGTGTGTGTGTGTGTGTGTGTGTGTGTGTGTGTGTGTGTGTGTGTGTGTGTGTGTGTGTGTGTGTGTGTGTGTGTGTGTGTGTGTGTGTGTGTGTGTGTGTGTGATTGCGACTATGACAATCCCTAAGATGGTGGATGGACAGTCTTGCATGTTTTAAGCCTGCTGTGGCTGAGAGACAAAGGGGTGAAGGGGCAGAAAGAGAAGACAGCCGCAGAGAGAATAAAGTATGGTCGTGGATGGAACAGATTGCTGTGTTTTGTGGTTTTCCTTTCTATCTCGTGTGTCCACGGCCACCGTGGCCCCCTCCGAACAATCTCACTTAAAGACCAGAACACGGCATAAAATGTGCACCCAATCAAACCTCCACGCAAACCTTTTTCTCTTGACTGAAAAGAGTTGGAAGGGGGGTATACTGGTAAATTATGGATCATTACAATCTGCAAAAATTACAGTTAATTGCTGCCACCTGCAAGGGGCTTTGACCCACTATGGAATTTTTCCATCATAAAAAACCCATTTGCCCGTACACGCTTTTGCTCCCTCTCTCATAAGCACAAATAAAATGTGCCCATTACATTGGCTTTGGCTATATGTATGTTTCCTGATTATGTGTGTGTTTTTATGGCTTTATATAGAAAGCCCCATATCACTCGTAAAACGGCTGCAATAACCTGGCCTCGCCTGTTCACTTTGCTTTGATTTGCTGCCTATACACACTTCCCCAACCCTGTCTTAATGTGTGAGCAGAGAGTGCATATGCATGAGGGGGGAAATAGATGAATTGTTGTGTTATTGTGAAGGACAAGCGGGGGAGATGGGTTTGGGGGAGGGGGGATTGCTAGAATGTCGTCTTCTCCTCCGAGACACAGCCACGTCCGTCAGAGGAAATAAAGCACTGAGGGAACGTGGAAGTGAAGGAAGGAGGGAAAAAGGAAGGTAGCAAAGTAGGGAGAGAAGTGTGGCGTGAAGGGGACATTCCTAATGACAACCCACCGCATTTCTGAAGGGCACAGAACAGCACTTCAAAGCCAGTCATCAATTTATTTTCTTATGTATCAAAAACAGCATGTCTTGTGCTCTGCAATCACAAGCCCATTTATGAAGATTTGACAAACCGTGCTCATGCCACAAGCATTTACAATAATTGTTATTCCAGTCCAAACAGTGGACACATTGATTGGCATCAACCGACCGGACCAATGCTTGCCCAGATTCACAACAACGGCAGAAAGGATATCTAAATAAGCCAACAACTGTCCTTGATAGCTGTCCTCAAAGCGATCGAAGGACAGTTATTCAAAAGGAGAAAAGACATTCTGACAGGGCCTTTGACGGCCTTGAAGGGTTTTCTTTCTTTGCTCGTAAGAAGAGCAGAGAACTGTGCGAGGGAGGAAGGATGATCTTATAAACGAGTCTGTCCTCTAATGGAATAAAAGGAGAGCTCCCTCTCACTCTCTCCGTCTGTTTCTCTCCTTCCATTAACTCTAAGTCTGTGGAGAGTTAGGGCTGGAGAGCAGGAGAGCTGGGGCTAATGCTGGATCTCCAGGTCCCTTTGAAATAGGATCAGCAGAGAGGAGAAACCACACTGACAACCCCTTAGCTGCCATTTCATGGCCGGGGCTGAAAGAGGGGACTTTGGGGGAGAGAAGGCAGAAAGCATACAGGAGAAATGAGAGAGGCCAGGAGGAGCAGAAAAAGTGGAAGAGTGATAATCACGAAAAAGAGAAATATAAAGAACCAAAAGAGGTAGAGCACAGAGGAGAGATGTAGAACAGCCAAAGGAAGAGAAAGGGGGTTTAGCAACTCCTTCAAAGACATTTCAACACATTGCGACACAAAGCAGTCGGAGGCTATTATGGTGTCTACGGACACTGTGCCCTGCCCTTAGGAGGAGAATATGATCCAGGGCTCATGCAAAAAGAACAAGGCTGCTTACGCAAGGGCAGGGGGGAAGTTATTGTGCCCTAAACAGCAGACATGGTCGCTTCTAGCTGCTGACAAAATATTCACACCGCCGGCCCAGACAGCAGTGTTGACCAGACAAAGCAATGCACACATGCAATCCAGGAGGCACAGGCATCATGTACACTTTGCTCATGCAGATTTCTCTATTGTTAGTCACCCAACCCTCTCCCCAACACGCATTCTCTCCATCACCCCCTTCCCCCTCTTGTCCCCTCAGCCTAAACACAAACAAACAAAACAACAGACGCCAAGACAATCATGACCTTGACCCCGCGTTGGCAGGTTAACAATGCGTTAAGGGATGGTCATCAACTGTCTCGTCTTTTAATCTCTCAATCAAACTTTAGTTGGATGATTTGATAAATATTTAGGCGATTGGCGATTGGCTGACATCACCGGTTGTGAGTGTTTGTCATTATTATTTAAGGTAGTTAAAAGTAGGATGGAAAACAGTGTGTATACATGGAACATTATTTCTTCTAACTTGGTTAAATAGGGTTTTATTTTGACAAATACAGAATTTGCAATGTCCCGGAACATTGCGTTAGTGAGTTTTGGTTTTGTTTGTTTCTCTTAGTCAGTTGTTAGGCTTACAGTGGCCGGTTGGAGGATTTGTATCGGCCAATACTAAACCAAACCCACCACGCATATAGCTTTCAACTACCTCAAACTTTCCAGACATATATCCAAGAAGCTAGCAAACTTTTCCTTGACCCCTATTTTTTGTTTTGTCCTTGACCATGCCTGATAGCGGGCCCAGGCCGTCCTGCCTGGTGTGACCACGCAGCTCTCACTGATATTGGTCATTTAGCTAATGGAGGAACGAGCTAACAGGATTAGCTCAAAGGCCCTTCCAAAAGGAGAAGGAGGGAAGGGAAAGGCACAGAGACATGGGGGACACAGCATGTCAACCGCCATTTCCCAAAGCTATCAGTCGCCTGGGCCTCTGGAGCACTTAAACACACCTGAAAAGTGATTATGCTAATAGAGGGTCTTTGCCAATATTCATAAGTGTTTATAGGTGTTGGAGTGAGTGCCTTGGGAAGACAGAGGATTGTCAATACAGTGCCTCTTAAGAGTGCCTAAGCCGTAACTGGCGTTAATGTGATTACTACTCTGTTTATGTCATTAGGGTATTCACAGTCAGGGATTGGACAGGGGTGAAGGGGGGGAGCAGGAGAAGACAGGTTGAGGAAGAAGGTGGGGAATTAGTAGATGCGCCAAGGAGGCCCCCATTAGGGCTGTTCTTAATTCAGTCATGACTTTCACCTGACTTAAAGGTCTGAATGGAAAATAATTGTTAAACTAAAATCACTTTTCAGGGATTTCAGAGTGTTAGAGCACCTTTATTTCATTTCAATTGGTTGATGTTATATCAATCTGTGCACACTTTATGGAAGTACCTGATAGAGCAGCTGGCTGGCTTTGACCTTCCTCCTTCCTCCTCTACCTCTCTGTGTTTGTCTATGTTTCCCTGCCACAGCACACACACCACGGCTCATACACTTGCTTCTTTTTCCCCGGCCAGACTGGTTGTGGTTCGCTCAGCCACTGGCCACAGACAAAAGGCCTGTTTGACCAACACTTGTTCCTGAGACAAAGCCGGAAATACGGTTTGCTACACAGAAAGCCAGCCATGGAATAGAACGGGCCTAAATCCCAAAACGTTTTACAAGTCTGATGTGGACTGGGGGTCTGGCTGCAACATAGCTGGTGTTTGGAGTCACACGTTACACAATTGCTAAGAAGCTGACCACTAACCACTACATACATGGATGGAGGAAAGACAGTTAGAAAATATAAGAATGGAGAGCTAAGAGAGCAAAAGGCGGGGAAAGAGAGAGGTAGCTGGGGAGAAGAAAAGTCTAGCTGGCATGAACAAGCGCGGAGTGGAGGTGTAGATCTCCAGATAAAGATGCATGGTGGTCTTTGAGGGCTTGTGCCCAGTATAAAGTAATCTGCTGGCTGTGGCTTTGTCTCCAATCAGACTTTCACACTTCTTACCTTTCCTTTCCCCTTCTCCTGAAAGTTGATAAGAGCAACAGTGGAACTGAGGCGTCACTATGAGCCACTGAAGGAACTAGTATGGACAGATGGCATCCACACAGGGGCCTATGAATGCATGCACCGTACACACAAGACAAATGTGTGTGTCTGTACGTTAGCTGGGGAGTGTTGCATGCGTGAGTCCCTAATGGGTAAGCAGGCGCATTGTTTGCGCGTACGACCACATGACTGTGTCCATGTCTGGATGCGCTCATGTGTGCGTGGACATTAGTATGTAACACACTTGCTACAATCATTTCAAAATTAGCATCGCTCTGCGCTGTCTGTTTCCCGACGTAACCCTACTCCCTTTCATATTTTCTCGGATGAACTGCGTTTGAACTGACCATCCACCCACCCAATCTATCCGTCCATTCCACGTCTTGCTTTCCCTCCATCTATCTGTTCCGGCTAAGCCCAGCTGGGTGGCTTCGTGCTTGGGTGCGGCTCGGTCCTGCAGACCTTATAATAGCCCGGGCCGGCCTCTGATGCAGATCATTATTTGCTCTCTGCTTACCAGCGACGGTGGGAGGCCGCATGCTGTTGTTTCTCATCCTAGCTCTAATGGTACAGTGAAAAGACCTCTGGGCTTCTAAGCTTAACCAGTCTAATTAAATGGACCATCGCTTATGTAAGCATCCGCAGAGATTATTTATTGAGTTGGGATCCGCTTCGCAGGATCAAACCGCCGTCAACAAAAAACCAACGCTCAACGGAGTTGGTATTAAATAAAGGAGTGGAATCAAAGAAAACTGCAAACTGCCAAGTGTCAGTTTAAGCACACATATCCAGGTACATAAGAAGACTTAATCAAGCAGGTGTATTTTTGGACTCGGGCAATAGATGGGCGAGGAGTCTCTGAGCACTTCAGAGGGGAAATGTGAAAAGTGTTCTGTCAAAGCAAAGATAAGTCTCAATAAAATGCAGCATGAGGGGAGAAGGAAAGAGAAAAATATGCTAATAAGGAACTTAACAGAATGCAACTAGGGCTGAAAATAACAATTATTTTCATTAGAAATCTATTCACAACGTTCTCAATTAATTAAACTGTCAATAATAGGTCAGAAAACTGTGAAATATATCCGTTCCTGTTTCTCATTGCCCAAGGTGTTTTCTTTAAATATCTTGTTTGTCTAAAACCCAGAGATAATCGGTTTAATATAATACAAAACAGAGAAAAGCAGAAAGATCCTAAAAACACACTTCTTTGCTAGTTTTCAATAAACATAACTTGAAACAATGATCCAAACAGTTTCCGATTAATATTTAGTTGATTGTGTGATCGCTTCAGCTCTAAATAAAACAGAATAAGAGGGAGACAACGTCTTTGCCTTTTTTTTTCAAAATGCTGGCCGCAGCATTCAGATGAGAGCCTTTGCTGTATTTCCTTACAAGCATCATCTCTGTTTGAAGTGTACAGACAAGAAAGCCTCCGTAAGACATGAGGCCAGCTGCCTGAGGTTCACTATCTCTGCATAGCTCAGCTTATGACAGCCTGGCGTCCCTGCAGAAAGGATGGAGGGGGACCAGGGAGGTCGACTAGCTGCACATTTCTGCATAAATCTCCAGATAGATAGCATCAGGAGAGCAGAAACAGGGGAGGGAGGCAGGCAGGCAGCGGAGGATGATAAGGCCCCCGGGGCAGGGCATTCGACACTGTCAAAACTGTTTCGTCCGCGCCTATTGGACGAGTGGAGCGCGTTATGAGCCTGCATACCATTTGCCGGGACGCGATTCAGCTTCACCGGAGCATACAGGGCCCCGTATCTGACCTCTCCTGCTTTCCCTCTCTTCATTCTTCACAGACATGCAGGGAGCTGGACAGAACAGCAGTAACACTGCGTGGAGAAGGACTATGAAGATCTGAAGTGCAGACATTACAGTCACATTACTATACAGCTCTGATGATCAACAGCTTTACTGGTGAATATTCCGAGCAACTCGAGGCACTAACAGAAATCCTGAGGAGCCAACATGTCAGTCGCAGTTACATTGTCACAAACAACTACAACATACTGTATGTTGAAGCGAACGGCACTGGCAATTCAGATACAAATCAAATTGTCAGACACTTAACAGTACAATCATTATATCCCACAAAGAACTCAAAGATGACCCCATAACTTGATTGTAGCATAGGAACAATGTAAAGGAGATTATAAAGAAAAACTAGACTATCAGATTTCTAAGTCTATATATGTTCATTTCATCCTTAAATCACTGCCAGTTATACGTCATAAAAGAAAATTGTTTCCTTCTTGTTTTACCCACTTAGATACCTCACAGCCAAAGCCATGTCACCCCCTTGTATCAAATATGAATGAACTATATTTGTTAAAGACATTCCAACAGTTGCACTTCCCCGCTTGCTAATTCTAAACATGGTGAGTTAAGTATTTTCCCATACTTTAATGAACCAGAGTCTTACTATCTAGCCACTACTAAAACCAAACCTCTTTTAAAAGCATTACTGCCAAAACCAAAACTCAGTAACTCACTGTTCTGTTATATCGCAAATTCTGTATTTCTCAAAATAATTACTGTTTATTTTTGTTTGTAAAGTTAAGACAATATTAAGTGGTTTTTTGGTTGTTTTGTCCACCCGCCGTATGTTTAGCCCCATACTGTATATAGTGGACTTACTACATTTGAAATTACTAGCAAGCTGGCAAAACTCTAGCCTTATACATCTACATTGCCATACACGCATATAATGTGTTGAAACGTAGGGATGAAACAATATGTAGAGGAAAATCTAAATTAAGGGGTTAATACCGCCACATGTAAAGGGGGTTGAACAAAAAGAGAGTGAAGAAAAGCTAAGGAGGGGGCAGTTAGGGTAAGAGGCTTTGCCTGATCTACAGGCACAGACCTGCAGTCAGAGTATCTGACCCCCCACACACACTGGACTGGGTAAACACTTCAGCCCGTCTGGAGGATAGAGTCATTCCCTCCTGCTCTCCGTCCCTCATGCTGCCTTGTTACTCCTCCTTGACGCTATTTCCTTAACACACTCTGATGACAGCACTGAGAGACGTTAAAGTGGCTCTGTCACAATCACACACACATACACACTTACCCCAACACGTATGAACACAGTTTCTCCCTCACCTTTCCTTTCACCTCTGAAATACTCTCAGGCAAATAGTTTCTCTAAATCTTTTTTTTTCTGAAGCTGAAAGGTACACTACCTTAACACCTGTGCAACGATACACCTCTCATCTCATCCACCCACTCATTTAGTGCCGGGCAGATCTCAAAATCTATCAGGCCAGTGTGTACAAGTATTTTTTTCCCTCCTCCTGCCTTTGCCTGAGGTGCTCCTTCACTGTAAATAATATTTCCAGAGAAAGTGAGACACATAGAAAGGAAAAAGGAGAGGGGGCAAAACAGGGAAAGATACTCATCATTATCTTAATCTCTGTGGGACGGAGCTGAAGGTGGAGAGGATTGATGGTCTGTGTTTGAGGGTTTGCACCTGGATCGCCTGAAAAATACCCCACTTTTATGACCTGGTGCTCAAGCGGAAGTGCTGTTAGAAAACACAAAGTTACTACTTATCTTGACCTCAGTTGTTTGTTCCTGTACTTGTTCCCAGAAGCCCCGGGAGTTCTAAAGCATGGGCCATCATTTAGACGCTCGTGAACTCGTGGGTTGTTATAAACATGCAGTTATTTTTCACCCTGCCCTACCACCTCAGGGTGAGAAGACCAGGGCATGTGAGCTTGAGCCAACCATAGAAGTTCGTTATGCATACGAGCCTCAAGGCATTGTGGAGGGACATGACACTTTAAAAACAAGAGGGCCAGTGTGTTGGAGTGTCCCGTGGCCCGGAGCTGTGGAGGCTGAGGGTTTAACACGCGTCCCATCTGCTGTGTGTGACTGTGCACACGGTGGTCGAGTGGTTAAGGAAGCATCAATAGCCGGACTCTTTAGATCGAGGGGTATCTCAGGGTCGAATGTAGCTCGCAAATCCAATTTCCTTAGAAACAGACAAGTGACATTTAAGAGAGATATGCTTGTGCATGTAGTGACCGCAGGACTGAAGTCTGGACTTGGATAAAAGAGAACTGTATCACAAGTTCAGCTTGTTCGTTGGGGCAGTATCACAAGTTAAATTCACTGTCATAATGAGTAAGGTCTAAGACACAAAGTTCCCACAGCCTAGAACAGTAAGTCCCAACTAACCATCAATTCATGCAACCCTACAATTCCTGTTTCATTACTAATTAATCGAGGAGAAAACAGTGCTGGGCCACTTCTCAACCCAAACGCTTTCCAAATCCTGATTAAAATTGCAAAATGGCCTCCTGTTTGCCCTAATTCAAGACATTCTGACGAAAACAGGAAAAGACGTGGCACAGGGAGGAAGTGGTCAGATATAAAACGCACAAATGTTTCCTACAGGAGTTGACAATAAAACAGCTAGAACTGCCCTAGAGGATTGATACCAACCAGGGCCACACCTTTTATGACATGTTGTTTTGGACGAACGCCCAAACCAAATGGTTGCCAAATCAAATGGTTGCCAAATCAAATGGGTCAATGTTGGATTGTACATGACAGGGCACAATATTGTTTCTCAACACTGTACCTTACCAGCCAGGGAGAAGACTTTGGGGTTAGAACAGGTTGGATGCAGCCAGTTATTCCCTACATGTAACGTTTACCATCAATAACAGTTCGCAAGATGGATGGGCATCTTTGCCTTAGCTTGGCAATGGCAGGCCACACTCCACACAATTCTTCATCTCAGAGGCTCCCCCGTACCAGAGTCCTGCCTACTAATTGAAGACATGTGCATATACATGCGCCATAGCAACGCAAGAGAGGAAGTAAAGTGGTGGACAATAGGAACCAGAAAGTTACCAACCAGATCCCTCTGTGTTCGGAAAATTCTACATTGACATCAGTGATACGTTGAGATATGCGGGACTGTAAGAATGATTTAAAAGATAATTGTGTCTTTACAGTTACATATTGTGCACGCTGACACTGGCCTATTAAAAATACAGCATGTGGACCCTTCCGCTTATTCTCCCTGGAGGTGCGTCAGAAACATGCATAGGTCCAAGCAGTAGCGAGCGTGATATTAATTAAGGAAGCCAACCTGTAGGTTCCTTTGTGCCCAGCTGTAGAGCATAAATCAGGCTTTTAACGAGGCTAGGGCCCTAAGATCTCAAACCGTGCTGGAATGCTACCTGCACAGCCATGCCAAAAATCTGTCTGGGTCTAGGGCTCCTATAGATCATTATGTTTATAAGGAGGGCTATAGCGACCTACCCTGGGGAGGGAGAGAGAGGGCGGAGCAGAGGTGCAGAAAAGGAGGGTGGCAAAAGGGGGGGGGAGCTATTTCTATTCGGTCATCAGGTTTAAGTAAACGTGTGTGTGTCGCAGTGTTAGTGTGCAAGAATGCATGTGTGTTGCAAGTACGCATCATGTGCCGCACCACAACAAGTTTTTATGGGGGTTGTTTGTAGGAAGGGAAAATAATAAGACATACGGAGCTAATAGGAGACATGAACATAGAGACCAAAGATGGGAGAGGGGAGGAGGGCACTAACAGGTACAAAAGCGTCAAGGAGCTATCAGCAAAAACAATACATTCCTTTTACCTCCCTAGACATACACGTCTTAGAGAAACGTTAAAATTTGCTTTTAGACTTCGGAGAGAGTTGATGAACAGGATATGTGAAGGAAGCCAGTGTGCCTTTTGGTGACAGAAGGATTTATTCACAGACAGCTGCACGAGAGGACACACATAAGTAAAGACTGACTGACTTGTTGAATGGCAGGCTGAGTCCACCTTCAAGCTATTGTTTTGGCACAGAAAGGGTCCATGAACTCAGACATTCCTCAACAGGCAGTGGCAAGACATACTTCCAAACAGCTAAATACACAGGCATGATGCAGCATCATGTAGCCACACAAAAGGGTCAGAAATCTAGCTAAAGCAATGTGTTGCACTGTACTGTAGTTTATTGTCATATGCATTAAATTGTACACCAGCACTTTCTAATGCAATGCCTACACTCTTGGAACGCTTACCATCCAACCAACCGTAAATAAATAAGTCAGCATGGAAGTGCGGAAATTTGGATTAATGGCTGATCAGGGGATGGGTAGAACTGGTTTCTCCGGCTACGCTCTGCAGCACCACCTGAGATTTATGGGCCAGATGTTTGTGCCATTGCTTCTTGAACAGACTATAAAACTTCATTTGCAGAAGGCTACAGTGGAGTCTAAATGTATGGCGTCACAGACGTGCAACATTTTTGCTGCGCTGATGCAAATGTCAACTCCGAATGATTAGAAAATGTAATTAACAAACGGCTTTCATTATTATATTATGAAGGCATTCTTGTGCACAACCGCAGTTTCTCCCCTTTCTGCTTTCCCTCTCTCATGTCACTTGCACAATGACAGCCCTGAGAGGAATGTAGCTCCACTCATTGCCCACATGAACTCAGGTTCTCAAGATCCACCCTGTCATTTTGAGAGCGGCTGACAACCTGTGACTGACGCAGAGGTCACTGGGGCATCGGCCCCAGTGGACTGCTTTTGTTGCATTCCCAGAAATGAACTTTGTTAGGCTTGCGCAAGGTCAAACTGTAAAGATCCTATATGGTCATTCCATACATGTTCAGCTGATATGCTACAGACGGTCCTGAGAGGAGAACATTTTGCAGGCGACCAGACGGATATCTCATGTACCTTTGACACAGACGTATAGGTATATAAAGACATACAAATATATGTTTGCTCTTAAAACACATGGCCTTTATTGCTCTCGTCCGGTTTCATCACCTTTGCAGTGCACAGAGAGGTAGCTGATGAAAAGAGGAATTAGGGGCAGTGAAAGAACATGGATATAATCTGAAGAGGAAGGGGTGTAGTTGAAGGGTGTCAAGAATGGCGTAAAAAGCTGCCGAGAGGGGAAGAAGGGAAAAACAAAAGAGTGGTGGACAGCTTTACACTGCAGCACCCCATTCTAGATTACATTAGTGGCAGCTGCTTCCTTTGTGTGGTTTTATGGCCAGGCACCAAGAAAAAGCTGCTAAAATTTCATTTAATCTGCTGCAGAAACTCAAGTGTCTGTCTGTACGCCACTCAAACAAGGGGGCCTAAAAGCACCATGCTCTCGGATAACTGAGGCAAAATAACGCTAATAATATCTCTGTCCGTGGCCATACAAGCAGACATTTTGTGTAACCAAAGAGGGGCTGCCTGTGCCGCCGGTGCATGGGAAACTGGCCCACTCACCCAGTCCAGGGGCAAGCCCTTAATGGTGGGTGAGGGAGCCAGACAACGTCCCCCTTCTTCCCTCCTTCTCTCCCCTCTTTATCTCCACCTCCTGTTCATCCTTCCAAGTCATTAGCTTATGTTAATCGGTAAAACTACCAAGAGTGACCCCCAATTTCATTTAGTATGCCACTATACTTAACACCAGATGACGACGCAGCTGGCACAAGTGATTTATTAAAGGTAAAACTAATTGTATGAGGGAGCCTATATTTGGTGATGATATCTATCAGTTGCATACACTGCAGAATGTGATTTAATAAAATCCAATCTTCGTGAAAGGAATTTCCATTAAAATAATTATCTAAATTCATAATCAAAATAGATTTTTGGAACACTCTCTCACTCTTCTGTTCATACTTTGTATTCTATGTTGAAATGTGCTTTGTAACAGTAAGGTTTTTACCATGTGAGCTCTAGACGCCAAAAGACCATACAGTGGCCCAAAGGCTAATGGGATCCGAACCATAATTAAACAAGCCACACACAAAATGATCCAATAAAGAGTCATACCAGCATTATGCTTTAAAAACAAACGCTATATCTCAACTGCCTACTCAATATCCTGCTCTTAAAGTCCCAGATACCCAAAAGTAAACACGAAAAAGGCCCCCCAACGTCCTGCTGGCTGCATTAGCTCGATGCAGGGATGAAGTTTGACAGCGGTGGTAACTGACAGAAAGCAGAGGTACAGGCAGCGGTTAGGGCCAGCTTCCTTCCTGGGCTTTGGGTTCACAAAGCGACGTGTCCACGTACGTCCACATACATTCAGATCAACTGTGGGGAAGAAGGGGGGGTTGGAAGAGAAGGGTCTGTTGCCACTGCTGCCGTAGCTCAAGGCTAGAAGAGGAGGAGATGCAAGGGGCCCCTTTCCTTCGACCTCTCAGATAATAAGATGGCATGAGTGAGGAGAGCTAAAGCGGGATGGGGGAGGAAGATGGAACTGAGAGGAGCCAGTTGGTCAAAGCACTATGCAAAGATAGCAAAGATAGGGAGGTGGGGAGGGGAGGTGACTGTCCGAACCAGATCTCTGCTCCCTCCGTCTGAATTGGGCAGACCACAGATGAGGAAAGTAAGCTCGGGACCTTTCTCCCACAGGAGCCGGTCTTACTGGAAAACTGCTCATCCTCTCGGGTTCAGCTTAAGTTTAAGAGACTGACACCAGTGTGTGAGAATAATGACAATGAAGTAAGGACACCACATAAGTGGAAGAATTTGTCATACCTAGTGTAGTCAGGCAAGTTCTTCACTGTCAAATGAACACAACATTCTTTGAGTTTCGCTACTTGTTGAGCACATTGAGTTATTTGCTTTTGGGGCTTTGTTTTTTTACAGAGCATGTTATTAGTGCTACACCTTTGGTCATACTAAAAGCACTACTTACTCTCAGGCTAAAAGGGATTGAATCCCTTTCATTGCAAGAGTTAGATAGAAAGTTTGATACCATTCTCATTCATATTATGTCCGGTAACAATATAGAGCCAGCGGACAATTAGCTTGGCTTAGCAATGAAACTGGTATTGGGGAAAACGCTTTCCTACAGGACACCAGGCTAGCTGTTTCCACCAATTTTAGTTGTAATGCTAATCTATGCTAAACTAAGCTAAGCTAAGCTAGTTGACTGCAGCTTCAGGTTTCAAGTACACATGTGAGTGGTAAATACTGGATCATATACTCTACTACTATAAAAACCAAACAAGTTATTTTTAAAAAATAATGACAAACTATATTTTGAAACTCATTTCCTTTCTTGAGACAGGTCAGTAGAAAAGCACATTTTAAGATGCCGCAGCAATGCTATTGAGACGATTTTAGCTTGTATTGCTCAGCAAAGGTTATAAAATGAAGCAGTTGTAAATTGAGAACAATTTTATTAACCATGCTGGCTCAGAAAAGAATATGCAAATAGCCTTTCACCCTCATCTATCCCCTGTAAAATAGAGTTTACAAAAGGCAACTAACAGAGAAAATAACGTCAATTCAAAAGAAGAGCAACACAGAAAGCACAAATGAGTTCTAATGAAGACATAGCAAGCAGTAGAGTGTTGGGGGGGGGGG
>NC_136912.1:30745261-30935261 GCF_949606895.1 Notothenia rossii | reverse complement strand
ACACATGCACGCACAGACACACAAACATGCATTATCCATGTTTTGCCCCGCAGCATGCATGTGATGAATTTATACATAAAAACTCGCTCAATCAAGATGACACAAGATGCATCACAACTGTCCTTTAAATCAACATCACATGTGTAAGGGGGCCCTCAAGACATCAGCTGATTATTTGATTTTGACAGGTTTGTAAATCCATTTATTCAAAAGGTTGTGTTTTTTTTGTTTTTTTTAGGACACCAAAAGTATTTTTTTGGGGTAATACCTTAGTTTGAGGAATATCAATACACTTTGTTTATTGCTTTGACAGTGCGATGGCTATAGTTAAATGTCACCATCTGTGTTTGGAATGGTTCTCCATGATCTCTTCCACTAGCCCGAACCAATCTCCTGAGAAAATAAAGGCACAATTTAAAGCATAAAGAAAGTGTTAAGCATTGCGCAACCAAAACAGAATAAGGATAGTGCTTTTGTTTTCAATGTAAGTTACTTTCTAAAATAAAAGGTGGACTTAACAACCAGAGTGACTGAGTTGTACGTACTGAGCGATACTGTGTTTGTGTCACAGCGGCGCTAACAATAATACCACTTGGGGAGAATATGTGTATTTCCTTGTCTAGTTTAGGAGATATCTGATCCAAGAATATGTGAATAAGCATTGAAATCTGAAAAAGCATTCAAGGCAACTTTTTGATATTTAACACCTTTTTTTAAAGCCAACCCTTCATTTATACATTCATCACACGTGTGCATTCTTTAATGTAAACCATACGTCAAAGAATCAAGGGGAAATTAATGATATGATTTTGTGACTTGATGCTAGATGAATCAATTTTTCTTTTTTGTGTAGTGTACATTTATCATACTCAAAGACCACAAGGCCCTGAGCGAGGACAGAAAGAACAAAATGGAGACACCTGCGAGGCTGGCTGGGAAACCGACACCTAATCCACTCCTTTTCTTACATAAACCTCATCATTGCCTTCAACAAAAGATTCAAACTTTCTAACAAATCCCTTTTTTCACCTCAGCAGTTTATGTTCACTTCTGCTTTAGCGGTGTTCGCATTCTCTATCTTTTAATTAATGCTATAACCATGTGTCAAAAACTCTAAACATCAACTCCATCGCGACAGGACACAATTTATTCAAGATGATAATGATGATATAGCCTGAACTGGGACTCAAATTAGGAATTTCTACAGTCCCGCGGAGATGAACTCTCGGTTTCCTCGTGTTCCTCAGATGTGACAGAGCTTTCTGATCTGCCATGTCGAGGCGGGGTTTGTGCGTGAGCTGAAAGCATTTGAAGTGGAATGGCGAACAGCCTGCTCTCAAAACTCAAGGGACACATCCCAGTCGTAATTAGGAGAGGATCCGCGTCCATATTTTATGGCATACACAGAAACAAACACATTCACAGACACGATCTCCATTACTGTCACATGTGTACATATATGATCCACAGGCATATTCTACTCATGTAACGCTGAGACGAATAGAAGATTTGTCGCCCACACGACACAACGGCCCATTATGAACATCTTCTATATCGAATTCTCCACCCTAGTTTTCAGCACTCTCATGTTTGCTGTAATGTTTTCTGTACACAATAGCAGCGACGGCCTTTAGCTCATGTTGCCCCATCAAGAGGAGCGCACCAACAACAACCAAACACTCTCCCCTCCTCTTCCCACCCTGTTTACGAGCAGATCCGTTCGTCTCTCACTTTGTTCCCACGCTCCCTCCCTTCTTTTTTCTCTCCTCTGCATTGTCCTGTGCCCTCAGGTTAGAGGTTCTCTCTGTTTCCTCCTCTAAAGCCTGGAAAACCGAGGAGGACGAGAGGAGGCGAGCTAAATAGAGTGAGAGAAAGAGCGAGAGGAGGGCCGGGCGACAAGGCCTGTCCGTCTGCCTCTTCGGCCTGGCTGGCTTACCGGTCTTAACCGGTTCTGACATAGGTGAAGCGGAGACGTGTCCTCTTTCGTCTCCGGACAAAAAAGAAACCGTGGTGGCATTCCATCCCCAGTCAGCAGGTACCAGGGAAGTGTGCATCCATGTGTGTGTCTGTGTGTGCATGTGTGTGTCTCCCAAGACCTTTGAGGCCTGGACCATTGCCAAGTTCATCTGTTAATGGACAGCTACTAGGAGAGCTGCCCCTCCCCCCCATCCCCTCCTCTGTGTCCCTCCAGCCTGCTCACGACCCCCCCTTAACCTCCCCAACCCCCAGCCAGGCCTGCCCAGATACAGGCCCTCACTCTCCCTCCTCCTCCTCCACTCCCTTTCTCCCTGAAAGCTATATCATTCCCTTTCTCCCTCTCCTCCTCCTCCTCCTCCTCCTCCTCCTCCTCCTCCTCCTCCTCCTCACTGCCCCCAACACTCTGGGCTTCTCCTATTCAAGATAAACAGAGTGCTTCAAGTTCAGGGGACACCCTGGGACCCTTTAACAAAGCCATCTATCATGCTGTCTGCCTGAGACTCCTTTGGCCATAGTGGGCTCTGCTGCTACGTCTCTCCCTCAATCTTTGTGTGTGTGTGAACATACACAGGCTGGACATACAGCCAGCAGGCCGCTAACTCTGACTAGCTATTTGCTCTAGTTGATCCCAAAGCTGGACAATTTCCCCATCGTGTAAATAGCCCCCACCAAGACTTGGGGAAAGACAACCCCTCCCCTGCCAGTGCATCCCTCCCCTCTCCTGTTAAAACGAGACAAACTCATGACATGAAGGCATGCCACGGAGCGCGGAGCAGCGCGCACGCGTGGGCCACTTTCTCTCCACACCTCGGAGACGGACTCCGCTGACCCCTCTCCGATCCCCCTGAAGTCAAACTGCGGGACGATTTAGCAAACTGTCAACAGCTTAATAGTCTGGGAATAAGAGACTGACGGACAGTAGGGCTAGGAGCTGTGTGCAAACACTACAGAGATTATGAATGGTACACAAGAGGGGGGAAGAGAGGCAGAAACTGAGAATGGGAAGAGGGAAAAGCTTTCCTATCCTGCAACATTTATGGATTCAATTTTATCTAGGTAGCCTTTTTTGGGCACTTAAGCACAGGTCGGCTGAATGGAAATATTCTGTGGCAGGGCTTTTCCCAAGTGATGGTATCCCATGCATTATTTTCTGCTCATTACGGGGGGCAGCAAGTAGGGAAATACAGACATCACTCGGGGAAATCATTGTGAATTGTCACACAGGCTGACTGAATGATAGAGATTTTAAGTTATAATCCGTTTCTAGTTTGGTTATGCATAGACAGCTAAAAGTAATGCATCCTCATAAAAACATATACCTTCATGAAGATTGCAGATTCACTATACGTCTGTCTAGCCGCTTTATATCTTTCAGGGTACATGAAGTGTTTTTTTATTTTAAATTATATTGAAAGATATTCAGTTTAATACGTTACCAAAACTCCTATTTGAGAGACTGATAACAACATTTGCTGCAATTAATCAATTATCAAAATAGTTGGGAGATCTTTTAACCGAACATAGCAGCCCTGGCGGAGTTAACATGTTCTTAAGTGCAATGCCATGGTTCCTGTTGGGGCTAACGATGTAACATTTGGCATTCATTATTCATTTTGCTCTTAAATAGTTAAATAAAGTCTAATTAAAAAAATGTGTTGTTGTTGCTTTGTTTCCACCCATGCTGGAAGAGTTCCAGAAGTCATGCTACGTCCAGCGCAGGCAAACTGCTGGTGGACTGCGGCTCCTTTTCCCACCCAGCGCTGACTTGGCCTATTTCAGGAATATTTACAAGTTAAGGTACATGTAGTTAAGGGGCCAGCGAGTTTCCTGGCTGACAATCGTGACACCAAAATCTCCCTCAAAGCCTGGGAGGGAGACTAACACTCGCACGCATTTTCTGCCCCTCTTTCACTCCATTTTTTTTCCAGCTTGTCCTCATGTCTCTCTCCGACACACAGCAGCCCCAAAAGCCCAACAGCTGCTGTCCTCTCCAGCCTGCTAGAGAGGGGGGGAACCGGCCTGCTGGTTTTAGAGCGCTAAATTATCCATTAGATGTTATCAAGTTGTAGCGATGCCATTCTGCTAGGAGCCATCAATCTTTCATAAGTTCCAGGCACGGCGTGCATTGGGATGCACTAACAGAACCTCCCCCCGCTCCCAGCATACACCCCCCCCCCCCCCCCCCGCCCCATCAAACTCACGGAACAGCACGCAAACTTGGACATGTACACACAGTCAGGCGGACCGTCAACAAATACACATGCTGACATAAATGCATCCAGGTACACGCTCTTGCACTCAAGCTCAGCAGAAACAAGCCGCACAGAGCTTGTTTGGGAAACATCCAGTTCTGCATTTATCACATTGTGTCTTTCATCCCCCTCGAGCTCACCCTGCTTTCCTCCCTAAACAAAACTAACATTTTGAGCCGGGCATCCAAAATGACGCTGCCTGTTTCACTACGCCGCACACTACCTTCCACGCACTCCCCATTTTCCCTCTCTCCCTCCCTCCCTCCGCTTCTTGCCGTAGCCTGGCAGGCAGGCAGGGCAGACATGTTCAGAATGCGCTCCGGTAATGGGCTAATCAAAAATGCAAAACAATTGGCAATTACCGTGCAGGGCCCTAATGGTCATTAGAATTTACAACAAGGTAATGAACTGAGAGTCAGCTCAGTTCATGCATATTCATAAAGCAATCAGGCCTTTGAAGATTAAAGAAGCGCTTCAAATTTAAATGAGGGCGCCAGCATGTTATCAGGGAGATTCAGCCTGCGAAAGTAAAGGGTGCCTGGGACAGGAGTGTGCATTTATGAATATGTGTGCATGTGTGTGGATGTGTGCGATGAGGGTTGGGGGTCAGTTTGGTGTGGGGGGATGGATGGAGTGGAGGTGTGAGTATGTGCATTTGTGTGTGTGGGTGCATCTGTGCATAAGTGATGATGTGTCGATCTCATTGGTGTGCCAACTCGTGCCTGCATGCCTTTGTGCAAAGCAAACTGCAGCACACAAACACCCACCATATAGCCTAAAGTGATTCTAATAACTAAATTAACACTCTCTTAAAAAATGAATGAGGACCCCTATCTTCTGATCATCGTTTAAAAGACTTGGGATTTGAATCTAAGATCAAATGTAACTTGAGCTATTAGGAGGCGATGAGCTTTTTGAACACAAACCCCTCGAGGAATACAGCGAGCGATTAGTATACATTCATGAAAAAGTGCAGCGGTAGACATGGTTTGCATGCACATGGACACGCTAAAGCACTCAAAGACTTTCGCACACACACAAAGAGAGGGCTGTGAGTTTTCACAAGTGTAACGTCACACACAGGGGCCCTCTCTGTCCTGTATCTCTCCGGTGGAGATAAGGCAGGCGAGACACAGCTGTAGACGACCGCCCATCCACACACAAAAGGTACAAACACACTCACACCCACAAAGACACGCACATTGTGACAGGCCGAGCCCAGCGCCGGGACCTGAAGCGGGACAGATAGGAGTGGAAGAAACATTATAGAGACAGATAGTGACCAGGATCAGTGGGTTCAGACCAACGCGAGGCCCTCGTCACAGTCCCATGGCCTCAGCATTATCACCATGGGTGTGAAAAAGACAAAGCAAAGGTCCTTCAGCACCACAGCTTTAAATGCTACAGCCACAATAGGAACAGGTTGAACTGAGCTGTTCAGTGCAGAAGGTGATAATACGATAGAGCAGATGTGGGACCAAGTCCAAAGTCCCTAACTCTGATTTTCATGTGCTAAACAAGTCATAATGAGCTATTCCCTCATTCCCCGGCACTTTTTGCGAACTCTTATTTTGTTTAACACTGCATGGTTTTTGTACTTGATCAAACTTATCATTGGTGTCATTGGTGCACGACATAGTTCTTAATTGTTCTCTCCTGGACCTGCATACTGTGAGACTTGTTCAAACAAAGTGGATCTGGGGTGATGACACATTTGAATGAAAACTTTTTTGAATCTTTGGGCTCTGGGGAAAGCATTTTCAAGTTAAAAGTCCAAGTTAAGTCACAAGTCATTCGTGGTGAAGTCCAAGAAAAGTTGTAAGTCTTTTTTGATTTTGTCAGGTGGAAAATCATCAAATTTGTGACTCTGACATACAGACCCTCCATTGCAGAAAATAATCAAATCTGAACAAGTTTCAGTCAGTGAGGCCTTGAGTAAAAAAAGGGAGATTTTTTAGAAAAGAAGAAAACTGACCTTGTTCAAATCTGTTCCAGTTCTAACCCCGTTCTAACCTGCCTACTTCTAAAATACCACTTCTGTCCTTTTTTCACTTCCTGAGCTACAGCTGTTATCACATACACTTTTTCTTCTCTGTTTCTGTTCTATCTAAAAATAAAGTCATTAACCTGCAGGTGGTGAAGCCGGCGGCTGGCGTGACAGGCCCTGACGCTGTCAGGTGACCCCCGACCCTGCGATGTGACTGCCTGCCACGCTATTGACAAGACAGCGGCAAGACACGCTTATTTCTGAGGATGATTTTTTCATCCTGCGTGATGCTGTCTTGGACAAACAAGGTTGTTTCTGTTGTATGGCTTCGTTTGACAGTAGGTAAAGGGGATTGAGGGAAGCAGAACATGTATGTGTTTGTGTGTCTTGCTCTGCAGCCAAATCTGTGAGAGTGAGAATGAGTGGAAGTTGGAAGGTGCAGACACGCTAATGTTGCCAAAAGTTTACAATCCCTCGAGACAAACTACTGGAACGATGCGAGGGGGGAGAGAGTTTGAGTGAGACGGAGAGGGAGAGATACAGAAAAGGAAAGAAGAGACAGAGACAGGGGGGAAACGGAGGGGAGGGGGCTGAAATAAGTATCATATGTTTCTGACAGATCTCATCAACTCACAACACATCATGGGCCTCTGCCACAACACATTTATTACAGACAAAACATAGGTTCACAGGAGGGGGTGCACACTGTATTGGGGGCATTGTTGTATCCAAAAAGCGGACGTGTGTGTGTGTGTGTGTGTGTGTGTGTGTGTGTGTGTGTGTGTGTGTGTGTGTGTGTGTGTGTGTGTGTGTGTGTGTGTGTGTGTGTGTGTGTGTGTGTGTGTGTGTGTGTGTGTGTGTGTGTGTGTGTGTGTTCAGGTGCATGCATTTGCCTCTTTTTGTGTGGATGTTTGTGTGTGTATTGCATACTTGCACTAGCCTCCACCTGAATGGCCTGAGGCTGTGGTACCGGGGTTGTTAGAAGACAAACAGAGACACAGGAAGCCCGAGCCAGGAGCCCTGAGGACAGCACACACACATACCTACCCTTAAGTACACACACACATACACTCCCACTGTCAGTCACACACATAGCAGCCACCTCACCATAAGTCTTGCTTCCTAAACCCACAAAACATTGCTTTAACACACCTCCTTCTACCTCCCTCTCTCACACACACACACAAACACACACACACACACACACACACACACACACACAGACACACACACACACACGTGCGCACGCACGCACGCACACACGCACACACACACACACACACACACACACACACACACACACACACACACACACACACACACACACACACACACACACATATTTAGGCCCAGCCCGTCCCTCAGGCCCTGCGCTCTGTGCCAAGTCTGGCCTGGCATGGTCCACAGAGGGGTGTCCTCAGGCGAGGCTTGCCAAGTCAAAGACCCTTTCATGTTCAGCCTGCACGCCCAGAGTAGTAAAGCTTTAACAAACAGCGCGACACACACTCCTTCGTACACACACACACGGAAAGCTATAAACAGTTTAAGTGGTCAAAACCACACTGGAACACGTGCACACATATGCACATACATTACTTTAACACTCGACATGTAAACATCCACTAGACTTCACTCCAATGCAGCCACTAACACTGAATCCAACAACAAAGACTTCGCCGACAAACATTTGTGGGTGTTAAAAGCCCGGCGTTCGGAATACAAAAAGTGAAAAATTCATCCTTAAAAAGCATTCCTGTTCACCTTCATTAAAACTTAGTGGAATCTAAAAATAGTCACTGATTTTTATCTGAGCCCTGAGCTACTGTAGGATCAAATTAGAGTCAGCTTTTCACAGACAATGGATGCTGATAATATTAGCCAGTGTCCAATAATTACAATAGCATGCATCTGGGCCTTTTCAGTATCAATTAAAGTGATCACCGAAACAAAGGCGCACACACCACATGTGGACTCACAAAGCACACACTGGAAAAAGATATCACTACCAAGTAGCCCCCCCCCCCCACCACTCTCACACACACACACACACACACACACACACACACACACACACACACACACACACACACACACACGCACACACACACTCCCCATGGTCTGCCCAGCCCCCCAGTTCTGCCTGACAGATACCCAGTGAGTACATGTGTGTGCTTATGAGGGAATGGAGAGGGGGGTTGGAGAAAGGTGGCACGGTGCCAACGCAGAGCCTGCTAAATACCTTTGTCTCCACAACACACAGGGACAAACAGGACAGACAAGCTGCTGCATGAAGACGCAGAACAGCCACACTGAGGTGTTACGAGAAATGCCGCTCGGGCTGTTCCAATGTTTTCCTCCTCGTAGAGAAAAAAGGCAGAATAGGTGGCTGCCATAATTAACTCAGTATTGATTCAGAGTCCAGGTTACAATAGAGGCAGCGTGCTGGAAAGGAGACAGAAGTGTGAGATAGTGGTCGATTTGAGTGAATACAATGGCCTCATTAACACACATGGCTACACTGGCGACAATGCAAGGGGTGCTAATGCTGGCATGTTTATATACAGCACAGAGTAATGTAGCAAAACGAGAATGTGGAAAGTAAAGACAAGAAAATGTGAAAAAGTTATAATTAGGGACATGATAAAGTCTACACAATGCATCTTAAATCATAACAATGAGAGGCATCTTGCTCCAATTACTCAAGAAGAGCAAACAATCATTCATTGCACTGATAGCAGTTCAGTGAGTGGGATAATGAATGTAAATAAAAACTATGAATCCACTCCACCAGAACGCCTTCTTAATAGTGATTATATCCCGTGACATAAATCCACTTTTACACCACACCGCAGTCACGTAGTTTGTGTGAGAAACCGTCATCTGCTCTTTTTCTGGGCCATCCATAATCTGGAGACAAGCGATGGTGTCCCTATGCATATCTTAAATTGTTTATCATGCAAATGATGGCACGCAGGCGGCTCTGCCCTCTCCTAACGGCCCACCGCTCCAGACAGCAGACCCCAGCCCCAGCTGCAGCAATGAGACTCCCAGACGACCTCAGCTGTCCCAAAGACGGAGACCGAGAGGCACGTCCTCATCTCCAGCTCTGGGAGTATTACAGACAACCCCCACCCCCCAACCCCCAGACCGCCAACACTTCTTGAGTACAGCCATACTGGATGTCAACCCCTTTAGTCCAGCAGCTTCTTCACTAACTGAGACCATTAGTAGACCAATCAATAACGCCAGAACAGAAAATGAATTGCATCCATTTAGATAACCCATTAATCGATTGAAAGTAATTAATGAAAGTTATCTTTTATGCAAAAATAGCTCACAAATATAAAAAAATCCTGCTTTTTCTGTCATTTTAACTGAATATCAATACATTTTGGACTGACCAAACAAGGATTTTGAGAAACTTGGATTTACATTTTATCCTATTTCATGACATTTTAAGGACCAGAAGATCAATCAAATAATCATAGTTAGCAATCCTAAACCTGGCCAAGGCCCTTGTCTGTGTACGCTGCTGTCCACACAGAAATCAATCTGAGCCAAATGACATTTCAGGAGGAGGGTGGGGGAGTGGAAGGGTCACATTCATTTGAGTGTATATGCAGTGCAGCGGGATACAGTAAATCTTTAAGGGTGGAACATATAATACACTGGCCTGGAATAAACTGGACATGAAGCCAGTGTGTGCAGGGACAGTATGTGTTCAGATGCCTCATCTCAGTGTCAGCGTCTGACTGAGCAGGGTGAGAGAACATGGCAGCTAGCATATGGAGCATGGGGTGGTGCGCTGGCACTGCCAGTCTATATCCATCAATCTGTGACACAGAACGCAGAGGTGGGGGGGGGGGCTGGAGTTTATGTTTATGTGCCTGATGTGAGGTACATCCTGAAGTGTAGCTCTATGGTCTTTTTTAGCCAAATATGTTGCAGGTTTAACCTTTTTCCTTTACACTCTGTGTTCAATTTTGATTCTCATTCTAAATTCTTGATTTAGTAGATTAACTGAAAAAAGACAACCTATGGAAAGTAAACTGTTTATAGTATTATGAGGTTTTTATTTTTATTTAAAAAGGTGTGTTCACCTAAGGAAACGAAGACAAAAGGTAACAAAAATAAAAACTTTTACTAAAAGGTTTTGGGATTTTCTCAATTCATACCGTCATGTAAAGAAACTTAGAAATAAAAAAAAATGTAAACGGTAAACTATAAAACTGGTATTTTGTGTTGATTCTTTGAAAAATCGCACACTAATGGTTGTTGTGAAAGATTACAGTAGCAATATCTAAATAGGTAAAAAGTAGATTTTTGGAAATTGTGAATCGATTCAGAATCTTAGAAAATAAGAATCATCTTAATCTTGCTTTCTCTCATGTTTTCTTTGTCTAATGTTTTAAACGAGGAAATGTGTGTTACAATAACCCAGTCAGGTGAGATGTCCCAACAGGACACGGCCTCACTCCACGTCCACCCAAATGAATCCATTCATTACGGCACGCAGCCAATCCTAAAGAGACATAAAGCCTATAAATAAAGCTGTGCTCACAATGCTAGTGACCTTATGATATTATGTGAACTCCGCTGCATGATGATCTAAATCAGCAAAGAAAAGCATGTTCAAACAGCTGACATGGCCAAGAGGCATTTTGGATATGTACGTGTGTGTGTGTGTTTGTGTGTGTTTGCGTATGCGCGGGCATATCTGTGTGTGTGTGTGTGTGTGTGTGTGTGTGTGTGTGTGTGTGTGTGTGTGTGTGTGTGTGTGTGTGTGTGTGTGTGTGTGTGTGTGTGTGTGTGTGTGTGTGTGTGTGTGTGTGTGTGTGTGTGTGTGTGTGTGTGTGGTGTGTGTGTGTGTGTGCTCATACGCAGGGCAGGCAGATGTTTAACAAACTGCACACTAATGAACAGTGGTCATTCTGTGTGTGAGAGGCCCAACAACAGATAACAGTGGTCCCTTTACAAAGCTTCAGAACAGACTGATACAGTACAGTAGTGCACATTATTGAGTGCTGCCCTCCTTGCATATAGCCTCAATTGGTTTTAAATTAAATCTGCACAGACAATAAATCCCAAATCTGACACACGATATCGCCTCTGTTAAAAAGAAATGAATAAACACTTGAAAAGGGTGGTGTGAAATCAAACTCCTCTCTGTAAGGCCGGTCATAAGGGATCCACGCTTGTTTGCACAGGGCCTCATGTTTTCTCTACAGCGTCATTCAGCCCCGGTGGACAAACAACAAACCGACCAGCCGCCTTAAGAAGTCCTTAATTACTCAAATCAAGAAAAATACTGACAATTAGTGGCTGCGGGGTTCCTCAAATAAACGCTTCTTCCTTGACACTTCGGCGTAATTACATTCCTTTCTATCTCTTTTTAATTTTAGCAACGGACTGAGCCACGCATATTTGAGGGAACGGGAGATATGGCGGTGTAATAAGCCAGGGAGGGATAGAGATACATCTCTCACCGCCACATGAGAGAGCGTGGAGGCCCAGGGATCTGAGCACATCTGTGAGGCAGAAACACACCAAGAGAAATCTTTTTTTTCTCTCTCCCTCTCTTCCCTAATCTGTTTCTTTGTCTGTGTGTGTCTTTTTCACTATGTGCTAAATGTTTCTCACAATCATTTTCAGCTTGGGCTGCTGTTCATGTGGGTTCACGCGCAGCTGAAGGAGATTCACAGCTCTTTAGTGCAGCGGCAGATATTTCACACTCTGGTTATGCAGATGGGATGCAGCCCTACTACCAGACGCAAAGAAAACACCAAAGGGAATCAGAGAAAGCAGTTGTTCCCTTTTGAAATAAACTCTTTATGAACTTTAGGGAGTGTGACCAATCCCACACCATTAGACATTTCTTGTTTGATGCCAGCCATGTTAAGCGCACACTGTGTTTACCTGTGATATTCTCCTGCTTTGGGATTATTCCTTGCAAGGGTGCAGATAAACAATCCTCGTCCCGGGGCGATGCCACACCCACGTGGGGACGCGCCCTCCGTGGGTGCTGATGGTGGGTGCGCGAGTGCAAGGAGGACGTGGAAAGGGGTGATGCGAGGGGGGAGGAGGGAGGCCTGTCCAGAGGTTTGTCCATACAGAGGCTCCCGTGGCACTGCCTCCGTTTGTGTTCGATGAACAGCAGGATGTCAGCCAGGGGGAAGCGGGAGTGGCACTGGCCGCAGGTCAGCAGGTCCTGGTCCCCTTTAAGGGGCTCACCCTGACCCAAACCCAGCCTGGGGGAGTTCTGAGAGTCTTCCTCCAGTAAAACACCTGACAGTGGCTCAGCTGCACGGAGAAATAAAAGAGAACACTGTGAGATATGGTTCAGAGAGAGCTGGTAAACACATGTGTCAGGAGAGGCAAACAAATAGTACATTGCTATAATGTCTTAAGACATCTACAGGAATCAGGTCAGGTTGTGTAAAAGTATTAGAGAAGAAGAAAGACAGCAGTACTTCGATAAGGACTGACATGTTCAGCTCGCAGGCAGCAGCCAAACGATTAAGTTGCTTGACCCTCTTTATTGTGCTGCCAATCTCGCGTTTTTAATGAACCTAACACCTCTGAGAATCAAAAAATAGATTCTAATTTGAGTTCAAGATGATTGGACCCCATTTCGTTAAAAGTGCTGGGATCTCGTGAACCAAGGTTAGACATTGAGGGGTTGGATGTGGAGTAGGTCCCTGAAGTACCGGCAGAGAGAGAGAAGAGAGAAAAGAGAGCATTTTAAAAGAAGTAATCTAGCCACACGGTAAAGGACATTGGGCGCCCCGACTGGGATGTTGAGATAAGATGTGATGAATTCTCGCCGCCTAATTCAACCTTTAATTCCGTGTCGGGTCAGACGAGAAGGTGGCGAGGGACTACGCAGGATAGGCCCTGTTACCTGTATGTTTGGCTGCATTAAAGATGAGCGAATGTTTGCCCCTTTTTACTCAGGCTTATCTTAACCAGCTTATGCCACGGAAATATAGGCCCGGGTGTGTGAGGCTGGGTGAAGTGGAAAGATTTTCTTCAAACCAAATCATCTCATTTTGATGCAACGCCAGAGTGATGTGAATAACTTTGAAAACTATAAATATAATCATGTTTTGCAGACATTTGACTTGAATTTAAAGCAGTTTAGGTGTCCCACTGGAGTGGGTCTGTTTCACTATCAGGAAAATGATTAGGCCTACTTGTTTTGCCATTTTAGATTTGAATGGCTCCGTGTTATAACAGCTGAGTAATAGTTTCATTTTAGGGATTTTTTCTTTCATTGTCATTTTCACTTAATGGGTTAGGGTTAGATATATAATAAAGTATTCCTTTGCTTTGTCACAGCGCAACATTGCCAAAAAACAAGATTATGTAAATGTTGTCTCAAGTGTTTTGTTTTAAAAAAATATATATTTGTACGCAAAAATGAAGAACTCAAACGATATGGGTTAGAGCTTCAAATATAAATTATAAAGGCTTGATACAATTCTATATATCTGTGTTCATTTGTAGATTTGTTTTAATAGAAACACAACTGCTGGGCTTTAAACACTGTTTGCGTGCATCCCCTTCTAATATAATTTAGGTTCCACCTACAACACACACGAGAATTACAAGCTATATAAAATATAAAAAGCACTTATTTCTGCTAAAACGATGCTCTGCATGTGCTTGGTCAAGCAGCATCACAGGGATAAAGTGGATCAAGTTCAAGTTCATAGTGGACTGTACACAGGACTACAATCACATTGCGCCCCCCACTGGCAAACCTTTTGACAATTACCCCCCTCAAATGAAGGCATGCATGTTGCGAGAGCATAATTGGTTTCCATCGAAATGGGAAAACAGCATGCAGATACACATTTACGACAAAAATAATAAGGGAGAAAATGAACACAGGAGCTCCTGATCTCCACTTAACTTTAAATATTTTTGGAGACGTCTCGTTAGTGTGATAGTATTATGTGAATGGAGCCGTTCCTGCTGAATAACAGAGGTGTTGTGGGAAATAATTATCCGGCAAATATAAGATCCTGTCAAGCAATTGATGCCCTGCAATGATATCACACACGCGCGTAAAATCCACTTCCCTGATTTCCTCTCCACATAGTTGCAAAACAATATCGCGCACGGACATTCAGGTGGATTTAACATATAACAACAATAAACTGCGGCGTTAAAAACAAGCAGCAGATGTGCGGAATTGTGACACATAAACTATATTCCGTGTATTACGCACACGAGGTATCCGCTGCTATGTGGACAAGTGGGCATGTAAACACCACTTTCCCGTGTCCAAAGCAGCTCTAACCTCTGCAAATACATCCTAACTAGCAACAGACAAACGTGCGTTGATGTGGTGGAATCGCTTCTCGTGCTTCAGCTGAAAACTTGCAGGAGGAACGGCAGCAGCAGGCTCGCGCTGCGTCCGTATAGGCAAAGGTCTCTGGCCATAAAGCCCATGCATGCCCTTTAATGGCGAAAGAAACCTTGAAGGCAGCGTTATACAACACGGTAAACCAATACAAGTTAAAGCTCTCTGTCACGTTGTTTGAAAACTTCCACCAGATGATCCCGAAATATATTTCAAATATGTTTTGGACATTTCACTCCGGACAGCGGTGTGTGTGTCTGTGTGTCCGGACCACCTATTCAAATTCCCCCGAGGAAGTTGCCCTGTGCAAGGAAAACAAGAGGTGGCTCGCTAACAGCTAAATGAAGTCAAAATGAATGTCCACTTACGCGAAAACTCCCGTTTGCTCAAGTGCTGGGGTTTGCCTTGCTTTCGGCGAGACATGTTGCTTTAGTGGCGGCTTTTCAGCTGAGTTCACATTGGGAAATCCGTCCCTACAAAGGTAGACTCCAAATGAAATATCTTCATTGATGCGTCTGACATCCAAATAGGAGGAAAAAAAAGAAAAGGAAAAGAAAAGATGAACTGCAGATCACACAGAGGGTGAGACGTTGCGCGCTACGGGCTGCTGTGCGGACCTCTTCATGACTTTTTTGCAAAGAGAGAGTGATGGGGGTACGGCGATACCCCCCTGAGCTGCAAGTTCAAGTGCGGACGTGACGTTCCTGCGAACTTGAACGTCAGGAGATGGACGGACTGAGACAGAGAAAACATGGGCAGGGCAAAGCCGGCCAGTGGGAGGGGGACAAGGCGTAATAAAAACCAATGGACACTCATTATGGACTACCTATGGAAGGAGGGGGAAGAGAGAGAGAGGAGAGACCCCGGAGACACCAATGGACAGAGGGGATCAAGGGGGCTGGGCTAAGGGAGAGAGGGAGAGCGAGAGAGGGGGAGAGAGAGAGAGAGATTGGAGGAAGTACAGGAGCAGCAGAAAGCTCGTGGAGCAAAGGAGGATCAACCCAGCTTTACTGACACATATTTAATATAGTTTATTCTTATTTTCAGGCTGGGATACATTTCTGGTGGTCAAGTGTTTCCCGTGGATTAAGTGTTTCCCATGGTTAAAAAAATGTATATAGAGCAACCTGACCAACATTAATTTGAATATTTTAAAGGAATTTTAACAATAAAGTTGTACTGATATATGTGCTAATATTTATACTATTGACAGCTGTATTTTGATATGTTTAATTGTTAGTTTGATAGGCAGTAGGAAATATTTGTGTTTGTCGATTGTTACGTGTGAACCTGACTGCAGATGAAGAGCAGATTGTAGCTATAATATGGCACAAGCATCTTTTCCCTCTTTGAGATGTATGCATTGTTATGCATGGTCCTTGCTCAATAAAGACCCAACAAATATCTAATATTAATATGTTTTCAATTTTATCAAAAATGATTACATAAAGTATTTAAATTATTTGTATTATTATGTATTGATGTGACAGGAAGAGACCTTTTAATTTCAATGTTTTTATTTGTTGTAAACTGTGTTTAATTTGTGAGATCAAAGCTTTCTATATAAGCGATTTAGGGCTGCAAGTAATTATCTTTATTTTCCAAAATATGTCTATGCCAGTAATTCAAAGTCTAATGGAAAAACCTAAATATACTCAGTTTAATGGGATATACAAGTGATGAAAACAGGACATTTCCATATTTAAGAGGCTGGAAAAATCATTTCAGACACATTTCTGCCTGAAAAATTACCTTTATAAATTCAAAACATTAATAGATTGTCAAAGTATTAAACAATCATTTATTTAGTCAATCGATTAATGGATATCTGAACACATTTTCTATAAGAGAACCAAACAGTGTCTCTATATGTTAGAGAGAGGATCTACTTACTTTGATATTTGAACACAATGCAATTGTAAACAATTGGTTTCCTTAATGCAAGAGAGGGAGATAAGAAGATCAAATTAATATTAATAAAATATAAGTATCAACTAATAAATAATGTACCAAAAAACTGGATTTTAGCCTACAGCCTCCGATGCATTTTGATTTAAAGGCTACCATATAATGATGTAACTCCTTTAACACAGTGTTGAATCAGTTATCTATGCATAAACAATACACCTTACTCTATATTCAAAGTGAAACACTGATTGGTTTCCTCTGCTTATTTTTATGTTTTTATATCAGACAGTCTTTATGGATGGATAAGCAGACACATTTCTGATCTGAGCACAACGCTATTCCTTAAGTTCACTCTTTAGCCTTATGGGGTCATGAGGGAGAAAACACACTGCTGGAAGTTACTGCATAATATGTAATAATATTGGGGTATTATGTGTAGAATTTGTATCAAACTATTTATCATATCCGGTTTAGTTTTTTATAGTTTTGTTCTGATTTGTATAGCCTTACAGGAGCAGTCAGTAAAGTCTTCTGGATTTACAATCACATGCAACCAGGCAAATTATGTGACATTTGTAACTTAAAGAGTAAACTAATTATAACAAAGATATGTGAATATTTCTTGGAATTCCACTGCTGTCGTGAATGTGTTTTATTTGTTTGCATACCACAAAGCATGATGTTTTTATCCTTCAGGGACACCACTGAGGATTAATGCACCAATGAAGGGTGGCTGCACTCTAAACGATAGGCTAATAACTCCTGTGTAATGGAACCTCAACAGGGGTATTTAGCGCAAACAATGAATGTCAGATAGTAGATTATGTATGGCTCATATGGACCATGTTGTTAGAGTTATATAAACTACGCAAACAACCAAAAATAACCTTAACAAAATGATTTTATTTCTTCAGGTTTGGAAACATACCACAAACTTATTTTGACAAATTCATAACCGATAACATTTGAGTCACAGTGGTATCCCTATGATTAACATGAAAAAGTCAGGATTTGTTGAAATTCTAATTAATATCATGGAAAATGTATGTTTTAGGGTGAGTTTTAACAATTTAGGTTGTTGCTTATAAAGCCTCTTCCAAGATCTTCACTTCCCAGCTCAATACTTTGGCGCCATCTAGTTTTTTTATAGGAGAATACTTTAGCAAAAAACAATATTATACTATACTATTATACTTAATACCATACTGTCAATAAAACTACAGAAAAAGCATTTTATTAAAATCTAAACGTTTTTTATAATAACAATAATACTTTCTATATTTTACCATCATAAAGTGCATGTTCATGCTTAGTAATGTATAAACAATCTATAAAAGGATAATTCACAACGAATGAGGTCAACAATAGCAGCACATACAAAACAGATATGCGTTATATAATCATAAAAGGAGAACATAAAATGAGAATATTATAATGTGAATTACACATGTATATACCAATTGAAACAAAATAAAATCTATAATTTTCCCAAGGTTTTTACTTCTTTGTTGTTTAATAAACTGAATAATAGACAATTCAGTGATAGACAAAGGGGAAAACTTAGTGATTGTAAAAACAAAACACACATATAGAATAATGAGATAAATCAGATATTCAAAAGAGTAATAATCTGGATTATTATTATAACAAATATTATCTCTTAGATTATTAGGCAGAATCAGCCCTCATCAAAAAGTAGCTAAGAAATTCAACAATAGATAAAACCATGATTCAGAGATGGATAACTGCCGTCTAACTGTCGAACTGTCTCAAGCAGGATGCATTAAGGGTCAATAGTGAGTTAGCGAATCAGAAATGAATCTGACTTCCTGGTTCATTTGTTGTTGTTTTTGAAGCTGAGTCATGTCAAGTCTTGTAATAAACAATGAAGAACTGAAGTAGTGATCTTCAAAACAGAAAAAATGCTGAATAGTGCAATTAGTAGAAAAAAGACCCTGTTTTTTTCGAGCACCATTTTCTGGATTATCATAGATTCAAAGATTCAAGATTTCAAAAGCTTTATTGTCCTATTCACAGTAGCTAGAGTGTAATGGCAATGCAAATGTCCCAGGCTCTTCCAACAATGGATTATAAATATATAAGACATGGACAAGACAAAATAATCAAACAAAAAAAATTGTGCAAGACAAAACCGAGTAGCTATAACATTGTGAGATTAAGATTATTTTACAAGACATATTGACCTCATTAGCTAAGAAATACTTTGATCTATACCATATGAGGCCATTATTATTATTCACTGAATTCTCCAAAACCCAGCATTACTCATCAAATATGAGCAAGGTCGGGAGGCTTACTTTAAAGATGTTATCCGTTACAATTACTAGTTACCTGTAAAAATGTTTAATCAGTAACCTAATCTGAATATCATAATATAAAAGCAATGTAACCTGGTTACTTTCCTAAATATCAAATGCAATCCAAATAAAAACAAGAGAAAATGAATATCAATGAGATGTGTATCATGTAATTGTAAGACAACTGAACAATGTGACCTTAGAAAAGAAGATATTTAGTATAAAAAAGTAAGGTAAACTTGCCTTTCATTAAGCACATTCAGGCAGCAGGAGTATAGTTTCACTCTTACAGATCTGATCCTTTTACAACAAACACACTATGATCTTTTTAGGTTTCTAATAACATTATAATCCTGCTAGTAATCCCCCATTTTTAGAAATGTAACAGTAGTCTGACTACGTCTTTTTCTAATGTAACTGTAAGGGAATATAGTTACTTTTTTGCTGTAATCCTGAAACTCCCCAAGCCTGGCAACATACATATGTAAAAGACATAAAACAATTACACACAAAAAGTACCAAAGAGTAGGAATACTCTTTTACAAGTAAAAGTCCAGAATACAAAATGTTACTCAAGTAAAATTACAAAAGTATTGGCATCAAAATATACTTAAAGTACCCAAAAGTAAAAGTAGGCATTATGCAGATTGGTCCATTTCAGGAAAATATATTTATATGTTTTCATTATAATTATTGATCATTAAAGTGTTATCAAAGATGGTAAAGGTGCAGCTCGTTTGAATGACTTTGTATACTGCAAGGTAGATTGTGAATAAAAGTAGGCTACATGATTTACCTCTGAATTGTCGTGGAGTAGAAGTACAAAGCAGCAGGAAATGGAAATACTCAAGTAAATATAAGTATTACTCAAAAATGTAGTAAATGTACTTAGTTACTTCCCACCTCTGCTAAGGTTAATTGACATAATTAGCCCTCGTTAGCTGGGAAATTCTTATGAGTCTATATGTGTTTGGCAAAATCACTGCATTCTCCAAAACCAAGTATTACTCATCAAATATGGGCCACTCACAGTTTGCTGTCAGTATTACATAACCTCCCGATCTCCTCCTATGTGAGTGCACAGCGCCACCGTGAGGCCAAGACGCGGGTCTGCCGCAGAACAGGGCTGGGCGGCGGGGTGAGGATCAGCAGCAGCTCTCCATAACCCTCCACACATCGGATGCTGATCGTCCGTGGAGCCGCACCTGGTGAGTGACATGTCTAATCCTCCGTTTGTTTGTTTTCCTGCGATGCGCTCAGCTGTTTAAGGATGGATGGAGACGCTTCACAAAGAGCATCGCTGTGTTTGTGCGACAAGCCTTATTAGGCTCTATCCGTCGTCCATAACCGGGGAGCCTCGGCTGCACAAACAGCCTCTATAACCTGATTTACAAAAACACGTGATAAGTGTTGTCGTGAATCTGTCTAAATTAGCCTCTATTGGGCTTAAAGAGCACACGGACATGACAGTGAACGCCAAGGATCGATAGGCTTTAGTCGGTAATAAGAATTAAAGGAAGACAAAGTGTCGATATACATTTATGAATATCATTATGTGCGG
Source organism: Notothenia rossii (assembly GCF_949606895.1). Taxonomy (NCBI): domain Eukaryota; kingdom Metazoa; phylum Chordata; class Actinopteri; order Perciformes; family Nototheniidae; genus Notothenia; species Notothenia rossii. The sequence goes on along the minus strand of NC_136912.1, from coordinate 30,914,890 downwards.
TGTCTTTGTATAATATTATTCTAAGGCGTTATGTATTTCTGGGACGGTTTCGATATGATACGGCTCCATGATAAGCGCTGGGCCTAACTGGGCTAATTTGCAGGCTTGTCATTGGCCGACTGTAACCCATTCATGCACGCTTGGCGTGTTGTCATTTGCCGATTTATAGCTGTATATTCGTGTGTGGTCAAGCGTCTAAAAGTGAAACATGGGCCACTAGAAGCCACGCCACTGAAAGGGTTAACATGACCAGAAGGGGGTGGGGGGTGTCTGTCAGGTCCCATTGGGATCGAGTTGATGCACAAAAATGAGCCCCAGATATGACAACGTGTGCGTAATTACATCCCACTAACATACTCACCTATCCATTCAGAGCGTGAGTCAGCAGGGCCTGATGGTGCTCCTGCAGAGGGAGGACCGGCTGTTGCCTCAGAGAAAAGAGCTGTTGTCTGACAATCATATGAGAGAGCATCAGGGGAAGCAGAGATGTGTATTGCTGTCTTTGTCTTTAATGTCTATTTCTCCCCCACTTCCTGTCTCCTTTTGGCCATTGTGAGCTCATACAGACTTCCAGCATCCAATTAAAATAGCTGTCCTAATGCACATGTGCCGTAAATTCAATCTGCATGGATGCCTTTCTGACCTTTACCCCACTCCACTTTAATACAGCATCTTTATTTGACGTACACTGACAAGATTTTATTGATTGATCTGTAAGAATGAGTCCATCCACAAAGAGAATAACTTGTGCTTTAAAGGGGCCCTATTATGCTTTTGGGGGTTATCCCTCTCCTTTTTTGTGCATGAAAATGGTCTGCAAAGGCTAAAATCCCTGTGTAAGCCAAACCGACAAATTAGTCGACTTATCTACTAAGAAGGAGCAGCCGTATGAAATGTATTAGGATGTCTAAAATCTTCAAACAGTGTCTCGCTTTTATACACCTAAAGTTGTTCTTTCATGTTGTTTGCTGCTCTCCACACAGAGATGTGTCAGTGTCCTCAGGTGGTTCCCAAAATAGCTACAGTACATGATACGACACATGCACACAATATGTTTATTTTCTGTGATTATATAAAGCAGCGTGCCTCCTTCACGCCTGTAAGAACTTGTAATTGTATCGATCAAAGCATTATTCACAAATGGATGACTGCCGTCTAACTGTTCCTGTCTCCAGCAGGATGCATTAAGGGTCAAAGGTGAGCTAGCGAGGCAGAGATGAGTCTGACTTCCTGGTTCCTGGTGAGCGGCGGGGGCACGCGCCATCGCCTGCCCCGGGAGATGATCTTCGTGGGGAGGGACGACTGTGAGCTCATGCTGCAGGTGAGGCTGTCATATCTCCATCCAGGCTGGATTATTATCTGAAGCACTGAGATTAGCGTGGACAGTGATTGACTGGATTTTGTGTGATTTAGTCTCGCAGTGTGGACAAGCAGCACGCTGTCATCAACTATGAGCCCAACGCAGACGAGCATAAAGTGAAGGACCTGGGCAGCTTAAACGGGGTGAGTGTTTTATGTTTCTACTATCCTGTGTTTTACAGCTTCATCTACCTACTGCATAAAAGAGAAGCAATCTCTGAAATAGTAAGAGGCACACTATGTTTAACCAGAATCTGTATGAATCTCTACATACTGTATGTCATTTATCTGAATATAGTACACTGACACTAGAAGGCTGTTTCCACAATATGGTGTAGTTTTCCCGTTACTCACTGTAAATCTGACTCAATCATGGTTCAATGTGTGATTTACACAAGTGTGATGTGGAAGCGAGAAGCCTCCATTGCACTCCCAAAAAAAAAAACTGTTACAAATTAACAGGGTTTCTCAATGACAATGGTAAAATAAAAGGAGAATTAGACAAAAGATTACCAAAGAAAAACGATAATAATTAGACAAAACCAAATGTGAAAGAAAAAAATTATAATCAATCAGTAAGACCAAAAATCAGGGGGTCATACTCTAAAGAGAGCATGATGTGAAAAAAAAACAATAAAAAAAGAAACAATAAATGATAATATAACAAATATCTTCAATGTAGTAAAGTACAAAACTTGTGTCCGATTTGCCAAAAAAGGACGGATAAGCTTTATGCTCTCATAACACAAACAGGCATTGCTTTTGCCAAATTACAGTATAAAAAAACAACGATTCAAACATATTGCAAAATATACAGAATTCTGACCAAGCAGGAGATCCAAACTTTTACATTTGGTTGTGATTCAGTACCCAGTCCTTAACATAACCCCTTTCTGTTTTTGTCTACAGACATTTGTCAATGACGTCAGAATACAGGAGCAGATCTACGTCACTCTGAAAGTTGATGACAAGTTGAGGTTTGGATACGATATCCTTTGAATCTTTTGTATGTGTCCATCCCGGTGACACACAGGACAAGGTCAGTGGACCCGGACGACACTGTAACTTTATCTGCTCTTGAATAGCTGTGAATGCTCATTGCAATCTGCCTGCTGCATAATAGATAAAGCTATCCGTGCATGGTTCTCACCCCTGCAAAGAGTTCTTTCACCTTAACCTGCCTCACATACCAACCTGTTCACCGTGCTTCGAGGACAGATGCATATTCCGGAGGAGGCCCTCAAGGTTAGACAGCACCTCATGCATGTTCATGTGTCAATGTACAGTAACAGCGTGAAAGACCTGCTCAAAACAGTGCAGCCAGAAGGCCCTTACATTTTTACGTCACTGTGTAAAAAAAACCCTGAAAGGAGTGGATTTTAGTTAGAGAGCAAAACGTTGTGCTGAACCAGGCAAAAATATTTTAATAATAGAGTGATGAATCTGCAGCTTCAGAATCATCACAGCAAACTGCCCAGGTAGCTGAAAAGGAATAGGATTTCATCTTAATGAGGAAGAGATGCAGTAATATTCCGGACGTATCCTCAATGATATGCAACATGCAAGTGTTCTTAAATATCCAATAAAATAAAATCTGGCTTATCACATCCGTCAGCATGAGAAGTTCAGCAGCCAGCTGCAGCTCAACCAGAGGAAACCTCCGGAGAAGGAAGCGTGTAAATCTGAGGCCAAACCCTCCAAGGCAGCAGCAGCAGAGGGTGGGGGGGCCGCCGCCGCCACCGCCGCCATGCCTTCTGAAGCCAGCAGGGTGGAGGACAAGACGCCAGGTGAGAAGAGCAAATCAATGACACAGATCTCAGTGTTCAGAAGCCACTTTCACAAATGTACAGGAGACTTAGGATATCATATCGATGGGCGCTGTGGGCAAGAGGGTTTCAATGTTAACAAGTACAATTGAGTCATTTATTTGTCCAATGACTATTTTTTTACTTCCATAACATTATGTCATCACTATGTTACCATTGTGCTTCAATTGGCTAGCGCTCCAACACATTGTACGTGATAGGCTAAGGGGCGGGAGCAGGACATTTCTAAGCGGTTGACCAATCACAACAGAGCCTGCTAGTTAACCAATCAGAGCAGACTGGGCTCTGGTTTCAGACAAAGGGTTAAAAGAGTTGCTGCAGCACAGGCAGTATGAGGAAAATAAAGACCTTTTTGAACTTTAAAGCATGTTAACATGTCCCAGTAGAGGCACACAATACAAATAGGAAACGTGAAGATGGGCATAATAGGAGCCCTTTAAATCTGTATTAAATGTTTTAGTTGTGTAAAATGTACCCATCTCATTCCATCATTCAACTGATGTGTTTCTTTTGCCAGGGGACGTCTCAGTGTTACACAAAATCACGCCTCTCTATGGCCAGCCTGCCTGGTGGGGAGATGAAGAAGCTAAGAACCGGCAACCAGGCAGGCCAGAGGAGAAGACCTCAGATCGGAAGCGAGAGAAAGCTGAAACAGGTGTTTAAATAACTCTAAAACCAAACGATAAAATGTGTTGAAATATCTCTATTTTACGCTCCTTTAAGTCTTCCTTTAATGGATGAATCTTTAGTTTATTCCCTTAGCAGTGCTAAACATCCCTTATATATCCTCTTTATTTCGGTCAGACACCAAGAAGAGTGCAGAGGCCCCAAAATCGGCCCCACAAGCCGTTTCTAATCAGGAGCCCAGCTACTTTGAGATCCCAACCAAGGACACTGCCTCGGCAGGTAAAGTGAGTGGTGAAGCCCCCTCACGAGATCAAGATGCTTCTTCTGCCGCAGATCCAGGCCATGGCCACGCCTCCTTCACCATTGACTTTGACCCAATGGCAGCAGGTAAAGTGAGCACCAAAGATCGGGTTGCGAAGGTCGGACCGGAGACCAGGCCCCGACCCAAAAGGGGTGTCGGGGAGGAGCTGAGTCCACTTCAGACCGCCATGGTGGCTGCAGAGGTTAAGGTCGCTGACTGGCTGGCCCAAAACGAGCTGCCATTGGCTCTTAAAGAAACGGTTGCAGAGGAGGATGGGGAAAGTGTGAAGAGTGATGTGCCTGTGCAACTGAAGAGCCTCAAAGGTGGGTATGGGCAGCCATTTGGCCGAGGTGGGAAGTAGTGGAGTACAAATACTTTGTTACTGTACTTAAGTACATTTTTCTGGTATCAGTCATTTACTCCACGACTTTTTACTTTTACTTCTCACATTTGCATAACAGGTTCGTTACTTTAGTTTTAATTTGTGTTTGGTGGCATGATCATTATTATTTAGAGTCATTGCGTGCTTGTGTATTTTAACACGATCCGTGTATCCATCATTTCCTGGTCTTCTCTAAACAAGAGCCACCAATGAAAAAATAAAAACGTGGTTCAGCATCGAAACATTCATTTGCTAACAATGACATTATTGTTCTATTAATATAAAGGGAGGCCAGTTACTCTAAAAAAAAGATAGTAGTTACTTACTTTTACTTGAGTAAAGAAGTTTAGTCAGTACTTCTACTTTTACCAGAGTATTTTTAAACATGAGTATCTACTTCTATTTGAGTAAAGGATGTGTGTACTTTTGCCATCTCTGCCATTTGCCATGTGTCTACAATATAATAATTCAGCCTAAGCCTCTTTTTTACCCTCCTTTACATTTCGTCCCATAACCTTGTTTACCCCTCCCATGCCAGGCAGTAAACATGAGGACGGTACACAGAGTGACTCAGAGAACGCACTTGGAGGCAAAGGCAGGGCCACAACAATGGAGGAGCGCTCGTGGGGGCTTTGGGGCGGGATGAAGATCAGAGAAGGTCGAGCTAACGTACCGGAGGGGCTCTTCGCAGAGGAGGACAGTCCGGCTCGCCGTCGCAAGTCTTCAATTTCTAAAGCAGCGTGTGGATTCGTAGAGAGGCGACGCGTAGAGGCAACACATCAGCAGGGCGGACGCGATGAGGGCTATCACCATGGAGATGACTACAGTGACAGGGGGACCTATACCATTGAGCTGGAGAATGGAGATCAGGAAGAGGAAGAGGCAAGGAAAATGATAGACAAGGTGAAAAGAAAGGGTCAGGATACTGGTTTAGGGTTTTATTTTAATGACTATCTTATTTGTGTCTTTAGATTTATCCTAAATTAACCAAAATTACCGTTAGATGATATTTGCTAACATTAATTAAATTAAATAAACATACATTTTCAAAACACTTGTAATACAAATGATTAACGTGTTAATGTGAGAAATCAGCTAGGGAATTTTAATATCAACAAGGTACTTTCTTTACCCAATACATCTGAAGTGTCTTGCAAAATACATTTTACAACATATATTGTCGATATTCTTATGATACGTTTTATTTCTAATACTTTGTAAAATATTATTCTCCAAAAAACATTGCAAAAATAGATTGAAATTTGTTTTGGGCTATTGACAATATTTGTAGATTTTTGGATTTATTACGCTCTGTGAAAAAATGTTGACCCTTACAACACCTAAGGAAACGCTGAATTTGCATATTCAAATATACAATAACACTGGGCATACACTTTCTGACCTTTTCATGTGTGTATGTTGCAGGTGTTTGGTGTGGATGAGCAGGAGGGTGGGTGTGTGTCCAGGCTGGGGGGTGCTGACCAAAGAGAGGGGCTCACCTCCCAGAGGTCTGGTGGAGACAGAGGGAAGCATGGACGCATGGAGACAGAGGTGCAACAACTGAAAGCTTTCAAATTCAACCGAAAAAGTTGTCATGTCTCCAAACACAGTGAATTATAATAATTATTCTCGTGTATCTTTCATGCTGTACAGGTACTGTCTGAGGAACTGATGGTGGGCGGTCCTCGCTGGGTCTCGCAGTGGGCTACTCTGGCTGCCAGTCACATCAGGACAGACCCTGAGGGATCCGGAGGGGAGAGTCACATCATGGCCACAGAGGACAGAGGTACTTATCTAAAATCTAAATGGAAAAGACAGAAATAATTCAGTTTGTCAATTTATTTCAAATTGAAGTTACGTGTGTGTGTGTCTTTAACCCACCGCTAATGGATCAAACACACACTTAAAAACATACATTTTTAAGCATTATAAATCAAAGATTTCCAGACAATTCATTAAAGGATACATCTAGTGCTCCTTTTCACGTTCATACTTGTATTTTGGGTTTTACTAGAAGAGGATGCTTATTGTTAAAGTAACACGTTTTTTTTTCTTGCACTGTCTATCTGACATTAATTGACCCGTGGTATGAAACGCTCCGTTTCAGTGCCTGTCTCTGTAAGCCAACCTCACAAAAAAGATAAAGAAATGAAGATGGCGCCGGTGATGATGGCTGCCGTGTCTTTGGCTCCTCTCCTCTTGCACTGTTGTATCTGTTTTATTTGTTTTATGTCCAATATATATTCATGTTGCACTGTTGGAGGAGCCTGACTTAAGTTTTTCTTTGCCATATTTACATTGTTGCTACTGTGCACATGACAATAAAGCCTTGAATGGAAAATGGAAAAAGGCAAAATCTGCTCTGATTGGTTTGTGGCAAAAAGGTTAGTTCTAGCAATTGATAAGGATAGGAGCGGTATAATGTAAAGAGATTTTTTTGTTATCAAGGCGCCACCCACAACCCACAACTGGGTGGTTTTATTTCACATATTGTGTGTTAGTGGGCACTCCATATCCGATTAATATATTTGCATAATCACTGTTTTCGTTTTTCATAATATGTCCCCTTTAAAGTATGAAGAACATGAAGATTCTGTTGAATTTGGTAGAAAACAACAGTTTTATCAAACTCTTGGAGCCAATGCATCTTTTCTTCTAGCATACCCCCCACCATTGATATGTAATTCCCATCTTTCCAAGAATCCTCTTTACTAATAAAAGTGTTTTCTGTCTCTCAGCTGAAATAAGTGAGTCCAGCCACTCGGCCTCATTTGCCTCGTCTGGCTACACAGAGCGTAAGAGGAGAACCCTGCCCCAGCTGCCAGGTGAGGAGCTGGTCCTGGGAAGGAGGACCCCTGGCGCGGGCCTTCGTACGGATATGGGGGAGAAACAGGACACAGAGCTACAGGAGAAGGAGAGCAATGAGGAGAAAATGTCCCGGGGAAGGAATCGAACAGGTCACTGCCCTGGTGGAGTGGGCAGTCACGGTGGCAGCCCTAGTCGCTCCTCTCCAGCCAAGTCACAGGACAGCGCTGGTGGGAGATCAGGCCAATCAGGTGTGTTGGCAATGCTCCCCCCTCGTCCATTAACCGGTGGGGAGAAGAGAATGGAGGAGGCACGGAAGAGGAAAAAGGAAGAGGAAAAGGCCAGGGAAAGTAGTGGCAAACCATTGTTTAGGCAGGAGAGTTTTACTGTGGATAAACCGAGTTCCAACCCCTCCATTGAGCTCCGACCTCGTATCCAAGCACTCACAGGCAGCAGAACTCAGATCAGGGAGGTCGGCCTTGAGAACACATCGCTGCAGAAAGACTCAGAAGCTGTGGCCGCCTTTTTAGAGGCGAATGTGTCAGACCAAGGTGATCCACCAAGTCAGTCCATCGAAGGCTCCTTGTCACCAGAGTCAGACGTTGACACGACCAGCACAGTAAGCCAGGCCGAAGGAGCGAGAAAAGTGATCCAGAAACGGCGGATTTTAGCAGGACAGCAAAGGGAGAGAACAATGGTGTGCTCATCTGGCAAAGGCCCGGCCGGGGGCCGAGAGACCCAGGACAGGAGGGTCAAGGCCAGGGCACCTGCACCTCCGAAGGCTAGTCGCCCCTGGGCCTCCCTGGACCTCACGGACGATGATGTCAATACCAACTCGCTCCTCTCCGACTCCCTGCCCAACACACAGGAATCTAAAAGCTCTACTACCAGAGCCCCGACTGGGAGCAAAACAGTGGGGGCTAGCACCAAGGCTAGTCGGGCTAAGGTCAGCCAGGCCCCAGCCTCTTCTGCAGCCAGTAAAAACACCAGTGGTCCCAAGCCGAGGCCCACCAGGGCGTCCCTGCTGAGGCGATCCCGGCATGGGGATTCCTCAGACACCGAACCTGCTGATTTCGACCGGATGTCGGTAGCTTCTGAGGCCTCCACAGCGAGTTCCACATCCAGGACAGGGATGGCAAGAAGGGGAATGTCCAGGATAGAGGCTCTGGCACAGCCTAGGAGGCAGAGAGTGAGCTCCCCGTCAGCCCAGAGCGACTCAGAGGCCACAGTGACAAGGGGCAGAGGTCTAGGATCCCGGAGTGTAGCAGGGGATTACTCCATCAGACAAGGACTCAGAGGGTCCAATTTGAGCTCAGTGTCTGGACCCAGGGCTCGGGCTAACAGCGCCTCCAAGCTACCTGATAAGAATAGAGGGACCGCTTCCTATGGACACATCCCACCTGCTTGTAAGTAGTAATGTTAATATTTCCATATGAAATCGTTTTATCTGATGCTTTTACTGTCTAAATAAGACGTCTAATACATCTAATAATCTGTCTCGAAGCCCTGAGAGGGAAATGAGAAAATATTTTATATAAGTCTGATCTTAGTAGTTTACAGTTTTCGTATAAATCTTTCAATAAAACACTGTACACTGCTGAGTAGTTGGGAAACATTGTACATCTAAAAGGGCCAGATATTTTTTCTCAGGAGTTGGAGATCAAAACAGAGCAAAAAGAAGAGCGAATATCGGATTTTTCAGTTTGCCAGAAACTCTTAATGAATGCTAACGTTGCTCAGTGCGTGGATAGGCGACTGTATGCTTACATGTTTGCCTTATAAACCTGACTGTTGCATTTACAGCACATTTGAAGCCCCGTCTAAACTAAACTTCCGCTCTATCCAAACATTAGCTGGCACTCGGTGGCGCCGCGTGCCTGTGGATTATGCTTCCACCTCAGAGGACGAGTATGGCTCCAACCGGCACCTTTCCAAGCAGAGCCAAACACGGCCATTCCCTTCCACTCGGGTAGCCCAGCTAGGAGGCTCCGCCCCCGCCACTCCTAGTCCTACAGGTCTGTCTGCTCTGAGGCAGCAGTCCAAGGAGCAGGACGAGTATATGAGAGACTGGACAGCACACAGCGAGGAAATAGCCAGGTACGTGGGTGGGAGTGAGAAGTACTCCAGAGTAGTAAGGGAACACTGATGAGTCATGATAACATTTTTAAAACATGATTCTTCTGCTCCAAGTTATTCCTGTTATTACTTGTTGTTATTTGATTTGATTTTGTCGATATTGAAAATAATTCATTTCCGTGCGATCTGATATAAAAAGGTATCACTTTTAATTTATTAATTTTGTATTCTGTTCTTGCACATATCATATTCTATTTACATGTATATAGACTTTTTGCACTCTTTTTTATTTTGTATTTTATTATATATGTTGTGTTGTTGGAGGAGCTCAGGTCAGAAGAATGTAATACCATGTCTACACTGTAGCTATGTGTATATGACAATAAAAACTTTGAACACTGAAATTGAACAATTTGAACAATGGGGATTTCAAGTTTTTGATTATTCATCAGGATCAGCCAGGACCTAGCCAAAGACCTCGCCATGCTTGCCAGAGAAATTCATGATGTGGCCGGAGAGATCGACTCAGTCAGCCCTGCAGCCACCGACCCTGGAGCTATGGTAGTCAAAACTGTATGCAATTATTTCTATCTGATTAGATAACTACAAAAATATCAAGATTTGTATTACATTTCTGCTGCACAGGTGGAGGAGCGTGTGTTTGATGACAGCTTGGATCAGAGTGGTGCTTCTGCAGAGCACAGCGGCATTGTGGGAACCAACGGGCGCTCTGTGGAGCTTCGACCCCGAGGCTCTGGTGGACAGAGCTCACGCTCCATCCGCAGACAGACATGGAATAGAGATGACGTGAGTCGCTCTTTTGATATCAAACACAATTCTGCTGTGAGGCAATCTGCATGACATAGGGATATCGAAGAGTTTGAATTATCACAGATTTTTCTCATTCAAATCTGTATTTCAAGTATGGAGAAACATTGGAATTTAATGTACAATATGTGTTACTGTGAAATCGGCTGTCGGAAAATGTAAACATTAACTATATTTCCACCTCAATGCCTATTTACTTTTCGAGCATACTTTATGTTTGGTACAGAATTGTGTTGCAGAACAATAAAGTCACTCTGTACCACAGCATGCCACTAGAGGGAGCTCCATATCTCCAACAGCAGATACCTTTGAACAAATATCTGCTTAAAACTGGACCAAAAGCTACTAGTTTAGCCAATGAGAAAGAATACTTTGCAGAACGCATGATAAGTAATAGCTAAAATTAGGTTCAATTTAACAAAATCATTTAAAAGACTGCTTTATATTTCTTGCTTTATCTGCTTTGATTGTTTGCCTTTGTTAAAAATGTATTGGTTTTTTTCATCATGTTTCAGTCGGTGCTGGACAGTTTACTACTAACATCGGTCTCTCAGCTTTCAGCGAGAATACGTCAGTCTGTTGATAAAACAGCCTACAAAATAAGGTACATTAAATAAATATACAGACATTTGTGAAAAGAAAAAAGAAATTTTTTGTTACGGTTTAATGGTTTCTACATTTGAGATTAGAACGGTCAAATGCTGGATTAATTGGAAGTCAAGATTGTCGCTTAAAATCTGTTTTTGTGTATAGGGTCTGCGACTAACAATTGTTTTTATCATGGTTTAATTTGATGACTATTTTATAGATAATTTAATTATCATTTGGTCTATAAAATCAAGGCAAGATAATGAAACATTTGAAAAGTTTCTTAGTTTCTCAAAATCCAAGGTGCTTTCCTCAAATGTCTTGTTTTGTCAGTCCAAGGCATAAAGACATTCAATTGAATATGTCATACAAGGACAGAGGAGAAAACTACATTAAAGTGGTTTAACACTTACATTTCTTGCAATATTTGCATGAAAATGCATTCTTTATTATTAAATGTATTTTTCATGTTGATGAACTACTGAATTAGAGTTGAAGTTTTGAATTTAAATCTGGTTTTAATGATAAAATTGTTCTTACAAATTCACACGTGCAGAAAAGGATTGTTAAAATAGAAACCCTTTAAATCAGGTGTTAAGATCTTGTCTGTGTTTGATGTTGGAACTAGGCCAAGCAATCTGTTTGAGTGGCACATCACAAAGGTTTACTCTGACAACCGGCTACATGTCTCATTATAACAACTCAAAGGGAGACAACTCAAAGGCCTTCTTTCATTCCTACAATACACAGACAATGATTGAAACAGTCAACTCATACTTATATAAAGAAGCACATTTAACATATTCATGTATTTTACTTTCATCTATTTCCATACCAACTTGGCCTCCAGGATCCTCTTCAAGGATAAAGAAAGAAAATGGGAAGAGATTGAGAACAAACTGCAGGAAGAGCGCGACTCCTTACTACTCAAGAGCTCCAACAAGGTGATGTCCCCTCAAACAATGTCTGTTTTATTTGCTGAAGGCTGGGGAACTATGCAGGACAGTAATACTTCTAGGCACGTAGCAGTTTGCCTTTAAAGATGGCAATACCTTTCAGTCCAACTTTTACCAGACTGAAATACCTCTATTGGATGGCCATAAAATTAGGTTCAGACGTTAATGCTTCCCTCAGGTTGAATTTTAATTACAACAGTGATCCTTCAACCTTTCCTCTAGCATCAGCAGGACAACATTTCATTTTGTCGTTTTATATTGGTTTCTACAAAAGTAAGGACATTTCTATCAGCCTCAGCTGTACTTGGGATACATTGCTAATAAAAACAAGTTTGCATGCTACCACAAAACCAAAATGGTGAACATGCTAAAAAACATACCTACTAAATCAGGAAGTTTACATATTTGTTGTAACCATGTCAGCATGCTAACGTTAGCATACCAAAATGCTTCCCCTAAAATGTTTTTTATACACTTTTTATCATTTATGAAATATCAAAATGGGTGAATGTTTTACTGTGTGTGTTTGTCAAAACAGATTTTTTTTCTCAAAAAATATTCAAGATGGATTATCCTTGCATAGCATTTTGTGCTGAGTCACCTCTAAGGGCTTCCATAGATTGAAATCATAACTCAAATCTGAATGTATGCTATGTATAACTATGTATTTATGATATAACATTAAACAGAGAAACTACTGCACATATTAAAGGTTGCCATAATTTTATATTAACTGGCTGGCAATAGCTCTTTAGAAAAGGGTCACAGAAAAAGTGTAATTATGTTTCTGCATGGATACACATTAGATAGCGTGTGATACATATTTTTGGTGAAGAACACAAAAAAGTGGCACAAGTAACAGTTAACACAGCTAACTTTATACGAAAAATATCTGCACATCCAAAATGTCTGCAAGTGGGAAGAAGTGCAATTTGTGGTTTGACTGTGAGGCATTATGATACATTCATCAGACACATTTCAGGGGAGTGTAATCAGCAGAGTGTTTGCTTTTTGGCACTAGTTGAGCATAAATTATTACAAGAAGAGAGAGTGAAATGTAATTTGAAAAAGCTACTCTAATGAATAACTTTGCTATGGATATTGCTTATGTTTTTTTTGTTATCCATTAGCTTTTGAAATGGTGATATTATTGCTATACAGTTTAACTCCACTCTTTCTGTTTCCTTTGCAGTCATACACAGTACAATATCTGATTACTTACCGAAGCAGTCACAGTGACAGTATAACAGCTTTTCTGGAGGATCAAATCAAAGACAGACACACACATGCCATTTAGATAACCATGCAAAACTTTTTTTGTAGCACACAAAATATGGTTGTTTATTTTGATATAGAAAAAATAATTACAGGCTGTAGCAGTAGCAAAAAGTTAGAGTCTACAAATCTCACACCTCTCTCGAGGGCAGGGTCATAAATCATACAAGCCTGTCCTCATGTGAACCCCTGAAGAGATATGTCTATCCACCTAACAGTCACATTGCTCATAAAGCATTACTGAGCAAATACACGGCACAGCTCCAAACCTATTCCTGCAGTGTCGAGCAGATGAATGGAGTTGATTTACTTTATGTATGAACTTTCACTTATTAAATCACATCAACCAATTAAAAGCTTTTCTTTATTTCCACTTAACAGGAGCTTTCAACCATCATTCAAGACCTGAGGAGAGTGGAAAGACAAATGCTCGGTATGGATGTGATGCTTTCCTGTAGTATTTATTACACTGCCACACGTCAAATTACAAGTGTATTTTGTACTGTGTTAAAGGAATACTATGCCAACAAAATTACAAGATACAGTTACTGTGTTTCCAAGAGAAAATAAATGATTGCATGCCCCCATAGAGAACGAAGAATCTAAAAAGTGAGTTTGATACATTTAGTTAGACTGGGATTAGACAACAGCAAAATTGATATGTTTTAAAAGTAAGGTTTAGTGAAAATGTATTTGTTGGGAAGAAGTTGGTATATTACTGGTCAGTTTTTGTAACAGAAGGCCAGTTATTTATATACAAAACCATCCTTTTTTTGTTGAATCATTCTTTTAAATGTAAGCATATTATTGATTATATTTCAAACGTTGCTTTTTGGACAGTAATTGACATGATGGTGGATCCTGATGGCACCCTGGATGCCCTGTCCAATATGGGCGTGACCAGTCCTTTGGCTGACCAGAAGGCGAGCCCGGGGGCTCAGCAGGGGGCGGCCGTGTTGCACCCTGAAGTTGGAGCACCCTCCAGCACACTCTCCAGGCCAGAGGGACGGACCACTGAATCCTGCGAACCTTAACACCACGGAGAGGTGGCAGAGCGAGAACAAGGGCTCCGTCAGAGCCCTAGATCCTACACTGATACAACAAGGACATATATAAGAATGCATCCTTTATGTTCGACATATCCTGAAAGTGTGGGGTTAGAATTATTGTAACAAGTGTATCGTTTGAGACAAAGGAGGAAAGAGAAGGAGAAAGATGCCTATTCTGTGGGAGAGCCACACTGCCCTGTCTGTCAATCAAAGTGACTTGTGATTGAACTTTTACAAAAAAGCTATGTGAGATATACAGTATGAAACACAACAGTACTATTTGTTGGGCTAATGAAGAAGATGTAACATACAGTGACCCATCTGGGATCTGTGTTGCTTTTCATTCTTACAATCCATTATCTACGGAAGCCCTGAGAAACAAAAAGGGAAAACAAATGTTTTGCCGTGATAACCTTTCTAAATTCATAAAAAAGTATCTTTCTCTATCTGTAAAACAGGTAGGGAATAACATTTATGAGTAAGATATTTTTTCTTTGTTGTTGTTTACTATTTTCTGTGAAAAGTTTTGCCAGGTGAATTTAATTTTTTTTTTGTCAAGAAACATTTTCAAAACATTTTTAACCTAGGAAACATTATCCTAGATTTTTTTAATACAGGAAAGAAAAATACTTTTTTTCTCATTTGCATCTTTGGGCTTCCGTACATATTCTTTTAAATATTTGAAAAAAGGATACATGTAAATGAAGACAGGGTTTTATGTTGTAATTTCCCCCCCCCCCCCCCCCCCCCCCCAAATCCTGATAAAATCGTATCACTGCTTCTTTTCCAAGCCTTCAAATCTTGCGGTTTGAATCAAAAGCTGACTTAATGCCAATGCAGAGCCTATGAAGGGGCAGAGGTGTCACAAAAGGAAGAGTGTGTGAAACTGTTTTTCTACCCAGCCATAGGTTATTTATATTCATTAATATAATGTTGCAATTGTAATCCCCAAACCTGCCTCAGTAATGATTTTCCATCAGAAAAGAGCAGCTTTTGCTAGGAAAAGAACTGGGTATGTACAGTATGTACTAGGGGTGCACCAAATGGGAAATTCTTGGCCGAAACCGATACCGAAAATAGGAAACAGTTGGCCGAAAAAAAATGATTAATAGAAGTATATATATATAGAAATATATAGAAATATATATATATAGAAATATATATATATAGAAATATATATATATAATGTATACATTTTTTACCAATGTTGTTCAGCTACCTGATTATGGAAAAATACATGATTATGGCAAAACTTAACTTAAATAATAATCACTATTATGGGTCCATAAAACATTTATTCAGCACTTTTGAATGCATACAGTACATTAATTCCAAGTCAAGTGCATTTTCTTTTCTCTGTAGGATAACTACAACAAAGTGCATTCAGAACAAAGCCAAGGTGCTTTAAAACTGCATAAACATCTAGGCCAGTAGGCCTACATCAAAATAGTGTAAATAAAGACTGTAACAGCCAGGCCTTCAACAACAACAAATGCACCTATAAGTTTGGTAACCTAACGTGTTGTTGTGATGACGTAATCAAAACGCGGCGACAAGCACGGCGCGCGACCATGCTCGCGGCTGGCTCACAGCCAACATGTCTGCCGCTTGGAGATATTTCAAAATATCAGAGAGAGAGGCGCGGATTGCGATTTGTAAAACGTGTTCAGCTGACATTTCTCGAGGGGGTGTAACTGCAAAGACTTTCACCACTTCGGGATTACTCCACCACTTGAAATCAAAACACCCGGACAAATATGCGGAGTATGATCAACGTAACCCTGTTCTCTGACATTTGGTGATATGTTTTCGAAAGCCGAAAGGGCCTTTTTAACCATTTTCGGCCGATAATTTTCGGTGGCCGAATATTCGGTGCATCCCTAGTATGTACCAATGTTAGTTATAGTTGAATCAGAAACTCTCATCCATGCCTTTCTTTTTCCTAAGGCGATGTCATTTGAAACCAGTATCAAATATAGACCGTGTATGTTAATAAACAAAACTATTAAATCAAATGTAGCTCCCAGAAAGGTTTTCCTCTTCCAAATGTATTTTTTGTCACAAGTGCCCTGGATCAAACAATCATTATATTTGGAGATGAAAGATGCCAGTGTATAGGAGATGGTGTTGTTTTGCACATTACAAAGCTGTTATATGGACATATTCATCTCTGAGGGAACAGGACATGACGTGCCCCTGTGGCGCTTCTTTTTCATGCCCCTCAACCAAAAACTAAACAGGGTGAAAGCCAGCTGCCTGTGGATGAACAGATTGTCAAATTATTTCTGATAATGATGCGTTTAAACCAGCGTAGACAAAGTCCTGCAGCTTTTTTATTGTTACCGATGCAATGGAAGGATGGACAGTATAATGGTTTTCCAATGTCTTGCCTCATACCAATGTTTACACATGAATGTAACCCGAGAACTGTTGAAACATTTTAGCCAAAACAACTTGAATAAATATTCATATCTACATTTTGTGCTCAGCACCTACTGATCTTTGTCTTTTATTCTTTTTGAGCATTTGGAGAATCTTTAATTTTGATGTTTTGTATGACGTTTTTTTCTTTTCTTTGTAATGATGTCAGGTCACATGTTGACCTGGCTATACCTGTGTATTGTTTGTCTTATTTCCAATAAAATGCATGATTATCATGAGCTGTTTTATTTTTTCCACATCAATTATACTGCAGCGAAAGATTATAGTGTTATTCAAAGTGGTGCTTACATAGTTTTCGGTGAAAGTTACTGCGCTCAGTTTTTAAAGAACTTGCTACTGTTGGCACTCCTGTTTCACAAGTGTAAGTGATTTGTCAGTATATTTGAAATGACTAGGTTAGCTATTTTAGCTAGCTAGCTTACAGTAATAATGATATCGGAAGACAGTGCCGCCCCTCCCTACACGCAGATCCCGCAGACTGCGTGGGGCCTCATCTTATGCGCAAATGCGGCACAATTACGAGCGCCACAGTTTCCCCGCAGCGAGGCTCCGGCGTTAACAGTTTATGCAGTGCTTTTAGTAAATGTTGTGTATGTTTTGTGTAGTTAGTGAAGTTGTTTCGTCATTTGCCTGTGTTTTGGATATTTATGTTTTTATTATAATATTATATATGTATAGCATTTTTTTAGCGGTTGTGCCAAATTTTCACCGGTTTGCCACTGTAGTAATATTATAAAAACTATCTTTAACTCAAGTACATTTACATGACAGCAGTAGCAACTTTGCACATTTCAATTTGACATGCA
Source organism: Notothenia rossii (assembly GCF_949606895.1). Lineage (NCBI taxonomy): Eukaryota > Metazoa > Chordata > Actinopteri > Perciformes > Nototheniidae > Notothenia > Notothenia rossii. The sequence continues at coordinate 30,897,570 of NC_136912.1, read as the reverse complement.
AATCATTTGATCAGAGTAGTCAAACTGTATTACGGGTGTACAAGGAGTGGACCCAAAAGCACCAAGGCAGACGCAAGATTCAAGTACAATAAAAAGTCTTTACTTGAAAAAGCAGAAACAGTACAAAAATATATACAATAAAGAATCTACACTAATGTTTACCTAAATAATAACTAGAAAAATACTTCTACCTGATCTTACCTTACTATAACTAAATCTACAGACAATGACTATAACTTAGATACTTAGATGCAAATTGGATAACGCTGGAGAGTTTGGCAAAAGACACAAGACAAGCTGGCAACAAACAAAGGAAGACAGGACACTATACAAGAGGGAAGTGGGCACAGGTGGAAACAATCAGGGGCGGGGCAGACACTGATGATGGCGGGAAAACAACCAAGGCAGGAAGAAAAGGAATCAGGAACGAGACAAGGTGAATACAAAATAAAACAGGAAGTAACATAAATAACTAAACTAACAAAAAGCATTTAACGCAGTTGCCGACGCACAACAAGCTGCTCATTCATCTTCTACAATATAAAATAAAATGACAGGCTTACATTCAATAAAAAAATTGACACTTCCCATGAAAAATTATAAATAATGCTGTTTTATAGTTTGGAAACTATTTGCTAACAAGTTGGCAATAATGTTGTTTTAACAGCTTTTCGTTGCTCCTATAAGTGGACAAAAAAATAAGTTATCGCAGGGTTAAAGGAAGTAAAAATTGTGTAAAAGGAGTAACTTGGACTGCTAAGAACGCATACTTTGGAAATGTCCGACACATAAATAAAAGAATATTGGTACTGATGAACATTTTTAATTAAATGAAAAATATTTTAAATCCAGTCAACTAAATCAGATAATCAAGATTAACCTAGGTCAAATAAAAAGCTGATTAATCTATTTAAGTGTCTAATTCTTCATCAGCCCAGATTCTCCTCTTGGCAGTCACCAGCCAAAGCTCCAACCTCCCAGACCCTTCCTCCAACAGAACCCCATTGCCTCCCCCCCCCACCCCTCCCTCTCTGGCCTTCTCTTTCTTTCTTTGCAAAGGCAAGAACATACGGCAAATTAGGTTTTAGAGGCCTGGCTGCCACAGCCACTGCAATACTAATTGTATGTCTCCAGATATTCTGCTCTACTTCCTTAATCCTTAAAGCTGTGTCAGGGTTTTTCTCCCTTGGGAACAACATTTAGCGCGGCTGCTGGTGCACGTCAGCGCTTCTGCAGGTGTTCACATAAGCGGGCACACTTTAGCTGAATTGTTCCCTCTTAGTTTTATCAAGTTCAAATTCCCTATAGATGTCGTTCATTGCATTTAAATAAAATATTCATGACATCACTGCAGGTTTTTTGGCTCTGGGTTGACAGTCTGGAGTGGACCTCCTTGAAGTAAGAAGGATGTGATTATTTGCTTGTGTAGACAAATACATATTTAGTATGACTTTTAAGGTATTTGCAGGGTGATGCGCTTTTAAGTGTAATTTGAACTGTCATTGATGATTTAGCACCCGAACGGCCCCAGTGTGAAAAATATGTATGAGGCTGTTCTGTGTGCATGTGCACTATAGCAGAGGCATTTACATATTTATTTACATATTCTGCACCTCCACATTGATACACCTTCATAACATATGGGCTTTGAACAACAGGATAAGACAAAACATGCTTTGTCAGCAAATTAAATCCATGGATATGGTGGTACAGAAGTAGTTCTCAAAGCCCAGTTGAGAAGGGACAGTCCATCAATTGTTACTCAAGTACTGTAATCACTTAATTACGAATTTGAGCTATATGTATTTGAGTATTTAAATTCTTCACAATTCTACTCCATTGCATTGCAGATTATTACTGTTGCCGAAAAGTGCAAACGCGCTACAACGGCCCTAAACACTACCACGTGCAAACGCGCTGCACTTGCAAACAATGCAGATATAAAACACAATTGTGCCAAACACATGCAAATTAAGAAACATCTTCACCAACTCTACAACACATGCCCAGTTTACTAAAACCACTGCATAAATAAAACGTTGCAAATATTTAAAAAATGCTGCAGGACACTAATAAGTGATGCACACAGCTGGGACCGGAGCGCTTGTTGATCATCAGGATTATTACTTTAATATAGTTTTTTAAAACTGCAGCGTGTTTCTTCTAATGGAAGTGTTTTTGCCCTTTGCACCTGTTGGCCACCGTAGATTATCAATATAAAATATAATCGCCTAATAACTGACAATGTTTTATTATAGATTCAACTACCCAGCATAATGTATTTACATGTATTTCCACCTTTGTCTGCTACTATACATTAAAGTGATTGACAAATGAATGCATTAATAATCACAATCCAGAAACATTATATACATTATATCCATTTTGATGCTAAATAATTTGTCAGGGTTCTCAATGCAGAACTTTCAATTGTACATAAAGATTTCTACACTGTGGTATTAGTATTTTTACTTCATTAAATTATGTTAATACTTCTTCCGCCACTGTATGTTTGACAGCTTGCAGCCTGCTTTTTCTGCTTTGGTTGGCACATTGTGACATTTCTACTTCTTACAATCTGTAGATCAGTTGAATAATAATCTATTACTAAACTTAACCAACTATTGTATAGCCTTATATTTACAGGAAATATATGAACGGACATAGTATCATTCTTCTCATTCATTATGAAAGCTTCAGAAACAAAAGCTGGGAGCATAGACCTCCCCCAAGTCTGTATCCATAAGAAAAAGAAAAAAAAGATATTCATCCTGCTGTGATTTGGACCCAATCCGAAATGGGTTCTTTCTTTGGCACATTTTACATAACTGCTGAATTAATGAATCTCAAATACCACAGTAGCTCTGCTAGTATTGACACAGTAGCCACCGGGGGGTTTGTGTGAATTACATCAGGGCAAAGTCAATTTTTCTTACAGCAGCACCTTTTTGAACACATAAAGTAAATTGTGCTTGCCAGAAAAAACCTCAGTCACCTTGTTTGTGTGTGTCTGTGTGTATGGTCCCTTTTATATTAGCAATATGGTATCTTTTTTAACCTGTGCAAAGGGTTTCTTAAGGTGAGGCTACAGTCCTTCAGGACATTCTGTCTCTCCGGTATCAGTATTCTGTATGTGAGGGGAGAATTGGAGAAATTTGATTTCGTTGAGTTACGTGTGAGTGTGCGTGTCTTCATGTCTGATAGTGTTCTCTCCACTTTCTAAATCAGATTATTCTCCTTCACTCTGCTGTTCTGTCTTGTCCAGTGCTGCAGCAGCTCTGAAGCACCTCCATCTCTGAGCCTTTATTGCGCACACACCCTACCCAACAAGTCTGTTAGGGTTTAAGGAGGTGCTCTAGTAACAACCAGACATACTGTAGATCTGAAGGCAGTAGGCTGATTCAGCTACTGTATGATAGATACAAAAGAAAAGAGGGAAGACGGGAGTGACAGGATATCTGTGTGTCCTCGGCTGTGAGTGTGTCTGTGCACATCAGGATGTCTGTCCCCCGGCGGACAGAAGCACACAGGTCATCAATGGAGCTGTCAGATGATCCAAGGTCGAGGGGGCAAGAGGAGGCCCCCCCTGCGATCCTGCCCTGTGTGTCCCAAATGAGAAGCAGCAGTGTCGTCCAGCAGCAAGGATACTCTGCATCCATCTTTCTACGCAAAGACAGACTGGAACAGGTGAGATACCTTTGAGATACATCTCAGATAAATAAACCTAAAACTATTTATTCACTCTAAATCTGCCTTTTAAGACCTATTTCATTAATTCCCAAGGGAAAATCCCGATTTAAAGCTGGTGTTATTTACATTACATCACACATGCACAAGTGGTTTGGCAACTGGGAGCAGTTGTTTGTTTTTCGGCAGCTACCACTCCAAACTCTACTTGATCCAATCAGGACTTGAACTGGCAACAATTTGGTTCCCAAGCCGAGAAGAGGTGAAGTTACCACTCCAAAATGTTATGTTTTAAGTATCATAAAGTATATTCAGAGGTATCCAAAGTGTGTTACAAATATATTCAGGGGAGTTGAGTCAACATGTGAGCCCAGGAGAGGCATACATTTCATTCTCAATGGAAAGCCATTCATTGTGCATGCTCTGGTGCATTAGCCTCAGCTCAGGAGGATTACTGCTGGAGAAAGTCAGCTCCGTTGCCTCCAATGAGAATTGATTACCACTTCCTTCACTGTCGCCACACACAGCAAACCCGCACAAACACAGAAAAAAAGCAATACAAACGATCCTACAATCCTAACTTACAGAACATGTAGCTATTTTCATATATTGTACTGTCTTTGAGAAAAAAAATGAAAGCATGTTATTTGTAGTCTGAATTTATTTGTTTTTTTGCAGCGTACACAGGGCAGAGCAGAAATGATTTGCCATGTATTCTATTAGTCAACACAAAATAAATTGAAAACAATTTTGGTAGTTCATTAATACTTATGAGTTTTCTTTCCGAGAAAGAAATGCCTCTGTGTTGAACGAGAGTAATGTCTCTGGGCTTTGGACCATTCCTCTGACAGAATAAACACTGTTAATGTATAACCTAGGGTTCCAGTGTGTGTGTGTGTGTGTGTGTGTGTGTGTGTGTGTGTGTGTGTGTGTGTGTGTGTGTGTGTGTGTGTGTGTGTGTGTGTGTGTGTGTGTGTGTGTGTGTGTGTGTGTGTGTGTGTGTGTGTGTGTGTGTGTGTGTGTGTGTGTGTGTTGGTTTGTCTGTGCATGTGTGTATGATAGAGGAGGGGGTGGAAGGATCAGCCAAAAATGCGAAAAAAGGGCAGATGATAAATGTATTATAAAGATGAGATGAATAATAATGATGTGGAGGGGAACCAGAGCTACCTTAAGAAAAGTGCATCCACCTAAAGCAGGTGACCTAAGGATCCAGACTACTGTCCCACATGATTACTTTTCTTCTTGCATTAAAGGGGCCCTATTAAGCTCATTTTCAGGTTTCATAATTGTCTTTGTACCTCTACTCTGACATTAAAATGCTTCTCGTACTGCCTGTTCTTCGGCTCCTCTTTTCACCCTCTGTCTGAAACCAGAGCACAGTCTGCTCTGATTGGTTAGCTGGCTCTATTGTGATTGGTCAACCACTCTCATTGGTCCTGCCCCTTGGCAAATCACGTACAATATGTTGAAGCTCTAGCCAAACGTGAGTGTTATATAATAATTTTATTATGATACAGAAGTAAACAAAGGAGACGTGTCAGGCAGGTGTTGAACTTTGGGATTTTTGCCTTTGCAGAACATTTACATGCACAAAAGCCTATATAACACACTAAAAAGCATAAGGGTCCCTTTAGGGAGGGGCCGTCATTTAGCATTATCTACTTTAAGGTCATTTTTTGTGTCCACTCTGTTAGTTACATCAACATGTTGGCATCCAAGCACTGTATGTTGCTCATAAATAAACAGCAGATAAATTAAAATGACAAATTTACATCCCACATGTTTTAGCCCAAAAGGACCTGAAGCACCAACCCAGTCTCACAAAAAAAAACGGGTAAAAACTACGTTGGTCCACAACGTAGGACGTAGTATTTCTACAAAAACGCCTCTGAAATTGAGAGACAGCAAGCGCATTTCGTGGCATCTGCGGGCAGTGGCAAGTACTTCCAGCATCTGCCACGGAGGCCGCTACTCCGTGGTATCTGTGGCAAGTATATGCCACAGATGTGGTATCTGTGGCAAGTATATGCCACAGATGCCACAACTTGCCGTGGCAAGTATATGCCACAACCATGCCACAACTTGCCGTGGCAAGTATATGCCACAACTTGCCGTGGCAAGTAAATGCCACAAGTTAAGAGTTAAGAGAAGGTTTACGGTAGCTGCCACTCGCCTTCCGTGGCAAATGCTGATATTTAAACCCGTATTTATCGCGTAAAATGTCGCTGTTTTGGCATGACTTTATCGGACTGATCTGTACACAAGACTGATGATCTGTTACTGATGGTCCGATCATATTTTTCAAAAAGATTAAACGTTATATGTTCTATAGATTTTACTTGGAGAACGTGGTTTGTTAAAATAAATAAACGTGCTATTTTTATGATAATACTCAAGATATATTATTAGTAAGTTGACATAAAGATCTAAAATTGTTGACCAGAGGTGGGAAATAGGCCAACTTGTATACTCAAGCACTGTACTTGTGATTTAGAAATAGCCTACTTGTACTTTAGTTGAGTATGTAAATGGTATATTACGTAGTAGGTTAATTACCCCACTACAATTCAGAGGTAAATTGTGTAATTGTAGCGTACTCCCCTACATTTATTTAATACGCTACCTTTAGTTACTTACTACAGATTCTGATTAATGATGATACATATAATCAAGTCTTAAATCAGACTTTATAATTTCTCCTGGAGTAAATTCACAAGATACCCTACTACAGTATACAAAGTCATTAAAACTAGCTGCACCTTTACCAGCTTTGAGAACACTTTCATGATCAATCATTATAATGAAAACATGTAATATGCACTTTAAGTATATTGTTATGCTAATCATTTTGCGCTTTTACTTGAGTAACATTTTAATGCATGACTTTTACTTGTAACAGAGTATTCCAACATTTAGGTTGGCTACTTCTACTTTTACTTCACACTAGAACCGCCAGGGGTCGCTGTATAGCCTACCTAAAACCACCAACGTGTCAAATGAACGAATGCATTGGTTTTCAAGGTACAATATTATTTTATTTATCATACTAGAACACAATGAGTGTTGCCACTACTCGCCGTGGCATGTGCCTTGGCATTTGTGGCATCTCCCACAGAGGCCACTACTCTGTGGCATCTGTGGCAAGTATATGCCACAGATGCCACAACTTGCCGTGGCAAGTATATGCCACAACTTGCCGTGGCAAGTAAATGCCACAGATGCCACAACTTGCCGTGGCAAGCATATGCCACAACTTGCCGTGGCAAGTATATGCCACAACTTGCCGTGGCATTTGCGCATGCTGAATGGGAGTTGCCACAAGATGCCAGAGTTAAGAGAAGTTTTACGGTAGCTGCCACTCGACTTCCGTGGCAAATGCTGATATTTAAACTCGTATTTATCGTGTAAAATGTCGCTGGACTATCACAGGACTGATGTGCGATCTCTATTTTTCAAAAAGATAATAAATGATCATTTATATTCAATTTTACTTGGAATAGCCTACTTGGTTTGCTAAAATAAACAAACGTGCTATATCTATGATAGTAGGCTAAACATAGGCCTATATTGTAATAAAAAAAGAAATATTGGCAAGTGAGCGTTGCAATGCAAGCCCTTGGCAATTGTCGCTTCTTGAGGGGAGTTTCCACTGCTTGCTACGATAACCAGGTGTATTGTTACTAGTAAAGACAAATAATTAAAAAATAAATATCTGTATTGACACAGCAACGTGTACAATGGTGTTATTAGACTTGGCTACAGACTTAGGGCAGCTGTAACTGATTGCATTTGCCACTGCTAGTGAGATGCTAAGATTTATATTTTATAAATGAGGCAAAGGAGTTATATTTGATTGTACACATGTATAAATGTGTTATTTTAAATCCAGGCATATGTACTTAATTTGTATTATTTTCGTTGTTAATAAACAGATTAATGTCATTGTATCTGTTTTGTTGTTTAATATTTTAATTCTGGTTGAACATTTGTATTTAAATGCTTCAGATTATTCTTATTAGATATTGATATCAGTGAATCTAAACAAACCATGTTATTCCGTTAAGACAATCATGACAGTATATTAAAAATCGAGACACAATGCATGCTTTTTTATCCACCCTTTTATTGCGTTTTGAAACTGGCGAACAATTTATATTGTTCGAGTTCTTGACAGAACGCTGAGTCATGCTCATCCGTCTCCCCTTGCCAGCTTTTCAGTGCTTGTAGGCTTTGCGCTTGGTTGTCCTTATCCTTATAGCACAAGTAGGCTATTTCTAAATCACAAGTACAGTAGGCTACTTGAGTATACAAGTTAGCCTATTTCCCACCTCTGGTCAACAATGTTAGATCTTTATGTCAACTTACTTATAATATATCTTGAGTATTATCATAAAAATAGCACGTTTATTTATTTTAACAAACCACGTTCTCCAAGTAAAATCTATAGAACATATAATGTTTAATCTTTTTTGAAAAATAGAGATCGGACCATCAGTAACAGATCATCAGTCTTGTGTACAGATCAGTTTGATAAAGTCATGCCAAAACAGCGACATTTTACGCGATAAATACGGGTTTAAATATCAGCATTTGCCACGGAAGGCGAGTGGCAGCTACCATAAACCTTCTCTTAACTTGTGGCATTTACTTGCCACGGCAAGTTGTGGCATATACTTGCCACGGTAAGTTGTGGCATGGTTGTGGCATATAGTTGCCACGGCAAGTTGTGGCATATACTTGCCACAGATATCACATCTGTGGCATATACTTGCCACAGATACCACGGAGTAGCGGCCTCTGTGGCAGATGCCGGAAGTACTTGCCACTGCCTGCAGATGCCACGAAATGAGCCAGGCCCTACTGGAGAAATTGTAAGATCCCTAAGTTTTATTTCACCATTCATTCCAATGGCTGGCGTCTGTGTCACGTGATCTTCACATTTCTCCGTGCAGAAAAAAAAAACATGGCCGAACTTCGTTTTATTCTCGGTGTAAAATGCCTATTTTAAAGTTAGTTTTGCCATTAAAATGCGCTTTGATGTCATTTGATGCGAGAAATATGAGTTGTTATTTCAGATTATGTGTGCAGTGGATTTACATGATCTTTAGTTGGCTAGTTATTATGAAGATTACTTCAGGAAATTGTGTCTATACAACGTTTTCATTGTTACCAAACGTGGTTGCTAGGGACGCTGCTATCGATATTATTTCTGTGTAAAATGGTGTTATCTTTATTGCTACCCCCTTCCCCGTCAATGTTGGTCCACAGTGCAAACTTTTTAGTTTAGCAAAATCCGCAATTGTGGCATAGTGTGGTGCCGAGAGATGGGAGTCGGAGGCGGGGTATCAAAGGTACAAGCTAGACTTTTATTTAGCAAAAACAAAACAGACCGGCGGAGACATTAAGTCCGGCTCACTAAAATGTCCGTGCAGAACAATACCCTAACCCATAGATCCGTGGGTGAATAATGTCAATCACCACAATAGATACGTTATTTTCCCCTGTGCAATTCTCAATTTACTCAACAATAACACATAATTATCCTTGTGTTTATGTATTTGTTTGATTAATAAACACAAGTTGGAGTCCGTCAGGACCAAGGGTCTGAGCAGCTTCTTCTTCTTCTTCTTCTTTTCTTTAATGGCGAATCGCTTCCACTTGGAGCATATATCGCCACCTACTGTTTAGTTATTAAATGTTCATACTAAATCCTTGTCCTCAGACCAGTGCTTTTGAGGAATTTGCAGATCAGCTTGTTTGCTTCATTTCTTGATTTACTTTCAAATATTGCCTTGAAATCCATGTCCTTGATGTTGAGTTGTTCCAGTGCAGTTTTCAGAATGAATCTTTGTCTGTTATAATCCGGGCAGCTAAAAAATACAAGATGTATTGTCTCTGGTTGTTGGCAACCACACAATTGCCATTTGGATGTTTTCCAATCAGATGCAGTGATGAGTTTAGTCCAGAGTGTCCCAATTTTATCCTGCTGTTAATGCTCTGCTCTCTTCTACTACTCCCCCAAGTGCTTCCTGTTCCTACTTCCCTTTGTATCTAATATAAATGTCTTCCTTTGGTTTTACTGTCCCATAGTCTTTGCCATTGTTGCTTGATAACCACTTTTGTAAAAGATTTGACTTCTGCTCTACTGATGGGTACCATAATATCAATCTGGTTTGCTTTCAAACCACATTTTCCCAGTTGATCCACTACTTCATTCCCTCTAATGCCCACATGCGCTGGAACCCACACAAATTGAACAACAATTCCCAGATGAACTAACCTAAACATGCTTTGTAAAATTTCATGTAAAATATCCTGACGACATTTTGAAGAGAAGTTGTTTATACTCTCCAGAGCTGCACTGGAGTCAGAGCAAATGACCACTCGCATTGGCTGTATTTCCTCTACCCACTGAAGTGCTAGAGAGATAGCCATCATCTCTACTGTATATATTGCAATGTGATCACTTGTACGCTTTCCCACTTTGACTTTTAACTCAGGAACATAAAATGCACAACTAGTTAGACCATTTTCTGGATTTTTGGATCCATCAGTAAATATTTTTATAAAGTGCCCATATTGTTCATGTAGAACAGTGTTCACATAAGCCTGTACATTGAATTTGTTTTTCATTGAATGTACCCGTTTCAATAGTGATAAATCTACTATAGGTTGAGGTAGCAACCATGGTGGAACAGCTGATAACAACACCGTCGGACTAATATTCCATTCTTTAACTTTGAATTCCTTACATATTTCCGAAACACAAAAACAAAAACTTTCTTTTTTTATTTTGTTACTTTCCCAACTTGTTTGTACAGTTTGTTTAGTAGGGTGAGTATCTTTATGACCCTGTAGATTTGCCCAGTAATGAACAATTAACTGCTTTTTCCTCAAATAAATAGGTACTTCTCCGACCTCTACCTGAAGTGCCGACACTGGTGTAGATCTTACTGCCCCACAGCATATCCTTAGTGCTTGTGCCTGGACTCTATCTAATTTTTGAAGAGAAGAATATGCAGCTGACCCATACACTATTCGTCCGTATTCTATGACTGATCTTATTAAGGCTGTGTATAGGTTCCTCAAAGCAGCTTTATCAGCCCCCCACTTAGTGCCTGCCAAGCACCTCATAACATTTAAAACCCTTTTACATTTATCCACTACTTTATCAATGTGAGTTCTCCATGTGACTCTCTCGTCCAACCATATTCCCAGAAATGTAAATGTCTTCACTTTCTTTAGATCTTGTCCATAAAGTTTTAACCTAACCTCCTCACCTATCCTTTTCCTCGTAAAAAATAAAGTTTCAGTTTTTTCCACCGACAATCTAAACCCCCATGTCAGAGACCAGCTTTCAATTTCCCTAATGGCTTCCTGAATCTTAGCTACAATATATTTTACATTTCTGCCCCTTTTCCAAATAGCTCCATCATCTGCAAAAAGTGACTTACCAATATCAGATCCTACTTGTGTATATATATCATTGATCATGATAGAAAATAAAAGAGGACTGATGACACTCCCCTGCGGGGTTCCATTTTCAACTTCATGCCTGCAAGAATATGACTTGCCAACTCGGACTCTGATGGCACGGCCAAACAAAAAATCCATAATCCAATTATATACATTACCTCCCAGACCCATAATGTCCAGTTTTATTAATAATCCTTCCTTCCACATCATATCGTAAGCTTTTTCCACATCAAAGAATACAGCTACAACACACTCCTTGTTCGCTTGGGCTTTCCTGACTTCAGACTCCAGGCACAGCAGTGGATCTAAAGTACTCCGCCCTCTTCTAAACCCACTCTGATAAGGAGTCATTAGTTCATTTTTCTCAATGTAGTATGTTAGCCTTTCTGTTATCATTCTTTCCATAACTTTACACAAGTGTGATGTCAGAGCTATAGGTCTATAACTGCCTGGACTGGTTGGATCTTTCCCAGGTTTCCTAATAGGAATAATGACTGACTCTTTCCATATTATTGGCAGCTTCCCTTTCTCCCAGATCTTATTGTACATATCCAGCAGCTTTCCTAATGCAAAATCACTTAATTTGGTCAACATTATATAACATACATTATCTTACCCAGGAGCAGTCATTTTACACTTACTTAATGCTCTTCTCAACTCTTGAATAGAGAAAGGTATATTTACAACACTCTGCGACGAATGTCTTTCTTCATATACATTAGGATGCTCATCTAACACTTCCTGCCTCCTGATCTTACCTTCTTCTGTCAAATTTTCCAAAGAATGAACTTTGACAAAATTTTCAGCTAGAATTTCTGCCTTCTCCAAAGCACCAGTGGCAACTTCCCCTCCAATCTCTAATACTGGCAGGTTACTCTGATGTCTTATTCCCCTCATCTTCTTAATCATTCCCCATACTTTATCTAATGGTGTAGTTCTCCCAATACTTGAACAGAATCCTCTCCAACACTCCCTTTTTGCTCTTTTAACAATGTTCCTTACCTGAGCCTGTGCCTTTTTATATTCTAATAAATTATGTAATGAATGTGTCTTTCTTAGCTTTCCAAACAGCCTGATTTAGTTTCGGATTGCATCATTACAGTCTTTGTTCCACCACGGTACGATCTTAACACATTTACCAAGTTTCCCAGTTTTATGCCCAATAGTTTGATTAGCGCTTTTAATTATATTTGAAGTAAATTGCTCATTTATTTCATCAATACTTTCTGCGATATCAATCTGATCCAATTCATTATCGCACAATTTAGCAAACATCTCCCAATTTGCTTTAGAAAAAGTCCATCTCATGATACCGTCTAGCTCAACCACATGATTTATATCAAACTTGATTATAATCGGAAGATGATCACTCCCAATACTGTTATTTGCCAATACTTCCCAACTGCTACCAGAAGCTAATTCACTTGTTACAAGAGTTATGTCGATCACAGACTCTGTTCCATCTCTAAAATTGATCCTATACCTTGCCCATTATTTAAACAAACTAATTCCTTTGCCTCCATTATATCCTCCACCACCTGTCCGTTGTAATCTGTTGATCTCCCTCCCCACATTGTATTATGTGCATTAAAATCACCACACCATATTATTTCATTTCCTTGGCAAAGACTGTCTAATTCCTCTATTTTGAGTTTATTACATGGATTATACAAATTCAGGACACTAATTTTCCTTTTATTAATCCAAACTTCTACACCCACTATTTCTAAATCATGACTGTTCTTCAATGTTAGCCTATTATAAGACATTACTTCTCTGATAAAGATTGCACATCCCCCTCCCTGGCCATCATTTCTATCTTGTCTTATAGCAGTATATCCCCCAATTATGAAGTCCAAATGAGTCTTCAGCCATGTTTCTTGAATACAAATAACATCTGGTTTTTCTTTTAACTGATATATATAGGTCTTGAATTCTTGTCCATTTGCAATAAGGCTTCTAGCATTCCATTGCAGAATGAGAAAAACCATTCATCTACTCACCAATCTGTGAATCATCATTATTGGTGGCTAGCATTTCATGTATCATTTCAACGGTTATATCCTTTATCCCCAAAAATTCACCTGCTGCTTCCACTATTGTTTTCAGTCTTGACCTCTTTTTTGTCTGTTGTAAAGCAACATTCACCACTTTTCCAATAAAGGCCACAAACTTGTACTTATTAACCATCAATGCATCCTCTCCTATCACACACTTATGTGAACACTTTGTGGAGCTTTCCTTTGCCTGTGGGAGTTTGGGAAAATCTTTTGAAGAGAACATACTTGATGCTACTTGGGATTTCCTAGCTATGTTTAGTGAAACCTTTTCTGTTGCTTCAGCATATGAGACTTTATTTTGCACTTTGTATCTCTGCACCTCCTTGGCCTTTTTCTGCACTTCACAGCCCTGATACGCAGCACTATGTTCCCCACCACAGTTACAACATTTCACCTTGGCACCTGCAGTACAACTACCATATTCATGTTCCCCCGCACATGTTGGACACCTGGGCTTAGTTGCTTTGCACTTGTCTGCCACATGCCCAAATCTTTGGCACTTAAAGCACCGCAGAGGTTGAGGGATGAATTCTCTTACTGGAAAGCTCATGCAACCGATCATTATCTTCTGTTGTATTGTTTCTTCAAACTGAAGAAGAACAGACAAACTATCCACTATCTTACCTTGATATCTAGTAGGAAGACGCTTTACTACAGTCACTTTCCCCCCTTTTATTTCCTTCTTGAGTTCTTCTATGCCGATTTCTATGGGAACTCCACTGATAACTCCAAGTATTTTCCGATTTGCTCCAGGAACATGGCATTTAATTCGGACTTCATTCAGGGTCTTCATTTTCAGTAACTTTTCCTGTTGTCTTGCATTAATCAACTCAACCAACATCCGTCCTTTGCTCAGAAACCTTGCTTGTTTTAGCGATCCAATTTCTTTGTGAATTGCTTTAGTCAGGGCCACTGGATGTAGCTTAGCTGCGGATTGCTCACCAAACTCCACAATCACTTTCCACTCTTCATTCTCAATCCTTTTCCTTACTCTCTTCAATTCATTCTGTGAATCAGATTCACTAAGACTGTCACTTGACATGTCTATCTTCTTTCTTGAAGTCTTTTTCCTTACTTCATTCCATCCTCCTTCAGATGCACTTTCCATATCCTCCTCTCCAGGACTCAAAGAAGCCATTCCACCAGCTGCTCTCAATCTCGCACTCACTTCAACGTTCACTCCTATCTCCGTCTACTCAGTCTCAGCACGTGTCCACTTCGAGCGAAGATCGAGCCTCAAAAAGCCCGGATAGAGCTGTCCCTACGTCTGAGCAGCTCATTTGCTTTACAGAATATTACACCCGGAAGTAAGTATTCTCTCTGCTTCGCTTGGCAAACCCCGTGATAGTCCTCAAGCTCTGTGATTGGAGAGTGTGCTCCGCGGGTTACGCCGAGCGCCGAACAGCACTTTGAAATGGGATGGAACCACGGCCGACTGTCCAAAACTGGATTTGAACGGGTCCACCCCGTCTCCCCCTCCCCCACTCCATCCCCAGAACTACACATGCTGGCTATTGTGTTTTGCAACATGTTCTCTATCTATGGCACGTCTCTACTGGGAGTTGTAGTTTTAAAAGACGTTTTCATATTTCCCATAATAAGAAGTTGCCAGTATTACACTTTGTACATCCCTGGAGGTTTAGGCGATAGGAAAGACTCAAATTTAAAACATATAATTAATAAATGGGTGAAAATTGCTTGTGCCTGTTACAATAGTTGTTATATGTTTCCACACGGACCTGGTTGAGGGGAACACACACCGGAGCAGGCATGCGGATGAAGCTAGGGTGTAAATGTTATGCTACGTTCTATGTAAAAGTTTAATAAAGTGTAAGCATCTAAAAGTGCTTCAACCGTCCATTCTTGTAATATGAGGGGCAAGAATGAAACATGGTGGCAGTGGAAATTGGAAACTTGGAAGTAAGAGAGCAGTACAAAAGAAGATAAAGAAAACAAACTTTTGCTGTGCAGCTAACCAGCTAGCCTGTAGCTAATAACAAGCAGTGGGCTGGGGAAGACGCTCGTCGGTCGGCCATGGAAGGTTTGAAACCCCCATCAACATTGTGTTTGGTCTCTGGCAATCTTGCAAAGTCATGGAAATCATGGAAAGAGGAGTTTACACTTTACTTGGAGCTTTCTTTGCCAGAGGCAGAAGAAACAATGAAGGTGAAATTGTTCTACTACCTGATTGGAGAGACTGGTAGAGAACTTTGTGAAACTCTAATGATGGATGTGACTACAGCCAGGAGGACAGTGAAGAACATCATTGAAAAATTCGATGGACATTGCAACCCCAAGGTAAATGAAACAGTGGAGAGATATCGTTTTTTCGTGAGAAATCAAGGACAGGATGAAAACATTGATAAATATGTCACTGATCTAAGAATGTTAACCAGCACATGCAACTTTGGACAAATAAGAGACTCACTCATTTGTGATAGAATAGTATGTGGCATTATTGATTCATCATGACCGAAAGAACGAGATCGCGGGTACAAGCGGCCGAGATGGGTTTTCTCCGCAGGGTGGCTGGTGTCTCCCTTAGGGATAAGGTGAGAAGTTCGGTCATCCGGGAGGGACTCGGAGTTGAACCGCTCCTCCTTCGCGTCGAAAGGAGCCAGTTGAAGTGGTTCGGGCACCTAGTTAGGATGCCACCTGGGCGCCTCCCTAGGGAGGTGTTCCAGGCACGTCCAGCTGGGAAGAGACCAAGGGGTAGACCTAGAACCAGATGGAGGGATTATATCTCTTCTCTGGCCTGGGAGCGCCTTGGGATCCCCCAGTCAGAGCTGGTTGATGTGGCCAGGGAAAAGAAAGTTTGGGGCTCTCTGCTGGAACTGCTACCTCCGCGACCCGACCACGGATAAGCGGGAGAAGATGGATGGATGGATGGATTATTGATTCAGGACTGAGAGAGAGATTGCTCAGGGAGGACAACCTGACATTGGACAACTGCCTACAGTTGTGCAGGGCTACAGAACTGTCACGTGAAAATTGTAGAACCCTTGCAAGACATACAGTGGAGGAGGTGCACATGATGAAACAAACAGCATGGCAGGATAAGAACACAAACACAGTTTCATGCAAATTCTGTGGGATTACACTTGAGAGGGACAAGAACAAGTGTCCAGCCTTTGGAAAGCGCTGCAAAAAATGTGGTAAAGAAAATCATTTTGCTGTCAAATGTAAAACCACACAGGATAAAGACAAGAGAGGAAGACAAGTACACCAAGTGACTGAACAGGACAGTGAGGAATATGAGGACATATTGAGTGTCACCACTGCAGAGATACTGACAGTGACTGGTAAAGAGGCCGGGGAGGACAAAGCCAAGAACAGCCAGCTTTTCGCAGGGATGCTAATCGGTAAGGAGCTGGTGAAGTTTCAGATAGACTGTGGAGCTAGCTGTAATGTCATCCCTGTGAATCTATTGAGCCCTGAAACTCAGCTGGAGAGCACTAAAACAGTGCTGGTAATGTACAACAAGACCAGGCTGCATCCACTAGGCAAATGCAAGGTGAAGTTGAGAAACCCAAGGAACCAAAAACAGTACCGCCTGGAGTTTGAGGTGGTGAATGAGGACTGTAGACTACCACTGTTGGGAAAGAAGGCAAGCGAAGCCATGAAACTCATCAAAGTACAGTATGAGAACATACTAGCTATTGACAGTATTGTCACTGAAGTGAAATCAGCCCACGGTGGTCTACACATGCAACAAATACAAAAGGAGCACAGTGATGTGTTCACAGGTGACGGCTGCATGGAAGGAGAGTACAAGATCGAGATCGACGAGAGGGTGGAGCCGGTGAAACTCCCCAAACGACGAGTCCCGGTTGCCATGATGACTCCTCTCAAGTTAGAGCTGCAGCATCTACAAAGGAGAGAGATCATCACACCTGTGGAGAAAAGCACAGACTGGATAAGTAGTCTTGTCACAGTGCAGAAACCTAATGGCAAGCCAAGAATATGTATTGATCCAAGACCACTGAACAAGGCTCTAAAGCGGAGCCATTTCCCACTTCCTACCATTGATGACATCCTACCAGACCTGTCGAGAGCGAAGGTGTTCACAGTCTGTGATGTCAAACATGGCTTTTGGCATGTGAAATTGGAGGAGGAGTCAAGCTATCTAACAACATTTGCTACACCGTTTGGCAGATTTAGGTGGCTCAAGATGCCTATGGGGATCAGCCCAGCACCTGAGATTTTCCAGCGGACGCTGACTCAAGCACTGGAGGGTCTGCCAGGCATCTACATCATAGCTGATGACGTATTGATCACAGGAGAAGGTGACACACAAGAAATGGCCTTCAAAGACCACGATGATAAATTAAGACAGTTTCTAAGCAGATGCAGAGAAAAGAATATCAAGCTGAATGCAGAGAAATTCAGGTTGAGGCAGCAGGAGGTGCCATATATTGGACACCTGCTGACAGCAGATGGACTGAAAATTGACCCAGAGAAGATCAGGGCAGTGAGAGACATGCCAAGACCAACTGACGTGAAGGGTGTACAGAGACTGATGGGCATGGTAAATTATCTCTCTAAATTCTAGAAACACCTGTCAGATGACTGTGAGATTGTGAGACAGCTCACACACAAGGAAAATATGTGGGAATGGACAGAAATGCACGAAGAAGCATTCAGCAGGCTCAAGGACAATATAGCCAAAACATCAGTACTGAAGTACTATGACCCACAAGAGGAACTGACATTGCAGTGTGATGCTGCAAAAACGGGGCTGGGAGCAGCACTGACTCAAAAAGGGAAACCTGTAGCATTCGGGAGCAGAGTACTGACACCAACCGAAAGGGGCTATGCCCAAATAGAAAAAGAATGTTTAGCTATTATCTACGGCATGGAAAAGTTCCATCAATACACGTATGGCCGGAAAGCTACAGTACAGAGTGACCATAAGCCGTTGGAGAACATTGTCAAGAAGCCACTGTTAAGTGCACCAAAGAGACTCCAACGTATGTTGCTCAGACTTCAGAGATATGATTTTGATGTGATTTATGTCCCAGGTCGTGACATGTTACTTGCAGATACATTGAGTAGAGCATACTTACCAGAGAGCTCATCTGCAGGAACAGTGGAAGTTGAGATTGAGACGGTCAATATGGTGGCCTACTTGCCTATCTCTGAAGAGAGACTGAGCACAATCTGCTCTGCTACACAAGGAGACAAAACGCTACAGACACTTAGCAACACCATTCAGAAGGGATGGCCTAAACATAAGAAAGACACACCGATAGATATTATGCACTACTACTCATTCCAGGAGGAACTGAGTATACAGGATGACATCATCTTCAGAGGGGAGAGAGCTGTCATCCCATATTCACTACAAAGGGACATCACCCGCCGGATCCACTCCTCTCACCTGGGTGTGGAGGCATGCCTCGGGCGTGCCAGAGAATGTGTCTACTGGCCGGGAATGAATGAACAGATAAAAACGTTCATAGGGAAATGTGACATTTGCAGATCAGTTGACACGAAACAACAAAAAGAGACACTACATCCACATGAGGTACCAGGCAGACCATGGGCCAAGGTTGGTACAGATTTGTTTACCTTTAACGATAAGAACTACCTCATTACAGTGGACTACTATTCCAACTTTTGGGAAGTTGACTACCTACCTGATACAAAGTCAAGTAATGTGATTAGGAAGCTGAAAGCTCACTTTTCCCGTCAGGGGATTCCGCTTCTTCTCTTTTCGGACAATGGGCCCCAGTATTCGTCCCAAGAGTTCCAGCGTTTCAGTCGGCTGTGGGAGTTCGAGCACAAAACGTCGTCTCCTGGATACCCACAGAGCAACGGGAAGGCCGAGTCCGCTGTGAAAACTGCAAAACGACTGATGCTGAAAGCTAAGGCGGCGGGACAGGACCCGTACCTGGCTATGTTGGATCACCGCAAAGCACCTACTCAAGGACTGACTACAAGCCCGGCTCAGGGACTGCTTAGCAGGAGGACCAGAACTCTACTACCTGCTCGGGAAAGTCTCCTACAACCCGAGGTGAAACAGACAACACGAGAGCGGATTGACAGGCAGGAGAAGCAAGCCACATACTACAACAGGACAGCTAAGGACATGGACATGCTCAAACAGGGAGACCGGGTTAGAGTTCAGCCTTACAAACCACACACGATCTGGAGGACAGCTACTGTGGTGGAGGCTGTTGACCACAGGTCCTACACGGTGCAGCTGGAGAGTGGAGGTGTTCTAAGGAGGAATCGACGTCACCTGAGACGGGACCAGGGCACAGTACCAAGTGTGACAGCCCGTACGGTGACTGTTGACACTCACACGACTCCAGAAACTGTTACAACCCCTGACAGAGTCATGTGTGACACACAACAGACTGTAACTACCAGAGCTGGCCGACCAGTTGTTAGGCCACAGTACTTGCAGGACTATGCACACTGATATGGGGTCACTGATGTGATGTGACTCAAGGACTTTGGGGGGGATTTAAAAGAAAAAATGTTGAGTGAAATTTGTATTTAAGAAAAAAAATTAATAATTGATTCTGTACCTACACTTAAAAAGAAAAAGAAAAAGGATGTTACAATAGTTGTTATATGTTTCCACACGGACCCGGTTGAGGGGAACACACACCGGAGCAGGCATGCGGATGAAGCCTGGGTGTAAATGTTATGCTACGTTCTATGTAAAAGTTTAATAAAGTGTAAGCAGCTAAAAGTGCTTCAACCGTCCATTCTTGTAATATGATGGGCAAGAATGAAACAGTGCCCATAATGGGCAGCATTAATATATACCCACCTGCCAGCTAAGGTCAGAAGAGCTTTATTTAACAGCTGGTCTTATGTCTGTGACCCCTCCTGTTGTTAATTGATAAGCCTGAAACATGCACTTGTCAAGGTTCAGAGGCACATTTTGCAAATATGGCAGTAGCCATCGATCATCTTTAGATAAGATATACTTTATTGATCCCAAGTTGGAAATATTTGCGTTACATCAGCATGTGTAACAGTTGTAAATATGCAGTGGTGTTTATTTGTAAATCATTTAGTATAATCACACAAATTCTGTGTTTCATATTTAATAATTCTGTGTTCTTTATTTATTGATTGTTCAATACCTGACAAGGCCGGAGATGAAAAACTCGGGTCGCAGTTTCCCCAACAGTGCATCACAAGACATCTATCAATATTTGTGTATACCTCCACCATTAAACTATCATATTCTGCACATTTATTATACTATCTACATACATCTTATATAAGAGTATAATACATATGTATAATATCAGTTAAAATAAGTGCTTCAACATAGTTAACATTGCTGGAGGTATACACAAAGTTTTTCATTCATTGCATAACTACACCGTTTGTGTATATATGTCAATAAGCCTTAGAAAATCTTGAAATCTTGAAAGGGATGTGCAAAATAGTCATTATATACAGTCTTTAATTAACTATTAGTAGAGAATAACGAGTAATGAATATACTTTATAGGGATCCTATTAATATCTAATAATAAAAATAATGAAATTCAATAACATGCTTTAACCACCAGGTGTCCCGTTCTATCAGCTGTGCACGTTTATGGTGTAAATACAGCCTATCTACCAATTGGATCAAATATAAAAGTCAGCCGAATTAGTGTTGATCCTGCAAAGAGACGTATTGTGTGAAAATAAATGTAAGATGTTGTTTAATTGCTGATATATTTATGATTCACGTCACGTTTTCAGTTCCTCATGTTTGTCTAGAAGTCTTCTCATCAAGGCTCTATATAATATATCAGCAATTAAACAACATCTTACATTTCTTTTCACACAATACGTCTCTTTGCAGGATCAACACTAATTCGGCTGACTTTTATATTTGATCCAATTGGTAGATAGGCTGTATTTACACCATAAAGGTGCATAGCTGATATAAAGGGACACCTGGTGGTTAAAGCATGTTATTGAATTTCATTATTTTTATCATTAGATATTAATAGGATCCCTATAAAGTATATTCATTACTCGTTATTCTCTACTAATAGTTAATTAAAGACTGTATATAATGACTATTTTGCACATCCCTTTCAAGATTTTCTAAGGTTTATTGACATATACACAAACGGTGTAGTTATGCAATGAATTAAAAACTTTGTGTATACCTCCAGCAATGTTAACTATGTTGAAGCACTTATTTTAACTGATATTATACATATGTATTATACTCTTATATAAGATGTATGTAGATAGTATAAGAAATGTGCAGATTATGACAGTTTAATGGTGGAGGTATACACAAATATTGATAGATGTCTTGTGATGCACTGTTGGGGAAACTGCGACCCGAGTTTTTCATCTCCGGCCTTGTCAGGTATTGAACAATCAATAAATAAAGAACACAGAATTATTAAATATGAAACACAGAATTTGTGTGATTATACTAAATGATTTACAAATAAACACCACTGCATATTTACAACTGTTACACATGCTGATGTAACGCAAATGTTTCCAACTTGGGATCAATAAAGTATATCTTCTCTTAAGATGATCGATGGCTACTGCCATATTTGCAAAATGTGCCTCTGAACCTTGACAAGTGCATGTTTCAGGCTTATCAATTAACAACAGGAGGGGTCACAGACATAAGACCAGCTGTTAAATAAAGCTCTTCTAACCTTAGCTGGCATGTGGGTATATATTAATGCTGCCCATTATGGGCACAAGCAATTTTCACCCATTCATTAATTATATGTTTTAAATTTGATAACACCACTGTGTTTCCTATCCCCTAAACCTCCAGGGATGTACACAGTTTAATACTGGCAACTTCTTATTATGGTAAATATGAAAACGTCTTTTAAAACTACAACTCCCAGTAGAGACGTGCCATAGATAGAGAACATGTTGCGAAACACAATAGCCAGCATGTGTAGTTCTGGGGACGGAGTGGGGGAGGGGGGGACGGGGTGGACCCGTTCAAATCCAGTTTTGGACAGTCTGCCGTGGTTCCATCCCATTTCAAAGTGCTATTCGGCGCTCGGCGTAACCATCGGAGCACACTCTCCAATCACAGAGCTTGAGGACTATCACGGGGTTTGCCAAGGGAAGCGGAGAGAATACTTACTTCCGGGTGTAATATTCTGTAAAGCTAATGAGCTGCTCCGACCCTTGGTCCTGACGGACTCCAACTTGTGTTTATTAATCAAACAAATAAATAAATAAACACAAGGATAATTATGTGTTATTATTGAGTAAATTGATAATTGCACAGGGGAAAATAACGTATCTATTGTGGTGATTGACATTATTCACCCACGGATCTATGGGTTAGGGTATTGTTCTGCACGGACATTTTAGTGAGCCGGACTTCCTGTCTCCGCCGGTCTCTTTTTGAGATGCTAAATAAAAGTCTAGCTTGTACCTCTGATACCCCTCCTCCGACTCCCATCTCTCGGCACCACACTATGCCACAATTGCGGATTTTGTTAAACTAATACGTTTGCGCTGTGGAACAACATTGACGGGGAAGGGGGTAGCAATAAAGATAACACCATTTTACACAACATAACAGAAGTAATATCGATAGCAGCGTCCCTAGCAACCACCTTGGTAACAATGAAAACGTTGTAGACACAATGTCCTGAAGTAATCTTCATAATAACTAGCAAACTAAAGATCATGTACATCCACTGCGCACATAATCTGAAATAACAACTCATATTTCTCGCATCAAATGACATCAAAGCGCATTTTAATGGCCAAACTAACTTTAAAATAGGCATTTTACACCGAGAATAAAACGAAGTTCGGCCATGTTTTGTTTTTCTGCAGGGAGAAATGTGAAGATCACGTGACATAGACGCCAGCCATTGGAATGAATGGTGAAAAAAAACTTAGGGATCTTACAATTTCAGAGGCGTTTTTGTAGAAATACTACGTCCTACGTTGTGGAACAACGTAGTTATTACACGTTTTTTTGTGAGACTGGGTTGCAACCACCTGGCTGTAGCTAGGGTTATTTAAATTCCTAAACATATATTCTGATTATTCACCCATCTGGAGTATCAAATGTATCTATGGGCGAGGTCTTGATTTCAATTTTAGTTTCTAAATTACTGAGGTATTGGATTGCACTTTACCGAAATGTCAGTGTGCAAAACACAGACATTTTTCATGTGCAGATGCTGATTCGAAAAAAAAGCAAAACACTAAAGAATACTGTCGTTTAAGAACCTCACTCTTGTTTCCTGTCACGCATGCAATGAGATTTGAAAAAGGAAAGAGTGCTTAGTCATGAAACAAAATCCAATATAAATGATCAATTAAACAATTAATGCCTCCTCTCTCTTTTAAACACGTTTAACTATTACAACGTTGGTTGCAGAGGCTGAGCTATAAGCTTGTGCTCTGCAGTGGAAAGACACTCTTTCACAAGCTTTCTGTTCAGGACCAAACAGTAACAGGGTCATTCCTCACTGCTGGATCCCTGTGTGCACCCCATCCACAGTCCCTTTGGCATGTTGCCCAGCTGTCTCCCGTGTTGATGCGCACAGTCAGCCTTCATTCAGCACATATCATGCACTATGACGCAAAAGCAACATTCAAAAAACTCCATGTGCACGAATGCAAACCTGCTGAGCTTCGGAGTGAAGGTGAATCTCCTACATGGAGGTGTCCTTCGTTGCCACAAGGGTGTGTTTTAATTGGGAGGGGCTGGTATTGTAGGTAAAAAAAAAATCCTGGCTGGTCTGGTTAACAAATAACAATTGTTGTCTTGGCATTTCAATGAATATAGTTCTACATGAACTAGGACCCAACAACATACTTAGAAAGATATCACTAAAATGATGTACTCAAACTTGTTTTTCAATTAAAAAGACCAAAAAAACATTAATAGAATATCAGAAGGAAAAACAAAGTGAATACAGAAGTGTTGTTGTATCAATCTCAATGTGTGTTCCTGCGTCTCACACAGTCAGCATGGGAGAACGTTTTTAGGGTGGATTTGGACAGGAAGTTATAAGATGCAAAATGTAGTCATTTTGATTTGTTTTTCAAGCTGGCTCCTAGCAGGGTATTATGTAAATGCACTGTTTCATTGATGGTATGGATAGCTTGTTATCTTTTTTGTAAATATGGGATGAAGATAGTTGATTGACATACTGCATAGTTTAAAAGCATTTTAGTTATTCCAGAAATGTTTGCTCCTGACACCATAATAAAGGATGACATCTGGGAATAAAAGGGGTCATAGTTTTTTTATTTATTTGATCATATCTTTAAGATGTGTGGCGCCATTTTGGTCGTTTATGGACAATCAAGTGGTGTCTTATAGTGCCTATTGTTACAGAAAATGGCCTAAAGTATAGCCCAAGGGTTCTTTCACCCTTGTATTATTGTCACACACAGACACACTCACACACACACACACAAACACGCACGCACGCACGCACGCACGCACACACACATACACACACACACATTAAAGCCTTAAGCCTACCTGGGGTATTTCAATTGTTTAGTAACCACTCTGAATGTGCTTTGCGGTGTGGCTCTTTAAGGCAAAGACTTTGCTAATGGGTCTTTTGTGTTGAAAAACTGTCCTGTACATTAGCAATTATGATGACTGTAAAGTCAGGAGGCAATTATAAGTAAAGGCTGCTGTGACCTGTGAATTGGTCTGCTGCACACAGTGTTGCTTGAAAAGTGAACTGAGAGCTCTTAGCTGTTCAACAAAGCAGGAAAGAATATGCTGGTTGGCGCTTCGCACATTAGTATTCAATGGTGCATCATGCTGGTGACTGTGCAGTTGGTAAATTGTTTATGTCAACAGTTTCCTGGACTGACCGTTACTGACCTTTACAGTAAGCTGGGATCTCGTTCATGTTGTTGCTCTGCAGAAAAACTGCCCTGTGGTTCTGTCTCAGCTGATGGTCTGTGTTCATGAGGGTCAAGGAAACGGTGAAAATCCAATCCTGTTTAAAAGTGTGTTTGTTTGTTTCACCCCATATGTGCAACTTTGGAAACAATGACCTCTCCTGTGAAGTAGTCCAAACATTTTTGTCGCCTCTGTCTCTTCCTTTTGCTCTTCCTTTTTCGCTCACAGTCAGGCTGACATGCAGCGGGCACCCGCCCCAGAAAAACACAGCAGGGTTCACTGCTATGACTTTGTTCCTTGTTACTATTAATATCCTTCTTCAATCTCACACAATCCTCCCAGGTCTTTATAATAAATAGTTTACTTTACCTACGTTCTAGGAATTTCAGTGGCAAATGATCAGTTGTTTGATTCATTGATTAAAACCAGAATCAACAGTTTGTTCACAGGTTTGTATCGAGATAAATTCATCTTTTTACTTTTTGGTTATTGGACTCATAGGGTCGAAGCCTCGAGATTTTGCCTTTTGGCCGTCGTCATTTAGTATTTTTATAAACAGATGTGAGAAAAAATAGCTTTTTTGAACATTAAAGCATGAAACATAAACATTAGAAACACAAAATACTTATTGGAATCAGAAAATTAGCATAAGCAAATTTAACTTAAAAAACCTTGGCACGTTCCATTGTATAACACAGATTGACACCCGTAAGTTTCATTGTAATTTGGTTTCTTTCAAATCCATAAAACTAACCCAGGTGTCAAGAGATCTGTTTTCGTTGTTTGTTTTTTTTACTCAGATTTTATGGTTTCTTATTATCTTATTTCCATGTTAATCATCTTAGTTTAAAAACGCTAATATCAACAATGCTAACACGCTGAGGTTTAGCAGGTTCACTGTTTGCCACATTCACCATCTCAGCATATTAAGCATGCTAAGATTTGCTAATCAGTAACACAAATTACGGCTGAGACAGATGTTGATGTCATTAGTTTCAAGAAGAAGTTCAAACTTCAACTTTTAAGAAAGTCTTTCACCGTCGTCATATATTTCCATAATTTCTCTGTCAAAGCACATTAGGTCCTTTTCTTTACTCCCTGTACAGTGCTGAACTCATAAACACAGCAGCAGTTTGCCTGCAGTCAGCAGCATATGTTGCCTACTGCTATTGCGCGATGCTGTATTCTGTGAGAAAAGGGTTGAGGCTATTAAATGGGCGAGGGGAGAGTTTGCATATTTCATGTCCCAACACAAAGGATCTGTAACGTACTTCTGTGCATAAGGAAATGGCAGGGATTTAGTTTGAAGTTATATACAGGGGAGGTGAAACAATTATGGGTGCTGTGGAATCTGGTGCATTATTGAAAAGCACATTAATTACAACAATTTAAACACAGGGGGGATTAAAGCAGCCATTACTGCTGACTTGAAGTTGAAATTATTAATGGGAGACATAGGGCTGTTTTAAATCATTGTGTCGAAGCTGAGCAGAACAGTGTGCAGGATTGCGTGTGTGAATATGTTCGACCCTCCTAATGAGTTCAGAACAATTTGAGAGTTTTGCAGCAGCTGTCACACACTGTGGATCACCAATGGCATGTTTCAGTATCCCTCCCCTCTAACCCAAGCAAGTCCAACTGCTTTCTGCCAAATGAGTTTGGTTCGCAAGGCAGATGAAAGAGGGAGATAAAGAGGGAGAGGAAGAGGAGAGAGGAGTCGAGGTATGGGAGAAGGAGGAGGGAGGGGGTTGCTGGGGCTCTGAGCTTCAGCTCTGTATTGGACGTTTGAACGAGAGGGGTTGGGTCTTTTTCCATCTCTCTTACCACCTCCACTGAGAAGCAGAGAGTGAGCAGCACACAAACAGCTGCCCCCCCCCCCCCCCCCACACACAGCTAGAGGCAAAAAGAACCATGCCAGGACACGGGACGGACCCACCCATTGCTTCCAGGACCGTGAGGAACCAGCAGGATGAGGACGGCAGCAAAGAGTGAAGACATCGGAGCGGGACAGGCTAAAGGGAAGGGGATGAAGACGGAGAGACAGAGTCACACAGACTGAGCTGCAGTTTCCCCACCTGTCAGAGAAGTTTGAATGAGTGCATGCTCTCATGGCGGGACCGACCCCACAGGAGCCCTTAAAGGTGATTATTACAACACTGCATCCCTCTAATTTGTGATATTATTCTCACCTTGTCGTTTGGGGGCATTTTAGTGCATGTTTGCCTGAGGCTTTTCTTGTTAGCTTCCATTACCTTATTCAATTATTCATTTGTTCTTCAATCATTCAGTTAAAACACACATGTCTATAATGAACACAGTTAGGGCTGCAAGGAATGATTTCTTTATAAATTCATTTTGTTATTATTTCTTTGATTAATGGTCTGTAAAATGTCAGAAAATGGTTTGTCGCAAATTTGCATGAAGCTCTTTTCAGATTAATCAAAGATAAATAATCAATGTACAATGATGTGAAATAGAGAAATGTTGCTTGATAAATGACTTAGTTTATTCTATTGATTATTCAAATTGTGGCCAATTAACTAATCCTAACGCTATAAAATGACAGGGAAAAATTTGCTGTCCCAATATCACAGAGCCCAAGGGGTTGCCTCAAATTTGCTTATAATGTCCAAACAATGTTACAAAACCAAAAAAGAAGAAAATGCACACATTTTGGAAGGTGAAACTGGCAATTCACTTAATGATTTAATCTATAAAAAGCCAGAAGATATTGAACAGAAATTACCTCCCTATTTCTAAACAATGGTTCAAAACCAAAAAAAACATTTGAGGTGCTGAAATCTGCTGATATTTGCTTTTCTGCTTGATAAATGATTGTTCACACTGAGTGTGAACAATGAGTCATCAGTCAAACCTATGTAAAATGTCAGATAAAAAAAAAGCCCAAGGGGGCGTTCTCAAATTACTTGTTTTGTCCAAACATTGTTGCTAAACCCAGACATTATCACAAAATAAACCTTAACAAATAGGAAATGTACACATTGGATTGTGGCTTGATTGATAACAATTTTAAAAATGTTGCCAATTGACAAACTAATAATTGAATAATAGAAAACCAAGTCAGCTCTTAACTCAAAGCCAGCTATTTAGGGTTATTTTAACCTCTCTGATAACAGCTGGGATAACCCATTGTTGTTGTTTTTTGTAGTGAGTGAATTATTGTAACTCATTGCATCAGCTGTAAGTAGACGGACCTGTCTCAATCCGTCAGTCTCGTTCTGTATCATGAGGCTTTACCTCCCAGCAGCCGTGTGCACATCCACAAGTCAAACACGATCCTTGACTCCTCTAAATGTTATGAAGAGCTCATGGTCACAGTGGACAGCAGAGGGAATATGAGGTGCATCCAACTGACATCAGTCTGTCCGCATCATTGCCACAGTGTGGAGAAAAGTAGGAAATTAACTTGACAAACATCCTCTGACCCCTATCTTCTCCCTGAATTGCTGCTGAATTGTGTTTTTCTTTTGTGTCATAATCAGATTTTATAGAAAAGTAGTAGCTGGGGAGTCATCTTTCTGTAAAAGACTATCGCTTACACTACCAAAGTTGTTCGTTTGATTGATCGAAAACAACAAAAGAGAATATGTAATGTGCTGAGATGACAGCCCGCGAAACCGACACCGCAAATGACAGGCTAAAAATCTGTTGTAGTAAGCAAAACAGAAGTGCCTTACTGCACTTTT
This sequence comes from Notothenia rossii, assembly GCF_949606895.1. Lineage (NCBI taxonomy): Eukaryota > Metazoa > Chordata > Actinopteri > Perciformes > Nototheniidae > Notothenia > Notothenia rossii. The sequence continues at coordinate 30,868,787 of NC_136912.1, read as the reverse complement.
AAAACAGTGGAAATGAAGACTCCTCGGGCTGGATCAGGGCAATAAAGTCTGCTGCCTCATAACCCCACGACTGTCAATCCTACCTTATTAAAATCAGTATATACCATACACTTCCACACATACATGAACACTAATATAGCCTTTAATATTGCTTGTCATAAATGTTACATAAAGTGTATCCCTGCTGGCACTGAGGTAATAAAATCCCCTTTAGCTGGGGATTCGCTTCAACAGCAAAGCAGGCAGTATAAAGAAAAGCCTTTTAAAAAATATATTCCTTATATTTGGGATTTGGTGTGTATCAATTTGCCTTCAGCTGAAGAGCGCTCCACTTCACTTGTCCTCTGCCCCATGGCATAAAGTGAGATTTGTGAAGCTTGGGGCGGTTTTGCTCCAGAGCTTAGAAATTCCTCTGCAGCCTCGCTGTCAAATCAAGTGTTTCTTCACTCTGAAGAAGACATGTAGTTGTTGTTGTATTGATTGTGAATCCGAGCCTCTGATCAATGATATTGAATGAGGACATTAGCATTTAATGGCGGATCATTTGCCTTTTGTACACCACCCCCAAAAAAAACTGCCACGTCAATGTCTTCACTGCTGGTTGTTAACCTACTGTATAATAATTGAGAGTAAGAGTTGAGATCAGCAGAAATGAAATAAAGGGACAGTATAACATAAATTAAAACAAAAAATGGGTAACACTTTAAGGTACACAAATTCGCCATCAATTAGTTGTTAATTAACATGCATATTAGCAGTATATTGGCCCTTTATTAGCCATTATAAAACACTTATTAATGCCTTATTCTACATGACCGTATTCTACAAGTAATAGGCCATTAGTTGAGCGTTTTTCCTCAATAACCCTCTAATTAGTGCTTATTAATTGCGAGGCAAGTTTATTTATTTATAGGCAAGGCAAGGCAAGGCAATTGCAAGTAAGGAAGTTGTTGTACAAGAGTTTTGTTCTTAATATGCGCTGCTCAATATGGGCCTAATAAGGTACCACAAGAATAGTAATTCTCCCATAATAACACTTAACAAATATGATCTATTCTTATGTAACAACACATGAAAATGTGAACAAAAAGTGTTAATTGTGTCTAAATAACTCAAAATTAAGTATTTCTATCTAAGAATATGTTTTGGGGTATTAACAGTTCAGCTACCAATAGCAAGGTGATGACCTGTATGTTTCATATTTGCACATTTATATTTATGATAAAATTTGTACTGAAGGTTAGACAGGAAACCAGGTACAGGAAGTAGGAGAAAGTGAACTTCAACTGAATAGCATGGCAGTAGACTACTACTAATTTTCCCTATGCAACCTGAATAGTAAAAGGGTCAAGTCCGTCAGAAAGCAATGACTGTAATTGTAAGCCTTACACTTACACTGTAAGGATTAGTAACATGTATTGTATAATGTGATGACATTTGGAGATGTTTAAACTCGATGAAAAAATGTGTTAGCATTCACGCTAGCGTTAGCAATACTAGCCTTTATAGGCCTACATGCGTATTGCGCAGCTAGCATTAGCGATATTTACCTTGTTTACACTTAGCGGTCCTATGTGTTAATCTGTGTATGTTACACTTGCATGTATGAGATCATTAAGTGTCTTGTAACTTATTTTTTATAGTTTCACTCCGTTTGAATGTCAGTGGACTGCAAATAAGTCAATAGGGGCATGGCTGCTCATTCTGGCTCTCAAAAGAGTTTGGCTGGCTGTTTAATCTATTTTCACACTGAGACAGTACAATAGATGGAGAAAATAGTACACCTATTGTGCAGGGGCGGCGCCAGGGGGGAGCTAGGGGTGCTGAAGCACCCCCCAGGATTGCCAAAGCACCCCCTAAGCACCCCCAAGAAATATATATTGAAAAAAAATATATATTTTAATTGTTTTAATTAAATTAGAAAAATTATTAGGGCCGGGACTCGATTAAAAAAATTAATCTAATTAATTAGAGGCTTTGTAATTAATTAATCGAAATTAATCGCATTTTTAATCACATATAAATATTTGACCTGAGAACAGTGAGAAGCAATTTTTTTCACATGGATTTTAGTATACCATTGAATAATGACTGAATACATAAGCTTAAGCAACAAAACATTGTTTATTTTGTTCAAGGTGGTACTTAACCAAGACCAACAGAAAAGTGCAATTTTTGCCATAAAGTGTAGCAATAGCATATTTAGGAATATAGTACATTTCAGAGATTCAGGTAGCCTATAGGTAGGTAGACCTTCTGTAAACTATAACACTTTGTTTTTTAAGTAAATCACAATACTTTCAAGTACATTCAGAACATTGGAAACCCTGACTATTAGAAAACATCTCTCTGTTGCTTCAGAGGCCATAACAGACTTAGTTGATTTAAAAAATCTAATCAATTTCAGTCCAACTCTCTCAATAACCTTGGCCAAAACAATAAACAGTTCAACATAAAGTGCCAGTTGCACCAACAACGTAATAAATAGTTCAACATAAAGTGTACCATTTAAAATAAAATAAAAAAGTGCCAGTGATTGACCTCAATCCCTCCTATTTTTCCAATATCCTGATGAAAAATAAAATCTCTCTGTTGCATAGGCCACTGTTTGATCAACGCGAATTGGGTGTGGGTCCTTGTACTCCGAGTCGGGCTAACGTCCACAATAGCTTCCACGCTAGCTGTTATATGTTTTGCATTGAGATGATACTTGAGGCTTGATGTGCTGCGGTGATATGCGAATTCCTTTTTGCATAATTTGCAAACAACCGTGCTCTTATTGACGCTTCCATCTGTCCGTTTTTTAAAACAAAATGTCCCATCCACGGGGCCAACCAAAGCGGTCTCATCAGCTTCTTCGTTCATGTTTGACTATTGTTCACTGTGGTTTGTTGTTGTCTGAAGTCATGAACGTTAGTTGGTGCTCCAGTATAATCGGTACCCCTGAAACTCATCCAGTGAGAAACGTTCCGCAGTGCAAAAATAAGTGCGATTAAAATGCGTTATTTTTTGAAAAGCTCCAGCTCCGAACCGGCCGTGAAACACCGTTGGTGTGAATGAGCTTTTAGATAGAAATACCTAATTTTGAGTTATTTAGACTTAATTAACACTTTTAGTTTCATGTCTTGTTACATAAGAATAAATCATATTTGTTGAGTGTTATTATGGGAGAATTACTATTCTTGTGGTACTACTGCCTTATTAGGCTCATATTGAACAGCGCTTATTAACCTGTTAAGCAACATCTTGCAAGAAACAGCGTCTGAGGGCTTCTTAACATTTAACAAACTATGAATGTGTCATACCCACTTAACGGGAAGAAACTCAGCTACCTGACGATATGAACCACTTTTACTGAAACAAAAACACAAGTCTAACGCCGAGCCTCTGAATGAGCACTAAGCCAAAGAGTGCTAACGCACTTAGCTCATAACTCACGGTATAAATATTGTATACTTCATCGGATCTGCACAAACCATATATCATACGAAAGCTGAGATTCCACAGATTCCAATGGTATAAGTATCATCACTCCATGACCAACACTCGTGGCAGCGAAGGCGAAACAAGACAACACACAACTTAGCTTTACGTTGCCAAAACGTGTTATGGACCGAGACACAGGACGTAGGACCCAAAAGCAGGACTCGAAGACAGTTGTCCAAAAATAGAATGTTCTTTAATAACAAAACTTAAAATCGTACTTTCAAAAAATAGAAAGCAGTTAAATAGCCAAAGCTAAGTTGTACAGCAACACAAAAACTCACTTGGCAAAAGGTCTAAATCTCAAGGTAGGTATCAGGAGTAAAAAAAGGCCCAGGTTCTCACGACATGAAACATAACGAACTGACAAAGGAACAAAGAAACACCTGGGCTATATAGGTGAGGGGGATGGGCACAGGTGAAAACAATCAGGGCAGGGCCAAGCAATCTCAAGGGCGGGAAACACAAATGCAGGAAATGTGGGATCTGGAATGAGAGGAAAGATTACTTTCAAAATAAAAACAGGAAGTGGCAAGATCAAAACACAAGACTAGAGTAAAAACATAACTAAACCTAACATATCTGTCGAGTCACGACAAAACGATAAATAGGTCTTACCTTTGCTGTTTTCTGATCAAAAGTTGTGTTCAATGGCATTAAAACTCATAAAACGCAGCTAAAGGTTAATCCTTAACATATCTGTCAAGTCACAACACTTACCACCACCCCCCCCTCTTGGGACATCTCCTGACGGCCCAGGCAGATTAGGATGTTGCCTTTAGAAATCCCTGATCAACTCCTGATCCACAACGTAGCGAAAATGAATCCACATCCTATCCTCTGCTCCATAGCCTTTCCAGTCAACGAGGAACTGCCTGCCACGCCCCCTTCTTCGGACTGCCAGCAGTTTCTTGACCGTATAAACAAGGCCACAATCAACAACTCTGGGGGGTGGCGGAGGTTTGGTTGCGGGCACCAAACAACTTTCCTTGACAAGCTTGATCTTCCCAACGTTGAATGTAGGGTGGACCCGCAGGGACCTGGGGAGTCGCAGGCGTACAGAAACAGGGTTCAGAATCTTCGTTATTGGAAAGGGACCAACAAACCTGGGGGCTAATTTTCTTGAAGCGACATGGAGGGGTAGATCTTTCATGGACAACCAAACCTTCTGCCCAGGCTGGTACACTGGAGCTGGACGGCGGTGTCGGTCAGCCCCCCTTTTCATTGAAGAAGAACTCCTTAGAAGGGTTCGACGGGCAGCCGCCCAGATGTGGTGGCAACGTCTGACCAGGGCATGTGCAGAAGGGACCAAGACCTCCTTTTCAGTCTCAGCAAACACCGGTGGTTGTTAGCCAAAGACGCACTGGAAGGGAGTCAAACCTGTGGCAGAGGTAGGAAGAGAATTGTGGGCGTATTCCACCCAGATTAGATGCTTGCTCCACGATGAGGGATTCTGAGCCACCAAGCACCTCAGACATCTCTCCAACACTTGATTTAATCTCTCCGTTTGTCCGTTGGACTGGGGGTGATACCCAGAGGAGAGGCTAGCGGTGGCTCCAATAAGACTGCAGAACTCTTTCCAGAACTTGGAAACAAACTGTGGGCCCCGGTCTGACACAATATCCCTGGGAAATCCATGTATCCGGAACACATTGATCATCATAATTTCTGCCGTTTCCTTGGCCGAGGATAGCTTGGTTAATGGAATAAAATTAGTCATTTTAGAAAAATGATCTACCACTGTTAGCACAGTGGTATTACCTTGAGACACCGGGAGTCCAGTAACAAAGTCCATGGATATGTCAGATCAGGGCCGTTGAGGAATGGGCAACAGCTGCAGCAACCAAGCCTGAGACCTGGAAGAAGTTTTGCTGCGAGCACAAACAGGACAGGCATTCACATATTCACCAACATCTTTAGACATGGACGGCCACCAGAAACGCTGTTTAAGTGCGAACATGATTCCTCTAACCCCAGGATGACAAGTGAGCAAGGACGTGTGAGCCCAGTGAATGATATTGGAGCGTAAGGGCACTGTAACAAACAGCCTATTAGGCGGACACTCACTAGGTGCTGGGCTCTCAACATTTGCTTGCTGCACCTCTTTTTCTATCTGCCAAGTTACCGCTCCTACCACACGGTTCAGTGGTAGGATGGGTTCTGGTTCCTTGGCAGCAGGCTCAGGGTCAAACAGACAGGACAAGGCATCTGGCTTGGTGTTCTGGGAGCCAGGTCTAAATGACAAGGTAAAATCAAAACGACTCAAAAGAAAAAAAGTGTCCATCTAGCCTGGCGTGAATTCAGTCTCTTAGCCTTTTTTATGTATTCGATGTTCTTATGGTCCGTCCATACCAGGAAAGGCTGAGCGGCCCCCTCTAGCCAATGTCTCCACTCCTCCAAGGCTTGTTTCACTGCCAGTAGTTCAAGATTGCCGACGTCGTAGTTCCTTTCCGCTGGGGACAACTTACGGGAGAGATAAGCGCAGGGATGGAGCTTATTATCCTTTGCAGCCCGCTGAGAGAGAACTGCCCCCACAACGAGATTAGAGGCATCCACCTCTACCACGAACTGTCGAAGTGGATCTGGAATGGTGAGGATGGGAGCAGAGGTGAACACCTCCTTTAGGCCTTGAAAAGCGTTAGCAGCTTTGGAGTTCCATTCAAAAGGGACATGAGGAGAGGTAAGTACATGTAGCGAGGAAGCAATAGAACTGAAATTCCTGATGAAACATCTATAAAAATGTGCAAACCCCAGGAACTGCTGTAGTTTTTTCCTGTTAACAGGAACTGGCCACTCGGCCACGGCACTGACCTTGGCAGGGTCCATCTTTATTTGACGGCAATGATGAAACCCAGTAACGATGTGGTTTGAAAATGGAACTCGCACTTCTCTGCTTTGACATAAAGTTGGTTCTGTAGCAGGTGGTCGAGGACTTGACGGACATGCTGCTGGTGGGATATGTTGTCAGGAGAAAAAAATCTAAATGTCATCAAGATATACAAACACAAACTTATTCAGCAAGTCCCCCAACACCTCATTTATGAGGGCCTGAAACACTGCCGGTGCGTTTGTCAAGCCAAAAGGCATCACTAGTTACTCATAGTGTCCACTAGGTGTGTTAAATCCAGTCTTCCATTCGTCCCCCTCCCTGATTCTCACCAAATGATAAGCATTCCTTAAATCCAGTTTGGTGAAAATGTTGGCGTCTTGCAAAAGTTCAAAGGCGGAGGAGATGAGTGGGAGAGGGTACCTGTTTTTGATGGTGATTGCGTTCAGAGGGCTGTAGTCTATACAGGGCCGGAGTGATCCATCCTTTTTGTCGACGAAAAAGAAGCCCGCTCCCGCCGGTGACGAGGAAGGGCGAATGAGTCCAGCTTGCAATGTGTCTCAATATAATTGTTCATGGCCTCCCTTTCAGGTCTGGAAAGAGCGTAGAGGCGACCCTTGGGAATGGGGGAGCCAGGTACCAAGTTTATAGCACAGTCATTAGGCCTATGTGGTGGCAGGGCAGTGGCTCGGGCTTTACTAAAAACTTCCTTCAGGTCCTAATAGCAACTGGGCACCTTGGACTTGTCAGGGAAATCTTGCTCCTGTACTTGGATAGCCTCAGTCATTTCTGTACATGCCATCTGAACAACAGCTTGGGTCTCAATCCCTCTAGCATGGGGAGTGTTGTCACCAGTCTTATTGCCTATCAAACAGAAATGTTTGCAGTCCTCTCCCCATCCCTTAACTCTCCCAGATCTCCATTCTATGTGTGGGTTGTGCTTGACTAACCATGGGTAACCAAGAATAAGTGGATGCTGAGCAGAGTCAAATAAATGGAAAGTCATGTGTTCAGTATGTGTTGCATTTACGGTTATTTCAATGGGCATAGTACAATGGGTAACGGTGAACAATAACCGACCATCCAGAGCAGAGGCCTTTAACGGTTGCTTCAAAGGAATTACCACACAGTTCCACTTCTTGGCCAACCCCCAATCCATTAAACTTTAATCTGCACCAGAGTCTATGAGAACCCCCTGAGTTAAAACATGTCTGTCTACTTTAACTTGTACCTGTGTCAACGTACAAGGAGGGAATCCAGACGACAGTCAGCTCACCAGGGGTCCTCCTCGTCCCTGATGAGCCCGATCTTTTACTGTACAAGAAGCCACGAGGTGCCCCTGCTCCCCACAGTAAAAACACCTGCCCTCCTGAATGCGCCGAAGACGTTCCTCCGGAGTCAACTTTGCCCGACCCAACTGCATGGGATCCTCTGAGACACTAGGGAGCACTCTTCTCCCAGGAGGAGTAACGGCAGGAGGTCTCCAGGCGGGACAATGGCTTGGTGTGTCCCCTTGGTGTCGAGGCAGACGTGCCACATTCTTGAACCTTTCTTTTTGTCTTTTGGCCAGTCTATTGTCTATTCGAACTGCCAGTGCAATGACAGAATCCAAGTCTTCTGGGAGGTCTAAAGGTATTAACTGGTCTTTAATGGAATCCGAAAGACCAGACAAAAAGGCGTCGAGCAGTGCTGACGAATTCCAGCCACTATCTGCTGCAAGGGTCATGAACTCAATGGCATAGTCCGATACTCTGCGCTGGCTCTGCTTAATCTGCATCAGTGCTCTGGCTGCCTTCCTTCCAGGAGCCGTGCGATTAAACACCTTGGTGAGAGTGTCTGTAAATACATCCAGGGAATTACAGGCAGGTGAATCTCTCGCCCATTCGGACACCAGGGCTATATATAGATGAGGGGGATGGGCACAGGTGAAAACAATGAGGGCAGGGCCAAGCAATCTCAAGGGCGGGAAACACACAAAGGCAGGAAATGTGGGATCTGGAATGAGAGGAAAGATTACTTTCAAAATAAAAACAGGAAGTGGCAAGATCAAAACACGAGTTTTACAAGAGTAAAAACATAACTAAACCTAACATATCTGTCGAGTCACAACAAAACGGCAAATACGTCTTACCTTTGCTGTTTTCTGATCAAAAGTTGTGTTCAATGGCATTAAAACTCATAAAACGCAGCTAAAGGTTAATCCAATGTCTGTGTGTCACTTTGAAATTATTACTGATAATCCATCATCATATTTATGGAAATAATCATATTTTTCATATAGAGTGTGACAGAGCTTCCGGTTTTGGGCAAACTGCGTGCGCATCACTCTCAATCCTCAATGGTAATGTTTAGATGGATTTAGGAACTTCCCCTCTATTTCTTTTGGCTCTATCGGTTAAAAAGAGGTGTCAATCACCAAAATCGACCAATGGGTTCCAGAGAAATGGCAAATACACATACATATAAGTAATGGGTTTTATTTGGACGGAAACAAAAATGTACTAGAATTTTTACTATGTTCAATCTGAAACCTGCAAAACAGGCTCAGGGCTTAACAGGTTGAGACCAAAACTATACAACAACTTCCTTACTTGCAATAAATAAGTACTAATTAGAGGGTTATTGAGGAAAAACTCTCAACTTACGGCCTATTACTATGGAGCTATTTCAGGGTCATAAGTTTTGATCATTCAAAAAAATGTATTTGAAAGTTCCAGTTTTTATCCTGAACTTTGAAAAATACAATGATGTATTAAACCAAAAATAAGTATTTTAAATAATTGTTCAGGTTGAATATATATTAAAATATTTATTTTCATATCTCACTTTTACGGTGGCCCTGAGAGGCCAGGGTGCTGCAAATAAAAGAACGCTGCAAATAAAAAAAACGCTGCAAATAAAAAAAACGCTGCAAATAAAAAACGCCGCGATGCAAATAAAAAAGCCACAACGGAAGTGAATTACCGGGGACTATTATTGCTGATGCACATACGACGGAAGTTAATTACCGGGGACTATTATTGCTGATGCACATGCGTTTTTTTTATGCGAGAGAAGAAGAAGGCTGGGGGATCTCCGGGAAACATCTCATGGGTAAGTTTATAATGTTAAAGTTACACAGGATGTAGATAATATCTGTCGCTGCCGTATTTATGACTTTAAATGACGTTATTTTGTGTGTGGGAGCAGATTATGTGTGTAGTGTATAATGTTAGTAGAACATAGCTTTGATCAAAACTGCAGAAAGCTATTTTCAAGTTGTTTGCTTGTCTGTAAAAACTGTTTGATTCTGCTCGATTTATCCGTGCAGCTTGAACCGTTTTAAATCTAGACCACACACACACACACACACACACACACACACACACACACACACACACACACACACACACACACTCACAGACTCACAGTATTCTTGCGTGTTTAACTGCCTGAAACTTGTCTTGCCCTTGTCAGTGGGGAATGTCGTGATTAAGACACACTTGCAATCCATTCTGGGAGATTCCTTGTATTAAGCCAGCGTTGAAAGTAGTACTGATTAGTCTTTCCAAATGTGTTAGTGTTATTTAAAAACTAGTGCAGTGCCCGTTCGGGGCATGGCCGTTCAAAGCTTGTGCCTGTACTAAGCGGACCGATTGTTTGGCTCCCATAATTGCTGCTTGCAATGTTGTCCGGGGGGCGTACCGGAGCGCGTAGATTCGTCAAAAATAAAGGTTTAGAAAAATGAATCCCAAAAAATTCTAAATGAAGGATGCAAATCATCATGCAATCCGCAAGCCATATCCGAAAGCTTAGGTCGATCTGACAAACAGTCAGAGAGATATGCGAGCCACAGACACACACACAGACACACACACACGGACATTTCTTGCTTTATATATAGATAGATAGATAGATAGAAAGATGTTCATGCAATTGAAGCGCAAAGCAACCTAATGATACTTTATTTGTTTTCTTGCAGGTCATAATGTATTGTCCTTTTTGTGGACAGCAGCAGGACTCTAAATCAGCCTTTTGCTGTTCATGTGGCAAGGACCTCAAATTCCTGTGTGATGTTGATAAAACAGGCACAAGTGGAGGTAATTTTTATTTTTTTATTTTTTGAATTAGGCTTAGGCAATGTACACTCTATATCTTATGAGTATGGGTGAGAACACTCTATGTCTCTCTGTTCTTTGTCATTGACGATTGATTGGACTCTTATTTCAAGCAGAGGCTACAGGAAAAAGCACACTGGAGTTATTCCGGACTTTCCGGAGTGTAAAAGAGAAGGAGAGACGAGCAGGTCTTAAGAAAAAAAAAACACCATCAAAAGACAACCTGAAGGTTGTGAAGGTACATTTTTTTGCTGAGATAGACTAATAATTTGCCGACAGTCCATTCTGTCATGTATTTATAGTGTCACTGAACTAGTTAACAGTCGCCTATTTCGTTGTTTCTCTGTAGATTTCAGTAGGCCTTATGAGGCTGAAAGATGGTGTACTGAAGACTGTAAGAGGAACAGTACTTCCCCTTTTGATGCGACCAGAGTCGGATGCGGACGAATTGCAGAGAGCTGCTGAGCAAAAAATGAAGACCTTCGACAGAAATTTACATGGTGGTCCCTACGTACTGCTCTACCCTGACGGTACAAAGATAACTAATATACCAGGAACAGAAGTACCCTTCACTCTAAACGAGTACAAAGAGGTAGTGGGGAAGGCCTACCAACGTATCACACTGTACATTTGTACAGCTGAAGATTTCTTTACATCTTGTAAGTAATTGTGAAATTAATTACCAACCAAGAAGAGCTTTTTAAATTGATTTGTTTGTCAAGGAAAGCACTCTGTTGTTCTGAGTAGTCTAAAATCCTCTTATACCTGTTCTTGTATTTCACAGCTCAGGAAACCAGCTCTGAATCCAACTCATCGGATTCAGAGGTGATCATCATGAGTCCAACTTCTGCAGAATTCAATGCAGCTGATACATTAGTGAGTACTACATTTGTTGTATCTTAGATCGCTTATATTGTAAATTCTATCTGGAAGTGAAAATGTTTCTAGATTTCACATAGACGGCATATTTTTACGATGAAACATGTCCCAAAATAGCATTTTAAATTGCGGTAAATGTTGCAGCGTCCTGGCTTACACATATTATACAAACTTAAGAAAACAACTTTATTTAGTGCAGATCCCTGCAAAATCACACCATAATAATGTGTATGTTTTTCACTGAAAGTAATAATGTAAGAAGGATCATTCCCCCTGGCGCAAATCACATACACTTTCTGTTAGAATAATAGAATTCAATATTTATGTTCAAATGTGTTAAGCTCTAGTTCTGTCAAATTTGAAGTGTCACACTGATATATTGTTTTTTACTTCCAGGTATGGGAACCTGCAGAGTCAGGCAGTGATTCAGCAGCTCCGGTAATTGTGGCTCCAAAACATTGTCTTTTGTTCACATTTAGCCTTGTCTGGAAATATTGTCACACAATTAATGTCTTAAACTACATGAAATAACGTGTCACACTGACCCAGAGATCCACGTTTGTGTACATTAGAATAGTCTTTTCTTTCTAAATCAGCCTTCAGATAGCCATGATTTAAAATACTTCAACTTACCTGTCCTATCCCTGTTATGGTTTGTGATTCAGGTCTTATTTTCTGACTCACAAGAGGGCCCAGGAACATCAGGAGGTGTGCTGGAAACTGCGTGCTATAGGTATTATACTTTCCTTTCTACAATTCAAGTATGTTTTATATGAAAACATCAACAATGTAAACTTGTGTATGTCAATTTCTCAGCAAATATACTCAGCTGTATGCGCCCATTGTAATAGAGGATAAGGATGACTCAGACAGTGTTGAGTGCAGTCATGACATTCCAGAGGATACAAAGTAAGAGAAAAGTTACCCTTACTTCAACTGTGGTTGTTATTTTTCCTGATCAAAAATGTGTGCTATGGTGTACCATTTAACATGGTCATAATTTATCTGATGACAGGGTGGACCAGCAATCACTTTCTGAGATAACTGCAAACCTGGCCCTAGAGATTGACCATCGAGCTGTCAGCAGATTTAACATCTGTCGCTCGAACATCTGGGATGGAGCAGTCAGAGGATTCAAAAGGGCAACATTCTCAGAAAAGAAAGACATCCTGGTGAAATTCTCTGACGATGAAGGGAGGTTTGAGGAAGGTCTCGATACAGGTGGCCCCAAGAGAGAATTCCTCTCCCTTCTCATGACAGAGCTGAACAAACGGCCCATATTTGATGGACCTGTGGAGAGCCGCTACCTGGTCTACAATTCAACAGGTTCTGTTTTGTGTATAATGTTTTAAAAGAACCCATATTTCAACCTTGCAGTGTTTTCAAATATAGAAACTGATTTAATATTTCTTTATTCTGCATTATCTTGGACAGCTATCAGAGAGGATGAGTATTATTTAGCAGGGAAGATGATTGCTGTGTCCATTGTGCATGGTGGACCAGGTCCTAATTTTCTGTCAGAGGATCTGGTCAGCTACATCTCAGGGCAGAGCAGTTTCAAGGCATCTGTCGGAGACATTACAGATGAGGAGATAGGGAAAGTCCTACAAGAGGTATGAGAAGGGTGTGAAATTCTAGAATAGGTAAAGAGAGAGTTTTGTCCACTTAAACCATTCTTTCAAGATATACTTCTGGCATTACCATTTTTTATAATTACGTGTCATATTTGAAATGTGTGGGACTCTGTTATCTCTTCTTTTAGATTCAGAATTCACCCTCAGTGGAGATCCTTCAGGACTTGATGATACGGAACAGTGCCATGTTGCAGACTGCTGGGTGCTTCAGACATGTCAGGTCATGTGAAGAAAAAAGAATGATAGCAGAGGATTACCTGAAGTGGTACATAATCCACAGGAACAACACTGCAATCGAAAGGTAGGTTTTTGTATTTCATTGTTATTGCTAAAATAATTATGAAAAACGTGTTGCTGTTGTCCCATTTTCTTGCTTACTTACTTCTACATGATGCACATGTATCTTTGCATGCATCTTTTAATTGTATTTTAGTTCCAAGGCTGGACTTGAAAGTTTGCAGTTTCTGACAGCTCTGCAGCAGCATCCGACGGTCCTGACCTCTGCTCTCTGTCATGCCGATGTGAAGCTGTCTGCTGCAGAGATGGAAAATCTGTTCCAGCCTGAATTTAGTCAACAGGGAAGCAACAGAAGGGCTCAGGAAGAGAAAGCTATGAGTTACTGGGCAGATTATCTTCTCGATTGTGAAGGTTAGTCAATTTGCTCTTGTCTGATTTTTATACACACAGATTATAAAGAGTTCCGGTGTTGATGTAGATAGTATTTACTGTCAATTGATTCCAATGTTCTCTACTTTTTAGAAAATGACAGCTCAGTGACCTTGGAGGAGGTGTTAATGTTCGCTACAGGTGTGCCATGTGTGCCTCCTGCTGGTATGAGTCCTCTGCCACGCCTTCAGTTCCTATGTTCTACAACGTCAACATTCCCAATGACAAATACCTGTGCCAACATTTTAAAGCTTCCTCTTTTGGACACTTATGGTGCCTTCAAAGCCAACATGAACTTTGGCATTAATAATTCCCCCGGCTTTGGGTGCCTTTAAACAATTAAATAACTTGTGGTAAAAGTTAATGTTCCCACACACAGTAGCTACACAGTCCGTTGTTTTCATGTTGCGATCTGTCAGACCAAAATGTTGTGACGTAAGAGAGATGTGAGTATTTTTCATGGCAGATTTGTCCTATTTCATATCTAACATGTGAACAACACCACACATTTGTATTGTATTGTTATTGTATTCTCGTTAGGTAGGTAAGGTAGACCGTGGTTAAATCAAGAGTTCAGAACATGTGTTAAGATGTTTTACAAATATTTACATAAACAGTAAATAAAGACTGCAAAAGGCACCTTGTTGTGCAAATGTTGTTTTGCCCATTTTATCAACATGTTTTTACATGGACTTTGTGAAAGAGTAAAGCTGAATGACTCTTCATTAAATGGTTTAAAAGTGTTTCATTTTAACGTAAGGACTTGTTTTTCTACGTATAGCATATGTTACACACTCGCTACAAAGATGACACAGCTGTAGCTGGTTCACAAGATTTTATTCTCAGATCCACTGTGAAAACAGAAATAACAGTAGCATATGTGACTGATGCAATGAATGAATGTTATTGATGATTCATCAATTTGTTATGGGCTGTGTCTGAAATCACTCAATACTCCCTATATAAGGAGTAGGGAGTAGTGAATGAGTGATTTCGGACACGCCTTGGTCTTTAAAATGTCAGAAAGTGAAGCCTCACAGAGAACAAATTAATCCAGCAAATATTCACATTTTAGAGGCTGGAACCTGCTTATATTCAAAATTAAAATCAATTACCAAAATATTAGGTGTATAATCTTCTGACGATCGACCATTCAACTGATAACACGGATGTAACACTAAACATGTTTTACAAAATACATGAATATGCTGTATGTTTATTTAAACAAAGAAAGGTTTCAGTCTAATGACTTATGCAAAGATACAAGCTGAATATTTCACTGGACTTATCTACTCAGAATTGCAGCATTCTAAATAATATTCAACCTACATTGGAAACTTGTACACACAAAAAAGGTTCTGGGGGGCTGGTGGGGCAATGTATTGTACACTCCAGACATGTTTTTCATGGAAATGTAATTCTGAACAGCAGCTGTCCAGTTCACTGGTGGAGCCAACCCACTCCGTCTTTGCAAGTCCACAAAATGCATCTCCAGATTCTCATCACCACACAAATTGTACTGGGATGATGCTTGCATGATGCCATCAAAGTGGTGTAGGGCTTCCCAGGACACTGGAAATCCACACTCCCTTCCGCCAAACCTATGACCAGTCATAAATTGAAACATGAGTCAAGTGATTACAAATGGATCATTTAACCCCCCAAACATGCTAGATAAGCATTATAACTAAAACTCCATTGAGTCAGTTCTTCGTTAATTAAATCCTAAACAAAGAGCTTTGACTTGAGAAATTAATCTCAGGTTGACAGCAGCTCTTTCAGTCAAATATGGTCATTCTACTCACTTTCTAACACAAGGTACTTTTTGGAATTGAGTAAGATAAATCGACAGAATAGCTTTGGATATCTTCTGATTTAGGTTTTGTGTTGGAATCCATTTTTAGTCGTTTAAGACTTGAAATCATTTTGAAATAATGAGTTTTCAGACTAAATGAATCACGTTATTTATCAAGTGACAAACTTGTCATATTGGGCTGATACACCAAATTATATGAAGTCAGATATATTTTAAAGTAATATTACCAAACAATTTGAATACAAACCTGTGAGGCAGGTGGTACATGGCATCAGGTTTACCTGATGGACACTGAGACAGGCGAACAGGTCTGATGGTGTGGTTGTTCCACAGCTGTCTGTACTCATCGAGGTCTTTTTGGAAGATGCCCAAAAACACATATCGCAGCAGACACTTGTGCTCATGGCTCCCATTGAAGAGGTGCCTCTCTCTAAGGTCACTGAAGAGCTCGATCCAGAACTGAGTCCTAATGGTGGAATTCAAAACCCCCGAAGAGGCTAAAACTCTTATACGTTTTCTCTGGAGTTTAAATAAATTCTAATTGATCAGTAAAGTCTATGACCATTATTCGGAGGGAAATGCTACATTATATATTTTAGAAACCTGAAGGCATTTATAGATTTGTATGCAAGTATTATCCAAAAAACGCAATACCTCAGATCAGTGGTTCTCAACCTTTTCACACCAAGTACCACCTGAGAAAATAGTTGGCTCTCCAAGTACCACCATATGACCAATGTTAAAATACAGTCTATGCACAGTTCATGCAGGACTCTGAGGCAAATGTATTCATAATAATATTATTTATTGTGCTTGCTTACACACACACACACACACACACACACACACACACACACACATTATTGGACCTGACCTTAAAAGGCTATACCTTTGCTTTCTGAAGAAAGACCACCAACTCTCGATGCGCTGGTTTGCAGTTGAGGTACCATACATGTGACTGAGGGCTCCTGCAAAATCATCTGTGTGTTGAGATCGTAATGTGCAGTTAATGGCTGCCATAGTGCCGTTTTCAGTTCCACAGTCAGTGCGAAGGCGGGCTGGAAGTAGTCCAAACTCCGATACACACTGCAGGTAGTACTGCGCAATGATGCCCGGATCGTTGTTAGTGCTGCCACTCCTGAGCCACATAACTTTCCTTGAAAAGCCGTCGATGCAGCCACTGATGGCAATACCAAAGGGTTTAAGTTTATCATATCCATCAGCGTGCCACACTTGGTTTGGTCCTGCTGTGACGTATCCCCTTCGGACAAACCTTCGCCTGGAACGAAGTTGAACACCAGATGGATCTAGTCTGGAAATCGTCTGTCTAACATCCTCCCTTTTTACTGTCAGGTGATACTTTTGTTGCAATGTCTGCCACATAGCTCTGTAACCCAACAGCCGACCCGAGCCTCTCAGTTCATGTGCAACAGTTTGGTGTACAGTGCCAATGGGAGTGTAGTCTGTCCTTCTTGTTAAGCCAGCGTTCTGTAGCCTCCTCTTTAAGGTCCTCAGACTAAGAAAAATGTTGTGTCTTTTTTCTAGAAAATCAAGTATCACTTCATAAGCGTGTCCCTCCGTGAAGTACTTGTGGATGAGGCCTGCCTTGATTCCTTCATTAGATGCTGTGACTGAAGGGAAAAGACAACAGTGTCATTAGGAATGAAACTTAATAACAAAAAACCTATTAAGAAAAAAATGAAAATGTATCAGTAATGAGGAAAATACCTGAAATGTTTGATGCATAAGTGTATGTTTTCAGTATGTTCAATGCGTGAACAATTCCAGACATGAGGAGCAAAAAAGAAGAGAAATAAACAGGCAAAGGACAACATATTGGGATACTTACATAATTGGTAAGGATAAAAATACATATCAATCTAGAGGTAGCAAACAAAAAGGTACCCTTTTAATGCCTGTATTTGTGCATAAACGCATCAGAAGGCTCAACCCTCAGCACATGAAGGAGCACATAATTGGTCAACTTTGGTATTTCACCTGATTTTTTTACTTGTTGGCATTTTTTTTTATCAGTAGTTCTAAATCATGTTGAAATTGCCATGACTGACAATAATATGTGTATAGCATATATTAAAATGGCAACAAATCATATACAAATAAGACATTATCACTGTACTGGTGAAATTCTTGACTTTTAAGGAGGAGCTTACCATATTCGAGAAAGGGAGCCAAACATTCAATGTTGCTGCCACAGGAGCCGCAAAACCTCCCAAAACACCCAGCAGTCCCACAATATGGACAATACATTGCCTGTGGAAAAAGAGCAATGTGAATGTTATTCATTTGCAATTAAGTAACAGCTACTTGGTAAGCTATTGCAGCAGGTAATGTTACCTGCAAACAGCTGACACTAATTTAACAGCAGATATCAGCTGCAATCACTTAATATCTGAACCATGCATCTACAATGTCAAAATACATTAAAAAAAAAAAAGAAAGATTTAAAGCCAGTACACTTCTCAAAGGAAGCACGTCTTGGATAGGATAGAGACCCTTCTCTATCTCTAAGCAGGATAAGAGACCCTCATTTATCTCTAGACAGGCACATTTAGATGACATGTTGATGGAGTCAAGATTGACTACAGGATGTTAGTGAAGATCTATACTTGTATGTATTCAATATAGGGCTGGGCAACGATTATAACGCGTTAACTTGCCCAGCCCTAATTCAGTAAAAGTTGTTCCTTCAGAGCATGTTGAGGAGAGGACCCGAGCTCGTCTGTTGAATAAAGGCATATTCAACTTACTTTGTGTGTCTTAGCATCATCTTTAAGTCCCGGTCGGCTCAGATCCGTTTGTTTAGAAAACAGCTAACGTTAGCAGATAAAAGTAGCTATGTTCTACTAACATTATACACTACACACATAATCTGCTCCCACACACAAAATAACGTCATTTAAAGTCATAAATACGGCAGCGACAGATATTATCTACATCCTGTGTAACTTTAACATTATAAACTTACCCATGAGATGTTTCCCGGAGATCCCCCAGCCTTCTTCTTCTCTCGCATAAAAAAAACGCATGTGCATCAGCAATAATAGTCCCCGGTAATTAACTTCCGTCGTATGTGCATCAGCAATAATAGTCCCCGGTAATTCCCTTCCGTTGTGGCTTTTTTATTTGCATCGCGGCGTTTTTTATTTGCAGCGTTTTTTTTATTTGCAGCGTTTTTTTTATTTGCAGCGTTCTTTTATTTGCAGCACCCTGGCCTCTCAGGGCCACCGTACACTTTTATACATATTTTTATACCTTATTTTTTTCAGTTGCAGATTTTACGTTTTCAGATTCAAAACAATAATTTTTTCAGTATCAAATCTTGTTTTTTTTAGATTTCACAATGCTTTTCTACGGAGCCCTGGAGGGTTCATAGATAGAAAAATAAATAAAACGTGGCCACGTTTTACTTTCTCGTTCGCACGAGATACCTTCTCATGCGATCGCTTTAGTAACTCGTGCTCATGAGTTAATAAAGCGTGCGCACGAGTTAATAAAGCGTGTGCACAAGTTAATAAAGCGTGGCCTTGTTGTGTGTGTGTGTGTGTGTGTGTGTGTGTGTGTGTGTGTGTGTGTGTGTGTGTGTGTGTGTGTGTGTGAGCATTTGTTTATGATAGTATCGTTCGTTCCGGTGCACTCCGGCAGGACTACAGCGCATTGAGATTAAGGTTAAACAAATTTCTTTCACTACAAATATAACTATGTAGAACCAGATTTGTGTAAATTACTGTTCGTGGTAATTTGAAAACAAATGCCGGTGCACACAAACACACCGAACATGCACACACAGAGCAGAGCTGAGCACACACACACACACACACACACACACACACACACACACACACACACACACACACACACACACACACACACACACACACACACACACACACACATCATGCGCCCCGGTGACAGGACATCCCCTTCATAAAACGAGGGGGAATATTCTGGTAGTTCGATGTGTGTATAGGTGTGTGTGGTTAAACGTAGCAGCCTCGATCTCTATTCAGCGGCTCTAATGAAGGGAAACGCAGTGAAGTAAACAGTAAAAGGGACAGCTCTTTGCAGCTGGTGCTGCTCTTCTCAGATTCTGCTGAGTTACACGTTACTGCCTCCAGTGCCCTGTACGACGGAGCCAGTTCAACAGACCCTGGATATGTTTGATTTACCCGGCTTAACTAACCCTAACAAACGCGATGTCGATAAGCGGTCCTACGAAGCTGGTTATCAACTCAGTAAATCAACCAGGGTTTCTCTGACTGGCTGAGAACGCGTTCACGTGAAAGGGACGGGGTTAGCAACATTTGACCAATCACAAACATGGAGACGCGTGCTGACAGCGCAGCGTCATACTTCATGAATGAATAGTGTAAATAGCAAATCCTGCTTCGTAGTAGCTACAGGCCACTGGTGCCGCAGAGATTTCATAAAGTGGAGGAGGTTTTCCTTCTATAAAACAGCTGTGGGCAGCAGATACTGTGAGTCACGTACAGGGAATCCCTCAATTTAAATAAAACGAGGCCACGCTTTATTAACTCGTGCGCACGCTTTATTAACTTGTGCGAACAAGAAAGTAAAACGTGGCCACGTTCTATTTATTTTTCTCTCAATGAACCCACCAGGGCTCCGTACTTTTCACCTTCAGATCGTTTTTCACTTTCAGATCTTTTTTTTCGCTTTCAGATCGGTTTTTTCCGCATTCAAACTTTTGGCCCCGATGTTGCTTGGGGGTGGGGCTTACTAAAGAGTAATTTGGCATCCTGAGTGACAGGCCTCCCTCTGTCAAGTTGCCTTCATGGATGTTAGGTAGCGCGAGAAATACAACTCAACTCTACTCCTGTGATTGGTGGTAAACAAAACTGATACCAGCGTCAAAGTTCCGTTAAGCGAGCTGTTGAGCATCGTAGTTGGCAACAATCAAGGTATAAGAGCAATAAACTGTGCTAGAATGTGAAATTACGTATTTGCTCAAAGTGAACCACTGCTCTAAACCAAGATGGACGACAGAAAGCCAGATTGACTGAATCACTCGTCGATATCTTGCCAATCCTTTTATGGAAAGCGCTCCCTGCAGGTATAACAATGTTGGTGACATAAAGTAACAACTAAGGAATCATCTACAGTGGGGCAAAAAAGTATTTAGTCAGCCACCAATTATGCAAGTTCTCCCACTTAGAAAGATGAGAGAGTTCTGTCATTTTCATCCTAGGTACACTTCAACTATGAGAGACAGAATGGGGGGAAATAATCCAGGAAATCACATTGTAGGATTTTTAATCAATTAATTGGTAAATTCCTTGGTAAAATACAGTAAGTATTTGGTCACCTACAAACAAACAAGATTTCTGGCTCTCACAGACCTGTAACTTCTTCTTTAAGAGCCTCCTCTTTCCTCCACTCGTTAAATGTATTAATGGCACTTGTTTGAACTCGTTATCAGTATAAAAGACACCTGTCCACAACCTCAAACAGTCACACTCCAAACTCCACTATGGCCAAGACCAAAGAGCTGTCAAAGGACACCAGAAACAAAATTGTAGATGGGGACTGCTGGCTGGCTGGCTGGGAAGACTGAATCTGCAATAGGTAAGCAGCTTGGTGTGAAGAAATCAACTGTGGGAGCAATTATTAGAAAATGGAAGACATACAAGACCACTGATAATCTCCCTCAATCTGGGGCTCCAGGCAAGATCTCACCCCGTGGGGTCAAAATGATCACAAGAACGGTGAGCAAAAATCCCAGAACCACACGGGGGGACCTAGTCAATGACCTGCAGAGAGCTAGGACCAAAGTAACAAAGGCTACCATCAGTAAGACACTACGCCGCCAGGGACTCAAATCCTGCAGTGCCAGACGTGTCCCCCTGCTTAAGCCAGTACATGTCCAGGCCCGTCTGAAGTTTGCTAGAGAGCATTTAGATGATCCAGAAGAGGATTGGTAGAATGTCATATGGTCAGATGAAACCAAAATAGAACTTTTTGGTAAAAACTCAACTAGACGTGTTTGGAGGAGAAAGAATGCTGAGTTGCATCCAAAGAACACCATACCTACTGTGAAACATGGAGGTGGAAACATCATGCGTTGGGGCTGTTTTTCTGCAAAGGAACCAGGATGACTGATCCGTGTAAAGGAAAGAATGAATGGGGCCATGTATCGTGAGATTTTGAGTGACAACCTCCTTCCATCAGCAAGGGCATTGAAGATGAAACGTGGCTGGGTCTTTCAGCATGACAATGATCCCAAACACACCGCCGGGGCAACAAAGGAGTGGCTTCGTAAGAAGCATTTCAAGGTCCTGGAGTGGCCTAGCCAGTCTCCAGATCTCAACCCCATAGAAAATCTTTGGAGGGAGTTGAAAGTCCGTGTTGCCCAGCGACAGCCCCAAAACATCACTGCTCTAGAGGAGATCTGCATGGAGGAATGGGCCAAAATACCAGCAACAGTGTGTGAAAACCTTGTGAAGACTTACGGCCCATCTACACTACAGGCATGAAAAAATCTTGAAGCTGGGCGTGTCTGAAGCTTGGCGATTTTTTGCGAGCAACCAATCACATGAATCTCCCGCCCCCGACATACAAAGCAATAGCAATGTTAAAACGAAGTAAACTGGATATAAACTCTCCAAACAGGCGAAAAAACTATCAGTTTCACCCACTGTCTCTGCCACCTCCCTCCATGCCTGGTTCCTCCGGTTTGTATCCCGGTAAATAGTTCCGGTCGTAAAGAACCGGCTGATTTGCTACCGTAATATCTCGTTTGGAATATGAGGAAATGAACTGCGGTCTGGCTCTCCCAGCTTGCACGCGGTTTGATTGGCTGAGCTTGCACTGGCGGGATTTGCATAAACGGAATTTGATTGGCTGATGCCAAGCATCGAGCCTCAAAAGTTGAACATTGTTCAACTTTTGATGCCGATAGATGCTCGTGATGCTTGCAAAGCCATGCCATGCTCCCCACAATGCAGTTCGGCGAAGATTCAAAATCTTCTACGTCACCCCATTCAAGTGAATGGGCGAAGCGTTGAAAGCATTTTTTGATGCCTGTAGTGTAGACGTACCGTTACAGAAAACGTTTGACCTCTGTCATTGCCAACAAAGGGTATATAACAAATTATTGAGATGAACTTTTGTTATTGACCAAATACTTATTTTCCACCATAATTTGCAAATAAATTCTTTAAAAATCAGACAATGTGATTTTATGGATTTTCTTTTCTCATTTTGTCTCTCATAGTTGAGGTATACCTAGGATGAAAATTACAGGATTCTCTCATCTTTTTAAGTGGGATAACTTGCACAATTAGTGGCTGACTAAGTACTTTTTTGCCCCACTGTATCATAAATTGTCAAAGTATTGATTTTATGTTTGCAGGAAATTATGATGAATCACCTGTCCACTACAGTGGACGTCATGCATCACTAGCTATATTTCAACTACAATTCATACTGTTACTGCTATTGTTGTTCTTGAAAATACTTCATTTGCAATATCTTTTTGGGGGGCGTAAATCAATATACTTATGTTATTATAGTGTAATTTTAAGTTTGCACATCTTTATTTATCATTTTTTCCAAATGTACATGTCTTCAGTTCAAACTTTAACGCATACGACCTGAGTGGACGTATAAAACATTTATTTTCTGAATTTGAAAAAACTAGATAAAAAGAAACTAAAAATAACAACAATAAAAACACTTGGTAAAAAAATCCTGACTGAGGTTTTCATAATTCATTCATGAGAGGTAATATAAAGTGTTACCAAAAAATGTTTTCCTGCATCTAATGCTATTTTTAAATCCAAACGGTTTTGGTTTGGGTTGCCGATTGTTGGGGATATCGCCGTACAGATGTCCCTTTAAACCTGACTTTATCTCAATGTGTGTCTAACTTGTGTTCCAGACCCAGCAGAAGTGCATTGCCATCTTTGCGCTTCTTTGCTGCTTTGCTGTGCTGGCGGTGCTAATCTTCTCATCGGTGGACATTTGGGGGGACGATGAGGACGGGATCACAGAGGAAAACTGCAGCCGTGACTGCCAGTAAGATGTTCTGCAAGTCTCAAATAATAACACAATAAGGCATGTCAAAAATAAGGTTTGCCAATCATGTATCCGGGAAAAAATCAATGAAAATGTGCACACAATTACATTTCTCTAAGTCATCTTATACCTTAACAAAACCTGGTGCCTATATTTATCACACAGCATTTTGACTACAAAAATGTGGTCAGAGATACGCATTTGTTATCCAGTTACACAGGAATCTCCGAAATATTGCCTTGTTGACTGTTTTCGATACTGGCCTGACTCAAGCAGCATTATTGGGGTCAATTTATCAGATTTCATATAGTTTCCTTGAGGGACACCATGGCCAAAGACTTGCCTGAGGATGCAAAATACATTTTATTGTCAACTAAAAGTTAAGTTGTATTGTGCAACTTTGTGTTGTTTCGTATCATGCCGTGTCGTGTCGATTATCTTTTCTTGTAGTGTAATCATGTTGTATAGGATCGTATCTTTTAATAATCTATAAATCTCGTCATAATGCATTGTATCTTATCTGATCTGTTTTGCAGTTTTGTTTCGCATCATGTTGCATCATATATTGCTGTGTGACACCTAGACACACTTTTTGAAGCTACACCTTAAACTCAGGAAGCTTGTGTTACTTTCAGAATCGTGCTTGTGGAGAATATTCCAGACGACCTTTCTCTCCCTTTGGATGGCAGACCCCACCTCCCTCTCTCTCTTGTCTTTAATACTTTGTTGGACCAGGCGAAGCACTCAGTTGAGGTGGTGTCTCCGGTCTGGGCCTTAAACCCCTGGGACCTGGAAACAACGCCAAGCAATGCCAAACAGGTACAACATCATTTGGATTCAGAATCAGATTTCTTCATATTCCATTAAATGTACATAAAAAGGGAATTTGTGTTTGGCCCCAGCAAAGCAACAGTATAGATACACAAAATAAATGACATCTATAAGTCTAAACGTGACTTAGTGGCAGTCATAAGAATAGTGCTAAGGAGAGTGTACTTCCACTGACATGATAGCATGATACTCAGTTGTCCTGACAATAAACAAATTAATATAAATTAAAATCAGTTGATGATGTTGGTTATGGTCTTGCTTGTAGAATGTCCAATGGAGCATGGTTGGTATTTGTACGCCCCGGTCTAGGGGAACCTAGGCGTAGCATACAATTGCACTCTCCCCACTCCCAAGAAATGCTCAATGACACAGGAAATCAGCTTTTTGAGATTAAATAAACTCAAAAAGAGGTGAGACAATCCCAACATAACAAACAAAAACCCTCTTTACAGAGTTTCCTTAAACTTGCCTAACAAAACAAATAAAATAAAATACAGGCTTCTTACCTAACTCCTACCAGAAAAAAGGGAGAAAAAGGGGTTCAAACAAAAAAGGTTTCTCAGTCCTAGACAAATCAAAGCATATCTTCAAGACAGATTAAATTAGTTTAGCTTTACTAAGTACATACAAAAATGTACAACAGGGACCGGTAATCGGTAACTTTAGCCACACAGAACAACAGATCAGATCTTCTACAACAGACACAGAGTTGGGAGCAGGAGAGGTCGATGAGAGAGAGGGCAGAGGGACTGCATGGCTGCAGCTTAAATGCTCCTGTCTCATCAGGAGGACCAATCAGTATGTCGAAGGCAGCCAATCAGCTAACGGGCACCACCGCTCACACACACGCGCACACACGCGCACACACACACACACACACACACACACACACACACACACACACACACACACACACACACACACACACACACACACACACACAGAG
The DNA here is from genome assembly GCF_949606895.1 of Notothenia rossii. Taxonomy (NCBI): domain Eukaryota; kingdom Metazoa; phylum Chordata; class Actinopteri; order Perciformes; family Nototheniidae; genus Notothenia; species Notothenia rossii. Next base: position 30,843,553 of record NC_136912.1, on the reverse strand, counting down.
AAACTCACAGGAGGAGAGAAAATATCCACACACAAATGACCTAATGACCCAGGGTCATTCCCCGACATTTGTGCAAATGATGAACCAACTGTATTTCCCAGGTGTTCTGTAAGAGGAAATGCCATTCATTTCTACTGTAGGTCTGTATGTAGCCTTTAATGAGGCAGCCCTGCAGATTTGTCGGTACGGGCCATCCAGAAATACCTCTGTAATGCTCCACTAGAATAATACAGAACATCCCTGTCTTCCACAGGGTCAGCTGTTGTTCCAGAGACTGCTCAGCCTGAAATCTCGTGGGGTAAAACTGAAGATTGCCAGCAGTCTGACTAACTCTGCTGAACTGAAGACCTTGGCAGCACACAGTGAGAGGCTGTCATATTTTTCATCTTGTAACGGCTATTTGTTATGGTACTGTAGCTTCCAGAATGAAGATTTATTGCATCTCACAACCCCACTGACAACATGAGCAGTGCACAAACAGACTGTTTTTAAAAGAAGATTCTCATGTATTCTATGATGATTTAAGTAGTTTTTTAAGCGTTCGGCCCCATCCAACAGCTGTACATAGCAAGGGGTTGGGGTTGGGGTTAGGGTTCATGTTGGCCAGACTTGACGATGAAGTTAAAAAAAATCATGAATGTGCAATGTACTTGAATGGTTTTCTATCAAAGCCTTTGCCGCTCATGCTTCCTGCCTGCTTTGTGAGAGTCCAAGGCCAATTGGCACATTTCCACGATTTTCTCCATCTCATTCTTTCCAACTTTCACAGTGTACCACCACTCTTCGTCTATTTCTCTGTTTAACGTCGTGTAGATGCAGAGATTCATTTTGTGAACATGACAGCTTTTACCAGAGGAGGACTCCATTCCTCATTCTGGGTAGTGGATCGGAAGCACATTTACATCGGGAGCGCCGATATGGATTGGAGGTCACTCTCCAAGGTAACAACAAACATTGACAGCATGAGCGCAGAGTAAATTCAGACTTAAGATAAATGAGTCTCTGCAGTTAGGTGTAGCCAGATTTGCAGTTTTTTCTTTTTACTCTCTGAGAAATAAAAGCTTTACAAAATGTAATTAACCGATAACATAGGGACCTCACAGGGACTTAAAACATAACACTGTCTGAATTCGTTTCACTATACACCTGTACCTTTTTCGGCAATTACTCGAGCAGCCCTATTATGGGCATCAGGGATGATTTAAGATTGCTGCCTGAGGCCGGCCAGAAAGACAAGTAGCATTTCCCTTTGCATTAAGTATGTAATCACAATAGAGGGAGGAACCAGGAAACATTAGCATACTATTATCTAATGTGATTACCTGGCACTTTTTATGCTTCGAAGCTGGCTGGAGGTAGAAGTACGGTTTGACGTATAAGGAGCCAAAGGGAAAAAATGGAAATACAGTACATTAATGTGTAGTGTGGAATACACAAAAATAATAGAAGGGCAGGTAAGAAAAAGAGCCACAAAGGGAGGAAGATAGGGATTTACCATTGTAGAAAACATTGAAAACTCTTTGCATCCTTCTGGGTCACCAACCAAAATAGATTAAACAAAAACAGTTGACTGCTGTCTGACTAATGACCAGGCGAGAATATATTTAGAACAACCGTCTCTTGTTCGCTGTTTTCAGCCATGCGTCGGTACAGACTGAAATATCTTAATTGGATGATTTGCTGCTTCATTTTGCAACCATTCTACCCAGAGGACAAGTCGAAGTTCCTTTTGCTCTAGCGCCACCATGAAGTTGATATTATTTTGTTTTGAGTGAAAGGTCTTGACAACTATTAAATGGATTGTCATTACATTTAACACACACATTAATGTATGTACTTTTATTTATGATAACAAACCTGCAGGCTAATGGCCTTCCCTTCAGCGTCAGCTGTTAAAACGACCAGCTAGAAAGTTCAACATTTACTGTTTTCCTGATACCTCTAACTAGGTCAAGCTCAAATAAATTAATACATTAATTACAGAGGAATGGGGGTTCATTTCTAATATAAGATTTTTTTTGGAAATTTTCGACATTACAGTGAATATTTATATATGAAAAAAAATCACAAATGTTCAAATAAAAAACTAAAAAAAAATTCTGAGATAGAAGACTCAATAAACAAAGAAAAACATTATTTTTTAGCTTCACTTTGCAAGGTTGGATCAACATAAAAAAATCTCCTAAATCTTGAGATTCTGAACTTTTGTCAAAGGATCGATAATAGCCCTACTTTACCGAGATAGAATGTGTTATATTAACTCTGTGCCTGAAACCTAGAACGTCATGTTGGTATTGTCATTGTGAGTCTCTTAGCACGCTCATGTTAGCATTGAGCACCAGGGTGCCTAGCCTCACAGCATGCTGTAGAAACTCTAGAGAAAAAAAATCTCATCCTATTATAATCTAATAATACGATGGACAATATTACATTATCATATCATCTCACGTAAGTCTTACTGTTCTAACTCTAAAATCAGCCAAAAAGTGATTTTGCCTTTTATCTAACTACTTCCTGTCTCATATTATAAAAGCTATCTGTCCAGTGAGCACTCTACTCAGACTGCCACTTTTCTGCTGCATCATCTCTTCTTCTGTGCTCCTCTCTGACGCCCCGCAGAGGAAAGAACTGGGGGTGGTGGTGTATAACTGCAGCTGTCTGGCTCTGGACCTCCACCGAGTCTTTTCCTTTTACTGGCAGCTTCATGAGAGGGACTACATCCCCTCCATCTGGTCGAAGAGAGTTACAGCCATCTACGGGAGGCATGACGCCCTGGAGCTACAACTCAACGCCACCGAGGCTGCTGCTTATGTGTCTGTGAGGAACAACTCAGCAGTATTTACAGCATGTTAACACATAAACTGACTCAATTCAAAATTCAGGAACCACAGCTTATAAATTGTCTGTTTTATATTCCTCTTGAGGCACCAATTTCCTGACTGTGGACTAGGTGGTGGACGTCTTTATTAAAGTTTCATTAGCAACTAATAGCAGACCTACACAGGCGGTGATTAATCATGTTAATATCACACTGAGGAGCATCTCCAGTCTGAACATCTCAGCCTAATTTGACAGTCATGAATCTTGTTACCCTCTAAGCGACCACATGCTTATCAGTTGAATTCAGGGCATTCATCATCCTGTAGGAAGTGAGGAGCCATGCTGTTACAAGCTGCTGCAACTCCAACCTGCTCTTGTGCCTCACGTCCTGATTCATGGCTGGAGAAATGTGCCTAGTTGTTTTTCTTGGCCAAAATGTTACACTTAATTTGACATTTTGGACATTGACAAACCCTAATTAGGTTGGCCTTATCAATGTAACATTTACCATCGGGATGAAAATGTATGGTTGTCGATTTTTGTTTGTTGATCTTGGACTAACTGAATACCAAAAGTTATAGAAATACTTTATTCTGACCTTTCAGTTCTTTGATTTTACTTAATTCTTATTAAATTTGGGCTTTGGGTTCCTGCAGACCTCGCCTGAACTCTTCTGCGCTAGAGATCGCACCAGAGATGTAGACGCCATCCATCAAGTCATCCAAAATGCAAAGACGTTTATCTTCATATCTGTGACGGACTACCTCCCTCTCGTGAGCAGGAGTTTCAGAGGAACCTCAGTCACAAGGTACGTCAGAACTCAAATATATATTCAAACAAAGTTTCCTTTGACAGATATATTTAATTATTGTTTGGATGAAATCAGATCTTGTATTTACATTGTAAAACAGTGTCTGATTTCAATGGGTGCATCTATAGGTACTGGTCAGCTATTGATGAGGTCATCAGAGAAGCCGTGGTACTAAGAGGAGTCAGAGTTCGTCTGCTGATAAGCCTCTGGAAGAAGACTCATCCTCTCACCTTTAACTTTGTCTCTTCCCTTAAGTCGCTATGCATGCAGATGCCAAACTGTTCAATAGAGGTGGTACGTAAACTCAAATATAACTCCTCCAAAATGTGTTTCATGAAAGCTGTAGTTTAGTATCTGCACTGAATGTATAAACATTTCAACTACGGAAGCCCAAAGACAAAAAAATATGGTTAAATAGTTTTCTCTTCTGGGTTTTAGACTTAAAAACAGGTGATAAAGGTGGAAGTCTGCACTTGGTTGCTATCATTGCCACGTTATTGGTTTATTTTTCATTTTCCCTTCTCTCGCCCTGCTGTGATCCAAATTTTATTTAAAAAAATATATGCTGTATTTATTTTACATTTCTTGCAAAGCTCACTTAATACTATTTAAAAAAGAATAATATGTGGCCAAAGTACAACATCAATTGTATGAAAAAAGTACATTAAACAACTGATCCTCACAAAACGCATTTGTCCGCCCTCGCTGTGGATTTATTTGACCTGTTTTTAGGTCATTATCTCAAGAGAGAACACTATAAAGATTACATTAGAAAATGTAACAACAGCTTTTTTTTCACTTGCCTCTCAGGGCTTCCATACTTGAAACTAATGTTGTTAATTGCATTTTTGCAGCGTTTTTTTAGCAACAAGGAGCAAGAGGAGGATATTCAACATGGACTCAACCACAACAAATACATGGTGACAGACAATGCTGTATACATTGGTAGGCAATGTTTAATTTGTTTTTGTTTGTTATTTGTGTCCGTTATTTAACAGGACTTTGCTTAAGCACCGATGCAACATTTACATTCTGTTTGTTATTTAAAACAAGGAAAAATGCATGTATGCATTTTGAAGATATTTCAGGTTGTCTATGATGTCTTCTAATGCTATTACAAAAACACTGTGTGGTGCTTTTCTTTAAACAAAGACAAGAAAGTGAAGGCTATTTTCCAAATGTTTGCTTTTTCTTAAACGTTTGCTCACTAACACAACACTGAATCACGCAAGCAAGTAGCTTTCTACAGTTTAACGGCATTTTTCCTTGAAATAATACCTTTTACAAACACCATTTCTAAGGTTTTTCCATCTATCCACAGGTAACCATGACTGGGTTGGGAGTGACCTCGCCATTAACACAGGAGTTGGGCTGGTTATCAAGATGAAACATAGTCTCGAAGACAGAGGAGCGACAATCCTAGAACAACTCAAGGCTGCTTTTGAGAGAGACTGGAAGTCCCGGTATGCTAAAAACCTACTAGGAAACAAAGACCAACAGGGCAAATACAGAAACCTGAAACAAGGGAAAATGCATATGGAGTCTAAGGAGGAAAACAAGTGGAACAACCCTTTAACTTTATAAGCACAGAATGTATTTCTATAATCCTTATAAGTCTAATAAGGCTGAATACTCTAAAAACGTATATACAATTAGAGAAAGTGAGTTGCACTCTTAGACTTGATTTCAGTTTACAATTAGGAAAATACTGAGAGGCAACTATAAAACTAAATTCTGATAATAAATTGATAATATTTGTTTTCTCTCCTTTGTTAATGGCATTTTATCTGCACGTTGTTTCTTGTAATACTAATTTTAGCCACAAGAGGCCAATGTGCACCACTAGCCCATGTTTCAAATATGTCTAAAATAATTGATAGCATTCAATTTTATCCAAAACATATGCACAAGGAAAATATAATATGTTTTGATTTGCCTACACACAATATATGTGCCTTGAGTTTAGAGTGCGAAGAGAAAATAATAATCATCAGGAAAATAATGTATGCTTTTCCAGATGAAGAGGAAACAAAACTTCACCTGATCAACATTTGTTTACCTGAAAATAAAATCTTCATATGATGTTTTTGCCTCCTGCCACAAACAATATTGAAAATAATACATTTTGAATTGAAAAATGCACACTAGGTTTTTGTTTTTATCATACGCCTCTCAGGGTTTCCGTAGTCCCTATGACAATGTGGAGGTTATAATTAGACTCACTACTAGTCACAGAAATAATAATATCTACTTAATCAAAAGTTGACTGTTATATGAGCATGACATGCTGCATGGGTATTGAAAGCAATATTTCAAATTCAAAATATTTACTAGTACACACAATATGCTGATTATAACATCAATATGCTCAATGTTAAACATATTTACAAATACAAAAACTCATCCAATAAACCTCATCAAAACAAATCACATTTAGTATTTAATGATGATTCATTATTTTTTGTCAACCATTTTTATTTGTATTTTATAAACTTTTTTATAATTGAATGCTGTATTACCATCAATTGTAGAAAAGGCAGTATCTTGAATGTATATGCAGTAGATTTACAGCGGTGGCTAAAGCTGTTAATCATTTCATTGATTATAATCATCTGACCTAATAAAATGCATCTTTTTCATAATTGTTGTTGTGTTTATTATAGCATCATTTATATGGGAAAAAGAGTTGCCAACAGTAATATTGTACACGCATTCCAACAAATACAAGGTCATACGCTACTCGACAGATGTCAAGGTTTTGAGGTAAGGTAGGACCCAAATGCAGTTTGAGGAGAAGCGGGATTCAGAGTGTAACAAAAGGCGAGCTTTAAATTACAAAAAGCTGTTGACAATGAAAAACAAACAAAAACCATGAATCTATAAACAGGTAGCACGAGGTAGCATCCAGACAAAACCCGATAGTGACAAACATAGAGGGCGACAGGAAAGACAATGCACCGACATGGAACACAGGGGAAGACAAGACTAAATACACAGAAGGGTAATCCCAGGACAAGACACAGCTGGGCAGGGGAGGCAGGAACACAAGGGCTACAGGTGAACACAATGAGACAATCAGACACAGGAGGGCAAACACAGGAAGGAAGACCAGACACAGGGAGAACAGAACTTCAAAATAAAACCATGACAAGACACACACAACTAAAATCGTGACAACAGATAATGTTAAGACTTTCATGGTCAAGTGTCTTGCTTTAAACAATGTTATGAGCAGTGAATATAGTGCTGCTCAACTTATGTTTCCTTTTATCAAGGTCACTAACAAGCTTTAGGTTGGTTCCCCTTTGTCATGCAAATTGCAAGTGAAGAAAATGTAAATATGAAACATAATGAGGACTCATTCCTTTTGTTGGATTTAAATAAAAGCTTCACTGTTTTAATGTGATTACAAATAAATGCATGCAGGAGGCAGGCAGGCATGTTTAACAGGGTTAGTGTGGTGTATCATGTACTCTTCTCAAACTGCATATTTCAAAAGTATTATATTGTTCAAAGTTAAAGCCCCCCGTTCATAAAACAGGGTAACCTGTCTGTCCAAGAAAACACTCTATAACATAAAAAAATGGTCAGAAAAATACATTTAGTTTAATTTGTTTCTAATACTTTTTTATTTAAACCAAAGATAATTATATATTGTGCACACTGTTTTGTTATTGCCCTTTTCCCGTTACATGAAACCACTCATGTATTCACAGATATGAAGTGAATTATATAAAAGATACAGGATTACATTGAAAAATTATCAAAAATAAATACACCAAATAGAGGAAAGAAAGACACTTCAAAATAAAATCAATAAAATAAGAATAAAATGAGATTAATGAAATATGTTGATAAAATACACATGAATTGATAATAAATTGATTCTTTATCTTAATCCTCTCCTGTTTTCAGTATATTTTAAAGTTTGTGTGATAATCCATCTGAAAACCCATTTTTGGGCCATGTTTGGCCAGACATAGGCAGGCAAATTCCAAAACAGGATGATTGACAACATACCCACATGGTGTTTTAGCCAACAGTGGCCCTCACACCACCTATGCACAGAATTATAATCAGTCAAAGTCCGGTATTTAACATTCACATTAGATTACATTATTGGATTACATTTTTATGTTAAAAAAATAGGGTACAAAACAAAGGTTTCTCTGTTAATATAAATGGACAATTAACCATTTATTTGGCGCTTGATAAGATTCTTCAACTTTACTAAGAATTGTTCAAATTAATTCCTTTCGTCATGAGAATATTGCATTGTTATTATTGTAATAAGAAAGGATATGTATATGTAGCAGCACAGACATTTAAAATAACACTATTTACACTTCTTATGAGATATGTGTTATTGTTATTTTGTCCACCATATATTAATGAAGGCAAGCTAAATAACAGAACTGTTAACCATTAGTGTAATGCAATACATCTAAGCAACAAATACATGTCCTCCAAAATGTCCAGGAAGTTAAAAAAACACAAAATTATAATGATGTAAGTAAGATGTATTTTAGGTATACGCGTAGGACATTCTTAGGTAGGATAGACATTTTTAACAGTATTTTACATTAGTTTACCCATTTGACCTTGTAATCATAATCAATCACAATACAATCGTACTTGTATTTGTATTCTAATAGGCTGTCATAGGAGGTAGTATTACTTTTTATACACTTTATAATTATAATAACTCTGTTTTTATAATTATTTGTATTATACATATAGGCAATCTCTGGCAAGGTTGTTTGCCCACAGGATTAAATGTATTTTATTTGGTTGTATCTCCATTTACATGTAGGCCTATGCCAGATTAACAGAGTTATGTCTAGTTTGTAACACAGGGAGGCGCCATAACACCATCACAGGCTGAAAGTTGATTTATAACTGAATAAAGGGGAGGGGCACTTTGTTTTTGTGTTTTTTTTTAACAGTTGCTTGTATTTTTGTTGTCTTTCTATTGCTTTTATTTGTTTTTATTTAAATAGTAGGCCTACTTGGTGCTTGTGTTTTGCCTTTCTGCTTCACTTTCTCTTTTGTTAAAAATAAATAATTAATGTTAGAAAAATGTCATTTTTACTTATCGAGATAAAAACAAGAGAAGCTAATCTTTAGCTAAGTGGCTAACATTACAGTATAGTGGGTTCAGTGTTAGCAGCAGTGTCGCTTTTGTTGCCGTGTGAAAAAGAGGCTGATGGGAAGGGGTGGGGGTGCTGTTGTCATGGTGACAGATTAAAGGGCGAAGATATTTCATAGCTCTATTTAGCACATCCTGCTGCAGAGGCATCAAAACTAGGCTATGTATCCGAAAAGGAGCGAGGTTTTTTTAAATGAGAGTTTATTGTAGCACACTTTGCTAAAATGTCACATCTGGTGGTAAAATATTTAGTTTGAAAAATCTATCAGGGTTAACTCTTGACGAGCAGGGAAACTGGGTGGAGGAGGCGGGGTTGTGGGGGGTGATGGCGGGGGATTGAGGGCAGATGCCTTTGCAGCAGCAGAGGAGCTTGGAGGATGTCAGGGTGCTGTTGCGGGACAAAATGCGGACAGGACTGGGCTTGAACACCGATTTAGGGACGTTTAAACGGCACTATGTCCCGGATGTGGCTGATAGCACCGTACCGAGAGGAGTCAGTGTGTGAAAACCGCAACTAAACCGCAGTGCCGAGAGGACATTCTCAACTAGTTTGAGCAAAATGGATGGGACGATTTGGAGGGTGCACTCTTGCAAGGATGCCTCACTTCTGCAGAAAATGTAGTTGCTACCAGTCCTTTTTTTCTGATTGACACAACTGGGATATTCTCTGGAGCTTTATCACCCACACAACCTTGGTAACGATGGAGAGTAGAGTGTTTCTGTCCTGCCTGGACCAATTCATGCTGAGCCCTCTTGTCACTTGGGTAAGAAATGCAGAATAATATGATTTCCTGCCTGTGATTTAATCCTGTCATGTTGTTTAATATGCCCTCTTTTTTTTTATTTAGGTGAGGACATTTGTACCACATGATGGGGGCATGCACTTGGACTTCTGTGAGTTACTGGATGGAGTCTTTCTGAATGACATAATGACACAAATGTAAGTCACAGCTTTGTTCTTGCAGTTTAAAATGTATTTGTCACATTTGTAATCTCAGTTGTAAGAGGTGTTCCAGGTTTGTTCAAAATACAAGTCTGTGTTTTGAAGCTTTTGGCTGTCATATACTTGATAAAGCATGTGCTGATGGCGATTAAGTACAACATTCTTACACTAGAAACCATACTAATTCAGTATTGTGTTAAATAATTGGGTATCTTCTCCCATAGCAGATAATGGTACAGTATGAAGCGTCTGCTATCAGTCTTACCCAGGCACTAACAGAACTGGCTTTGTCACCTTGCAGCAATGAAGGGGATCTTTGTAGTCTGCAGTAGTCTTTAAATGCAACTTCCCTTATTACTTTACAGGTTTGAGTTTCTCAAAAAATGTTACAATTAGCATTAAAGTTACAGACACTGTGGGACAAGACTACAAAGACATGACTCCCAAGACACAAGGGGCATCATAGATACTGTCAAGACACTACTTAAGAGATTATGATTTGGGTGCCTTATGTTCTGAGGGACTTACCCTCACCCATAAAAAACACTAACTGATGGTCCTCTGGCAGTTTACAATTGGGATACACAACGATATCCGCATTTCACAATATTCGAGATAAAAGATTTAAAATATAATATTGGCATTGGCCAAAGATAAACATTTCCTATGATATGAGAGGCTGATATGTTACATCAAAAATATTATTAAACAGGCCTGTTTTAATTGTAAACAAGTTTAAGAAGCTTTCTTCTTTTGTCAAGTGAATGTAAACATTTTTGAAGCATTGCATTTTATTTCTACATCTGACAGTGGGCCATCATGTAAACTCCACTACAGTAGAGACGATGTTTATTATGTGAAAAAAAATGTGCATGTATGGATATCAGCAATCATGTTGGAAAATGTTGACATATAGTTTGCTTAAATTCACTTTTCCACCATTGACGTTTACGTTCTAGATTTATGGATTTATTGTTTGGGGAATAAAAAGTCAGAAAAATAGTTTAAATGTCTTTCCCAGAGACTCCAAATCCTAACTAATGTCCTTTTTTGTCAGTCCAAAACCCTAAAATATTCACTTTAATATTACACAACAATATTAATTCGGATGTGAGGGGATAAAACAGCATTTTTGGCAATTTTTGCATGAAAAATAACTTTAACGAATCATCAATTATTAAAATAATTGGAGATCGACTAATTGGTGGATTTATTGCTCCAGCTCTGTTTACAGTTGGATAAAAAGTGCTGTGAGCTGACAGGGGGCAACACTTTAATGTTCATGTTAGGACGAAATATCTCTTTTATTGTAGAACTAAAATAGAAGAGATACAATAGAAGAGAACTGATGAAAAAACAAAAACTGATGACCCATGCACTTGTGGATAATGCCCCCCTAGATCTACAGTATCCATTCACCCCATGTATCCCCCAGGGTCACAATAACCAGCCTTAAATGCAGAACAATGCACAGGGAAGGCTTGTGGAGGGGAGGGGATGGAGGCGGGATAATCTCACGGATTGGGAGACCCTCTGGGATTATGGCCTTGTTGCTGGTGTTTAGCAGCACTGGGACACAGATGGGAGGGAATGAGGGAGGGAGGGGGGAGGGACATAAACGGTGATGGAGACAAACAGACACAAAAATGTGACATACTGTACTGGCAGCTCTCTGTATCTCTTTCATACATGACATCTTTCAAACTGTAGGCACATCACAATAATTACTTTATTGATTTATGTTAATATACATGGACGTGACCTCGGTCATTTCTGCGGAGCTCAATATTGCTTGTTGGGTTTTTATTTGTTTACATAGGGTCACCAATCCACCAGAATAAACAGCAGGGTAAGACTTGATGGCACATTTCTGAGCGGAAGAGTCATTTTATTTAGTGGTTCTGGTTGAGGGGATTTTATTTATGTGTTATTCACTTAGGATATTTAAAGATTATTGTATCTCTAATTTTTGAATATTCTTAAAAATTAATTGCCTTAAAAAAGTTGTACAATATTGTGCTATTGGATTATCATTATATCCTTGTCATAAATTGGCCTTAAAAAGGCAGACAATATCATTAATCGCTATTATTTCCATGAAGATATATCGTCCAACAAAAGTTGTTATTCTGACAGGCCTATCTGTACCCAAGGCCTTGAATACATTTATATATAAGTAATCTATTACTTTGGTTTTAACATATTTCCTTTCCTGTTCTCTGCTGCCCTCTAATATATGACAGTGCCACCCAAGAATTCATTAGGCCCGGGCCAACAGCCCAAATATCCAGTCAAAGTGTTTCCTTTGGAAAGTCTAATGCCACCCCGTTTGGCTCTAGAACAGTGTTGGTTGTTGGCTGAAAGGATGACGTCACACCGGCTAAAGATAGGAATGAATAGAGACCTCATACATGTTTTCATGGCGATCGTTGTTCTGGGGCTTCTACCAGCTTGCAGCTTCTCTCTTTCCACTCCACTGACAGACATTTGTTTGTGAGCAGCAGACATGTGAAGTTAAATGCCTTTGTGTTGTCTTCAGAAATCCGTCGGCTGTTCAGGGTGCAAACAAAGTGAGCAGGGATCCAAGTCAGAGGGTCCAGAACCTGAACTCCCTCGTCCAGCAAATCAAGACGTACTATGTGGTGAGTTTTCCCTCCCCTTTTGTCCCAGCCATGTGAAATATGTTATATAAATTTTCTCCAAGCTGCTAAACTTTCCATCTCTCTCTACATGGGATTATGATATCTGAACACTTACATTCTGCCTCAACCTTGAATTATCCATCACGCAAAATCTGGCTGAAACATGCACAGTCCAGATAGTTGGTCAGTAGCATTTGTGTCTAAGCAGATCAACTAGTTCTTCTTAAGATGCCTGCCCTAAATACCAGCCATGTACACATCAGTGTAATCTGCACATGCTGGACAGAGCTTTAGAGTGACATACTGTATAAAGTCATAAGATTCATGGGCAGACATCCCTGATGTTGAGTCTTGGATTTGATGTCTGTGTCGGAGAAATTAAGTACAACTCGAGCTAAGCTGTCTTCTGCTAAGATCTGCTGAAATAAGAAGAAAAGTAATTTCACTCAGGACGAGACAATCAAGTTCTACAGATTAGCTCCGCAAAGGATTGATGGGGTTATATTATTTTGTTACAGCAAATTAAAAGGATCTCTGATCATCATATCGAATCCTTGATTATTGGTAACATTGGTCTCAGCTCTAAAACCATGGACCTAACAGGAAGAAAACATTAGAATTACTTTATGCTTGAGAAAGACTGCAGCTTTTTATTCATGCCTTTACTCATTAAAACAGATCTTATTCAAGTGCACTGCAGTCAAGGTAGAAATAGGGCAGCTCTTGCATTTTTTAACTCACTGCCACAGAGAAACTACATCATACTGGTTCAATTTAGGTTATTTCTGTGTTTTTAGGGCAGTCACATTAAAACAAAGTGGGGTCTGCGAGACACCGCGGAACTAAGCACACACACACACTTACAGCCAGGCTGTTCGCCACACAGTTTGCCACACAGTTCGCCACACACTCACAGCCTGAGAAAAAATAAGGCTGAGTGAGTGTGTGTGTGAGGAGCTCCATGGATTGGTCCATTTGGACCAATTGGTCCATTTGGTCCATTTGGTCGTCACTTAGACCAGGAAGAAAAAAATGTAATTACCGGAAAAGCATGTCATGGGACCTTTTAATGAAGATTCAACTGATATGCTCTACATTGGTAACTAGAAAGCCACTCTCCAAATGCCTTACCATGCAATGTTAACGAAAGTGAAAAAGATGACGATGGGTTCTTTCTTAGCCTGTACTAAACCCTTTTTACAAATCAAGTTTCTCGTTCAGAGTTTCCTCTTACCTAAAGAGACTGAGACTTGAGACTTTCTCACAGCTCCATACTCCATACTGACTATATGAAAGGAGAGGTTGATGGGAGATGCATGGCCAGTCAGATTAACTTTCCTTAAAGGGTCAAAGTGGCAGTCACTGGGAAATGTTGGCAGTGGGACTGTATTCCATCAAAGACTAAATTATTCCAGTCTGCAGTGGCTTTCATGGGTATGGATGTCATTTCCTGAACTTTACATGGTCACTTTTCCTCGTCAGAAGTTATTAGCAATGACTGTTACAGTGCACACACTCACCAGCACACATACTGTACACAAAAACACAAGTGCAAGCTATTTAAAGGCTGATTCTAGGCAGTACTTAGAGAAACTGGCTCCGTCATCGTCCCATTCAAAGCGCTCCTCCATTTCTTGGCTGCATTTCTATACATGTGTTCAGGCAGCTGCTATGTGCTGTACATACATACGCTCCTGTCCATTCAACATATTTGGCTCTAATGCAATCTTCAGTGTTGTGTCCTTTGTTCGGTCTAAAATGTGCCTCATCTTCTTGTTTTCTCTTTCCATCTCCCCTCTGCCTGTTTGCAGGAAAATCTGAGACAGTTAATCATGATTCCTTTGCCAAACGTGTTGCTGTTTGGCAGGACTCCTTACTGTGGTACGCTCTTTTATTCCTCCTCACTCCTCTTTAGTGGAGCTGCTAAGTCAGTATGTGGTTGGAAGCCTGATTAGTCTGTTTGCTGATACTCAATATGCACTCCATCGATTTCCCATGATTTCATTAAGATGAAGACTTTTGTATTATAGATTTAGTGTCACGGCTGAACAAGTTGCATAAGAAAATCTGAGTTTATCAAACAAGCAATGTGTCCTCGGATCATAGTAACAATATTTTCCCTTATATTTAGAAAAACAATATAGTCAAAATGACAAAGAACTCAGCTTGCTTACGCCACAAAATGTTTGCAGACAAAGCACAAATCAATTGAAATGATAATTTACATATTAGAGCGGAACTAGCATATTAATGTAAAGGATTTACTGTATATTTAAAATGTATTTAATCTAATTCCATGGACAATACAGTTGTAGATCTCTTTTTACTTTGCACCTATTGCAAATCATAAACAACATTTTGTGTAATTTGCACATTAATTTAATTAATATTAACATTATTATATATTTTAATACTTAAAAAAAGATATATCTTACTTTTTATTTGATTTAGATATTTGTTTATTTGCTTGTTTGTTTGTTTGTTTGTTTTGTGGCAATGGGGAAATGTTATTTAAAATTATATTAATGGAAAATGTTGTATTTCAAAGTGTTAAAAAATGTAAACAAAATATTGTGGGGCCTAAAACAGCCATGCTAATTATACTAAATGAACTAGTAGCAGTAATGCTATTGTTAAATGCAATAAGAAAACGGCAACGATAATACTATTTTCAATTCGTGAACAATTTCATTTTATTTGTATTTGTCCCACCCATGGTACACAAAACTCACTGTACAATAATTCCCAACAAAACATGTCTCTACAGCACACCATTGAGCGGAAAGAATGAAAATGAGGTCACATCAAAAAGACTTCCGCAGTGAAAACGTTGACAGTATTTCCTCACAGACTGACTGCTATAGATTTCTGATCCATTTTCTAATAGAGTTTTAACTCAATGGGACTCCATCAGTCTGATACCCACACTGCAAAGTGATGGCAGGGCTTTAGGGAGTAGTGACCCAAATTCACCAGCGCTCTATTCAACGTAAATCCATTCCAGCAGCCCTCAGTACTTTAACCTGATACCTTCTTTATCAGATAATGACCTTTTTATCCCCAACAGAACAAAGTCTGGAGGAAATGAAGAAGCTTCTGCTGCTGCTCTTGGGATGTGCTGTCCAGGTAAATTCTGACTGTGAGATCAATTCTATTAAGAAACCTAAAATAGCCGGCGAGCTGTGTAGATCTAAATCTGTTCACGTTTTGATTTTCAGTGTGAGAAAAAAGAGGAGTACATCGAGAGGATCCAGACGCTTGACTTTGAGACGAGAGCTGCCGTAGCTGCACATATTCAGGAGGTATCTGACTTTGTATGACATGAGCTTTGAAAAGCCCAAGCTGTGTCATGGAGGAAATCTATTTTTGTATTGTTGTGCTTGTCAAATAAACAGGCTTGGGTAATAACAGATTACGTGTGACTGGGATTATTTAATGGGATTACAAAAAAACTAATACTATACACAGCCCAGTTTACATTTTTATTCAACAATGATCTGATTATATTTTTACGCAGTTGCAGCGACAGCATTTTGGGTTTTTATATATATATGATTTGTATAGAGTAAATTACTTAGTATTTTTAAAGTGATTCCCAACCCTCCAAATAAATATTATCGACACGGTTGATTTTCCTGGCCAGCAATGATGTTTTTGGAGTAAAATAAATGTTAGGTAGAAGTGGTAAGGATTTTTTCGGAAAGGAGGGAATTAAATGTCTAAGTTATTGTGGAGCTGCATATTGAGGATCATTTTGTATTGTTTTTATATTAGCTTTTTTCCCTGCTACCCTGACTGTCCCTTTCCATGTTGACCAGTTGACCCTCAGTCAGGAGAACATGGTGGATCTGCAGTGGCTGGAGTCCAGTGAGGTGCATCCGGATGAGCTGGAGGTCGTAGCAAGAAACATGGCCGCTCACCTGCGACATGTGCTGGACCAGAGGGACAACCATCTAGAGGTAGATTTCATAGTCATTCATGATTGCTTAGATTTTGTATTTGGGAATAAAGGTGTTGCAAAGTGTGCTTGATAGTGAGCTTTTGTACGTTAAAATTGGTATTGAGTCATTATCTTAAAGCTAATCTGTAACCTGTCCTTTTCGCAGACTATAGCAGAGCTGATGCAGGAAAAGGAAGGAGTTTTTAGCTTGCTCAATAGCCCCTCCAGCCCACATTCAGGGAGCTACTCTCCCAGCATGCAGCAGCATGCGGGGACTCAGCAACACCTGGCGGTGGAGCTGGCCGACTCCAAGGCCAAGATCAGACGACTTAGACAAGAACTGTGAGTAAAAAACAATTGTTATTATTTACAAAAAATAAACAATAAGGTTAAACAAGAAATAACAAAAAAGTGTATAATAAGAGTTGGATTAAAAGTAAAATGACTGAGCAGGGGTAATCTTCCAAGAGATAACAAATAAAAAAAATTAAAAGAAAAAAAGACCATACCAACAAAAAAAATGTGAGATCAAAGTGGGGAATTTACAGATTTGAGATTATACATCTCTGAAAATAAAGTCTTAGTTTATAAGGGCAATTTTAGCAAAAAGTAACAGTTAAACATATAGTTAATAATACCAGGAGAATAAAAAAGCCTTTTAACAGCAAACATTCCAATGAATAGGAAAACTTTTATTCTGAGATCTAAATACAAGGCGTATTGGATGAAATCGTAAATATTTACTGGTAGAAGTTTTCAAATCCTACAGTAAGTGATTGTTTCTGGGTACAGTCTGAGCTTTACCACAGGATGGATGATGGTATAGACTCAGAGTGTTAGCCTGTCCTCTAGGGAACTGCCAATAGAGAGTGAATGAGAGCCAGAGAGATACTACAGGATAAGCGATGCCCCTGGGAGTTTGGCCCACATTACGGCCAGCTTGGCAGGTTCCATGGCTGCTCACCACCACTGACCCACATTGGATCTGCAATTCAGCCGATACTACACACACACACACGCACGCACGCACGCACACACTAACCCTGATCCGATCAAGACCTCAGTTCCATCATTGCTCTCGTTCCCATCTTGCAGGCTGTATTGTTCTCTTTTGTTTAGACGCTCAGATTCACTTACTGAGCAAACACAATGTCACTTAAAGCATCACGTATAGCCCTGGCCTTTAACAGCTCTTTCATGTGCATACTGTGTGTTCATCAGAGCCTGCTTTAGCTCTTCCAACATGTATCTGTTTTTCAACTTGTGGGAAATAATATGAAATATAGTTCGAGGAGATTTAAGTTATCTGCATGATTTGAAAAAAAACTAATTGCAATTATTGCGACAGTGGTGATATGATTAGGGATAATAGAGGAAATTATCATTTATAAAATGTCATTCACATTATAAATGAAAAATATATTAAAATAATCATTTTGTGATTTTTCTAAGGGGATCTGTAACAAACAAGACTTTTCATATAGATTGTTGTAAACCGTTTGTTGTCTGGGACTTCTCTGCAGAAGCTAGATACTACATTCAGAATTATTTTTCACATATTTGGCCTTTACCAAATATTTACTTTGGATATTACACTATTCTTTATTGCGATTTCAATAAAATTCAGATGAATTGTGCAGTCCCAGTTGAAATCAAATCTAGTATTGTGCAATGCAAGTTTGTAACAACGTTTGCAACCATATCCCCTTAAGGTGTAGAATTACCAAGCATTTTAATTTGTCCTTTTGTGTTTGATCAAATGAGCCATTTGAATATATGTACTGAAAAATGTGTAGGTAGACCACACTCACTAACCAGCCATTGTTTGTTTTTCCTCACCGCTCACCTGACCCCACCAGAGAGGAGAAGAGTGAGCAGATGCTGGACTGCAGACACGAGCTGGAGAACACGGAGACAGAGCTGAAGAGGATTCAGCTGGAGGTTTGAAGACTGAAAAGAAGGAAATTAGAGCTCCTTCTGATGATGACACACAGTAACCTCCTGACCGCTCTGCAGATTATACAGATTAATGCACACCACTCTTAGACACACCGATACAAACAAAGCTCCTATGGATTTGTCCGATCAGGAAATCGCAAAATGTATTCCCTGTTTAAGCCTTGTGCCTGTACATGTTAGTATGGGAGACATATAATGTCCCATGTCTGAACTAACTGTATCTGTATTTGCCCTCCGTCTGAAATGTCAGTTTAGCCCCTGTCACTCTTTAAAATCTGCGCTGTCATTGCACACGGGGAATCACTGTATCTGCACTGTATGGCACATTCTAATTATACAGTATATAGTATAGTTGTGACTTTAAAAAAAAAAACCTGACACCTCATTTAAAGGCACCGCTTCCAAATTCATCTGGGCACATTTATTCATGGATTGAGGGTGTTGATACTTTCACAGTATTTATCTAACACCTGCACATGTTTAAAAATCTAAATCTCTTTTATTAATCTTTTTTATACAATATGGGACTTTGAAATACATATAATTTAACAAACTGACATGAAACCGCTGAGATACATTTTCAAGAATTATGCAAAACTCCAGTTTCTGCTATAAACCTCTGTCTCAACTTTGACCAGAACTCCCAGCTGCTTGTAGACGCCCGCGCAGCCCGCACCTACCGAGACGAGCTGGACGCCCTGACAGAGAGAGCCATGAAGGCAGACAAGCTGGAGAGTGAAGTGGGACGCTACAGGGAGCAACTTCACAAGATAGAGTTCTACAAGGCCAAAGTGGAGGTAGATGCAGTCTTAGACATGATTTACCAGTGCATTTTAAGACCTGAAATTATGAATTACTGAACGCAACAATCACGTATTGATGAATCTGTTGGTTCTTTGCATTTCAGGAGCTAAAGGAGGACAACAGGGTGCTACAGGAGACCAAAGAGGTGTTGGAGGATCAGTTGGAAGGCTGGAGGGCACGCTCCGATCAAATCCACCAGCTGGAGAAGCATGGTCTGCTGCTGAAGGCCACGGTCCATGACATGGAACAGGTCAGACTGCTCAATAAAGGAAAACTCAACATTAGATCCCTCAGTTCCTTTCCTGCAGCTGTGAAAGATCTGTTGATACTTTGTGTCTCCACTCCAGGAGCGGGAGGCAGATCGAAGGCGCATCGAGGAGCTGCAGGAGGAGAACCTGGCTCTATGTTTGGCTCAAAGGAGGAGCATGGAGGAGTCGCAGCACCTGGGCTGGGAGTTAGAGCAGCTCTCAAAGACCACTGAGAACTCCCAGGGTAAGAGATGGCTATACAGTAAGATTAAGTAGTGGGATAATGAATGGCTGGGATGATCGGAATGGTGGGGTAAGTAGGGAAATAGTTACTATAACACTGTTAGCACTTTTCTTCTGCTTTAGAGATGTTTTTTGTCTGGATTAAAACAGTTTATTTTATTTTCTGCAGTCAGTTTGAATGTCTGCTGAAACATGACCTCCTAGAGTATAGGCACGTTCAGGAGATGTTTGACCAAACACGGTCTTAGTTTGAGTTTCCAAGTGTTGGAGATATCGGCCATTAATGTTTAACTCTTGCAATGTCAACAGCCTCTTGTACATGAGTAGAGGCACACTTCAATCGTTGTGTTATTAGTGTTGGCAGGTCAAGAAAGAACGTAGTTCCTCCATGATCTTTGGTGCATTGGGCAACAGAATCTACTTCCATTATATTGTCGACGTTATCTCCAGCTCTCGGAAACTCCCACCAAACAATATTATAAATGTACAGTGTATGTAGCTCTACATGTATATGGAAAAATAAGCATTTAAGATTGTGGGTGTCCCTTTTAAACACTTTAAACATTCTGGTACTGGCTAATTGAGCAAAACAAGACTCAACAAACATTGAAACTGCGTGCAGACATAATAAAGTTATCCACGAGTGTGTCTAACTCTGTCTAAAAAAAGCCTAAAGGCACTTTTTAATGTCTACAGCAAGTCCTCTTGTCCTTCAGTTAATTGCCACCATGTATTTGTGTAAAGGCCAGCAGACTCTGAGCGAGGAGGTGAGTGAGAGGACGTGCACTCGCATGCTGAAGCTGGAGAAGGAGAACCAAAGTCTCTTAAGGATCATCGAGGAACTCAGAGCTGCCTCGATTAACAAACATGGCCGCCAGCCGGTTTGTAGCACCAACAACCGCACCTCATCAACAGATGAACCCAGGGAGCTGCAGACCACCAGCTCACATATCCAAAACAGCACTCATGTAATCCCATTCAGCACAGTAACACGGCAGACGCTGAATGGTGGTTCAAACTGCCATCAGCAACTCCTCACTGAAGATCTGGAGGAGGTCCAGAGTCAGATCGTCCTCACAGATAATCCAGACCTCCATGTTCAGGAGAAAGGTCAGCTAGAGGATGGAGACGATGGAGATCATTTCAAAGAACTGATGGAGGACTTAGAAAACCATCACAACAGGCTCCATTGTTTTGTTGGATCACGTGACCGCTCCCCTGGCTCAAAGAGCAGCAGTCCCTGCCACGACAGCATCCTCACAGGTCTGCCAACACGCTCCTCTTACGCCAGCAAGCACACACAGCGGCTGGAGGCCAAGTGCAGGGCCCTGGACACAGTGAACCTGCATCTACAGACTTCCCTCGATAACACCGGTAGGTTGTGTGGAGCAAAGCCACATTAAAGGAAAACCTATAGGCCTACCCTTATAAATTCCTGAAGAAAACTTTTTTCTTGAGAGCCACCAAGGTCAACTATGAATCTAAAAGCTAATTAAAATCCAATTGAAGTAAATGAGATCTGCGTTAACAAGAGCAAAATGAAAAAAAGGGTTACCCCTTTTTGCATGTAAATGGTCTGCGAAGTTAAAATCCCAACGTTCTCTCCCACACACTCCCCCCCCCCCCCCTGCCTGAACTCCTTTTTTTTTACTTCCGTGACATAATGACAACGCTATGTAACACGTGCTATTATTGGCTAGCACAGTGGTTCTCAAATGGGGGTACGCGGACCCCTAAGGGTACGTTGGAGTACTGCAGGGGGTACGTTAGATTTATTTTATGTTAATGAAAAAAATGGAAAAAAGAGATAAATATACCAATTTTAGGAAAAGTAATATAAAGTTTGAGCATTGTGAGTTTTATATTAACAGAGTTACACATATCAAAACACGAACAGTAATAACTGCAGTTTGCCTCCCTGTCAGAATGACAAAGATCCTCAGTGAAGCTCAAGCCCATTTTTCTCACTAAATTCTAAGTACAACTTATTAAAAAAGATCAGTTCAACGCAATTAATGTCATCTTAGTGTTATTGCATGATGTTGAAATTGATTGGCCATACATTTAGTGGTGGATTGTAAACATTTGAAATGTAGCATTTTAGTGTTTCTCAGTTACAATGTTGTTGTTTTAATAAATCAGACACTGATGGTGCAGCACTGTACTGTACCTCTTTAAATAGGCTTTTTTCCCCTAACAAATTGTTTTTGCGCTGTTTAGGGGGTACTTGGCTGAATTTTATTTTCAAAGGGGGTACATTATTGAAAAAAGTTTGAGAATCACTGGGCTAGCATTTCAAAACATTGTACGTGACTTCGCTAAGGGGCGGGACATCTGGCCAGCTAACCAATCAGAGTAGACTGGGCTCTGTTTTCAGACAGGGTGAAAAGATGTGCTGCAGCACAGGCAGTATGAGAAGAATAAAAGCTTATTGAACATTAAAGCATGTAAACATGTCACAGTAGAGACACAAAATGGAAATATGAAGCTGAAAATGTGCATAATAGGGCCCCTTTATAGACCACGTCAGCTTAAACATTCTTACACTTGCGAAAACGTTCTAGCTGATAACAACATCTATAATATGTTAAGGTTTAAGTGAAAAGGCCTGTGTTATTGAAGTATATGAATGGCTCAATGGGACTTGAATTGTTCTACTTCATCAAGACTTTTGTAAATGTTTTTGATTCTATGTTCACCGTGGAGGCATGTGAGAGAAAATAGAAGAGTTGGGTGAAGGAAGCCTCAGATACTATAAAGTTTAATTCTTCCACCCCCCTACATCTCTTTAGACCGTAAAGTTCAGCGCCTGGAGGCAGAGGTTCAGGAGCTGGAGGCGGAGAACCACAGTCTGCAGGCCACTTTAGAGGAACTCCGGATCTCTGCACGACGCCTCGAGCAACTGGAAGCAGAGAAGCAAAGCCTGGAGCAAGAGACCACAGTCCTGGAGAGGGAGAAGAGGCAGCTGGAGAAGGATAACCGACGTCTCCGCCAGCAGGTAGGTAGGCTTGTTTTTCTAAGGACATTGTTTGAAAAACGTACTTAGCCCTTAAATAACTTGCCACTGTTCTACCTTCCTCTGTCTAAGGCTGAAATCCTGGAAGCCAACTTAGACAGCAGCAACGTCTGTATGGCCAGCCTGGAAAGGGAGATGCGTTTTGTTGTAAAAGAGGTGGAGGGGTTAAGGGAGACTGCTGAGAGGGTGAAAGGCCTGGAGAGAGACAACAGAGAACTGAGCAAGCAAGCTGCTATCGACCAGAGGACCCTGGCCACCCTCAGAGAGGTGAGGGGGGGGGGAAGTCTGTGCTGTCCAGTTTACGCTGACTGAATAGATAATCTAACCGGACCTTCCAGGACATTTCACCGATAAAGCACTGTTTTTCAACAGGAGAAGGAGGAATATTCTCTTCTCTTAAAGTCACTATCTTTTTGTGTGCAATTTTATTTTTACTAGGCCTGGGAATTACTAAGAGATGTAATAGGGTTTTTTAGGTGAACTTATTAATGTGGAAGGGGATAATATTCCCACAAACCTATTGAATTTTCCACATTTAAGTTGTAAATTCAAGAAAGATAAAACTTTAATGTTCTTTTTACGTGGATATAATTCAAGATAAAAGTCGTACATTTACAGAAAAAAGCTCACAAATTATCGAAAAACAATGTTCTATCTCTGCGAATAAAAAATTCATACATTTGCATGAACCAACAGAACTCCAAAGAAAACATAATAGACTTAAGTGAGTTTCATAAAATATGTTATTATCAACAAATGTCCCTTAAAATATGTAATCCACATATACTGTCCCTCTCTAGGAGCTGGTGAGTGAGAAGCTGAACACCCAGCAGAGAAACAATGACCTGGAGAGGCTGGCCCATGATTTGGAAATGCAAGTCCTGAACCAGGAGAGCGCACAGCAGGCTCAGCGAGAGACTCCAAACAGCAGGTGGGAGGTCCCATCCTGTACCCTTTGAAATGAATATTATGAGTGTTATTATGCGACATTTGGTTAAAAAAAAAACTTCTGTCCTTTATGCAGCAGGTTCAAGATGCTGGAGTCAGAATTGGAGGCGTCTCTGAAAAGATCTCTTCAGATTAAAGAAGACAAGATGGCAGCTTTGGAGGCTCGTCTGCAGGAATCCTCCAACCTGAACCAGCAGCTGCGGCAAGAGCTCAAGACTGTACGTCCTGCCATAGAATGTCACCTTTTGAGGCCTATAAGTGTCACATTAAAAAGAGAAGAGTATACAAAATACATTGTACTGATTTGATGTGACTTTTGACCCTGCAGGTGAAGCAAAGCTACGAGGCGTTTCAGCAGAGGCAGGAGGAGGAGTGGACAGCCTCAACTTCCTCCCCTACCTCTGAGACTGGAAAGGCAATGAGCGAATGGCTGCGTGAGAGCCAGGAGGCTACTAAAGAACTGCTGAAGCTCAAAGACCGTCTCATTGAAGTGGAAAGGAATGTAAGTTGTTGGCCTTTATCAAAGTAAAATATCTATATCGTGACCATTACATAAAAATGGTTGTAGACACGCTTTTGGTGTGTATTTATGTCAAAAATAGAACAAACTATGTGCTTCATTCTCTTTGATGCTTTTTTTATTTTCTCTTAATTTTCTGTTAGGAGAGTTAAAATCTGCTCGAACCCAGGAGTGTTTAATGATGAATCCCACTTGAACATAAACTGGAACGCTCGTGCTAATTGTTCATCATTAGCATAGGTGATACCCACTAAAAACTAAGGGCAGGTGCAGATACTCAGGCACATGCCCAGCAATCGCAGTTGTGAAATTAAGCTATTGTTTAAGACAATTAAACAAAATAAACATGTGATTTTCCAGAGAGTCAGTGCCGGCGTTACAGGAAGCATCTAAGAACATGACAGTATGTAAGCCATTCAGAAGCTGAACTAATGCAATATCATCAACAGTCTTTTACTCTCATCAGGGATAAATGTACACATTTTATTTTGTTAGCTTAATCACTCTTACATGCAATATTGATCTAAATTGAATTATATGAAATGCATCCCTTTTGTTTTCAAATGTAAAACTTTTTTTGGCTTTGTGGAATGTAAAAAAAAAAACCTATAGGAAAAAGAAAAAAGTTTTCCATCTTCGTAAAGTGCCCTTGAATACGGAAAATGTTCTCTTACCTAAAAGAAAAAATAATAACACATGGTAATATCCTAGAAACCAATGGGTACTAAGAAGATAGCGGGGAAAAGTGGACACAAACAAAAATAAAAGGGAACTCTCTTTGTATATCGCTTCCTGCATGAGGCTAAGTGTGCTCAGCTGAGGGCCTAAACGTAACACTACCTCCATGTTTTCACATCACATTTGACAGTAACCTATCTTCTCCCCTGCAGAATGCAACACTAGAGGCCGAGCGTCAGGCTGTGCAGGCGCAGCTGAGGCAGCTGGAGAGTCAGTGTGACTGTCAGCAGGCTCAGATCCTCGCCCTGCAGAGGCAGGCCGCCTCGCTGCAGGAGAACAACACGGCCCTGCAGACACACAACGCTAACCTGCAGGTGCCTACCACACACACTCTTCTCTCTGTGGTGCACTTAAGCCACTGTACACACAAATATAATTAGCTGCGGAAAAAGTGAAGAAACCACTGCAAAAGTATCAGTGGCTCAGTCAGTATAGGGGCTTGGACTGTGAGCCGTAGGGTTGCCGGTTCAAGTCCCCGAACGGACCTAAATATGGAGTGTGGACTGCTACTTGGAGAGGTCCCAGTTCACCTCCTGGGCCATGCCATGGTACCCTTGAGCAAGGCACCGGACAACCCCTCCCCCACTCCCATTGCTCCCCGGGGGCTGTGCATTAGCTGCCCACTGCTCTTATTACTGTGTGATGGGTTAAATGCAGAGGTCAAATGTCACTGTGTGTGCTGTGTGCATGTATGTGTGACCAATTCACTTCTCTTGCTCTCTGTTATTTTACTATTTAAACGATGATAATGGATGATCAAAAGCAATCAAAAATATATTTTGACCTGTATAAAGTAAAAAGATACATTAACCTCTAATCCCTTCCTTCTCCAGGTGGAGAAGTCCACTCTGAACTCGCAGAGCGCCTCCCTCATGGCCCAGAATGCTCAGCTCCAGCAGCAGCAGTTGGGGACAGTAAGCGAGCGGGACGGCGCCGTGTGGGAACGTGAAGATCTGCGCGCTGTTCACGAGCAGCTGCTGCGAGATCACGAGCGGCTGGCGGCTCTGCACGAGCGCCAAGCCATGGAGTGCGAGGCCCTGATGGGAAAGCACGCCTGTTTGAAAAACGCCCATCGCACTCTGGAGCTTGAGCATCGCACCATAGAGGACAGGTATGATCATTTAATGATCATTTATTTAAAAGTTTTATTTTAAATCCAACAGACTCCTCCAGCTCCGCTGTCACACAGACAGGTACAGGGAAACATTCCTGCCTTCTGTAATAACACTTTTCAGCACCTCACCTCTGGCTGGCAGAGAACTCATTGCTCCATAGTTTGAGTTTCTACTTTCTTATAAAAGACCTGTAATATTTTGGATCCTGTAGTATTTTTGACTTTTGTATTTGAATGATCCAGAATATTTTATATTGTTTGGCTTATATTGTTTATATTTGATACTGTACTTTTCATTTTATTTTTTAATTGTTAATTCTCTTTTCCACTTGTTTAAGTATTGTATTATAAAGTCTGAACACACTTCTGCGACGAAATGTTGGTGGTGTGTTCAGGTACAATAGCCTACTGCAGCAGTGCACCAAGCTGGAAGACCTGGAGAAAGCTCTGAAGGAAGAACAGATGAGGATGTCCCTGGAGAAAGAACAGCACAGGAGCACGGCTGCAGAGTGCAGCAGGCTGCGGGACGAGAAGGACTGGTGAGGGGGTGAACACACTGATGAACACCCACACACTTTACCAGGGCATAGTGGCAAGACTAGACTAAGAATACTTGCTCAAGTTGTGCACTTACATAGAATTTAGAGGTACTTTATTTCAGTATGTCTATGTAATCTTCCTTTATACTTTTACTCCACTACATTTCGGAGGCAAATATTAATGTATGTTTCACTAAGACATTGAATAAATTACTTTACTATTGATTATTATAAGAAATGTTTACAAAATAATATGTTATGATGTGTGATTGAAGGTTAAGCGACAATGCACATTGATTTAAACATCATTTTTTTGTGATTATTATTATTTTAATTGAGTTATAAAACAAATGTATGATTCTGAAAAGGGCCGTTCTAAATAATGAGTGCTTTTAAATATTGTAACGTTCAGTATTTTTTCATGCAGATACTTAGTACTTAGACTTGATTTTGAATTCAGAACTTTTAATCGTTAAATAGTATTGTAACCATGTAGTATTGCAACTTGTACTTAAGTAAAAGGTCTGAATACCCCTTCCACCGCTGTACAAAAGGACAAACATTATGTATTTGTATTTTCTTTAAGGCTGAACCAGACATACCGTCAGCTTCTCAACGACAACGAGTCGCTGACGGTGGACCACAAGCAGCTGAAGAGCCACCTGAACGAGGCCAAGCTGGAGCACACCTGGCTGGAGGCCGACTTCTCCAAACTCAAGAAGGAGTTCCAGCAGCTGGACATCTCCTCCACGAAACTCACCAACCAGTGCGAGGTACTGACTGTACCTCAGCTCCCTCTGGAAAAGATCACTCTTAAGAGGCTAAATGAGCCGACTCTAATAGTGCAATATGTTTGTGTTCAACCCATTAGTTTCAACCCAAGTGTTTATTATACTTTAATATATGTGTTATTATACTATATATTTCAGTTTTTGGGCAAATCGGACTGCTGTCTTTACTTCTTATGAAAGGCTAGAAGAAGAAAAAAGTAATGTGCCAAAACACTGAATATAGTATGATAGGAAGATTGGTGTTTAGAAACTACAAAGAGTATGATTAGTTATTTTGTATCTATGAATATATGCACACATATAGAGTGTTCAAAACAATATTGATAAAAATACTTGTTTCCCTCAAATTGGTCCAAAGTACAATACTTTAGACCAATCAGAACAGATGTTGTGGGTTTTTCCCTACTAAGGATAGTGTTTGGGCACAAAAGGGTTAATCATTGACAATACGACATGACTTGATAGAAATGTGTTCTGTTCAACGTCCTGCAGTTCCACAAAAGATAGAAATGATACATCAAATTCAAAGATAAAAGACAAACATATTTACATGTCTACTGTGTATATATGGTTTTCACATACAGATACACCTACCGGCACTGGTCACATGTTGAAAAAGTCTCATGGCCGACCTCTATACTTCTAAACACGTACAGTGGGGCAAAAAAGTATTTAGTCAGCCACCTATTGTGCACGTTCTTCCACTTAAAAAGATGAGAGAGGCCTGTAATTTTCATCCTAGGTAAACCTCAACTATGAGAGACAAAATGAGAGCCAGAAATCTTGTTTGTTTGCAGGTGACCAAATACTTATTTTACCGAGGAATTTAGCGATTAATTCATTAAAAATCCTACAATGTGATTTCCTGGATTCTTTCCCCCCATTCTGTCTCTCATAGTTGAAGTGTACCTAGGATGAAAATGACAGGCCTCTCTCATCTTTTTAAGTGGGAGAACTTGCAAGATTGGTGACTGACTAAATACTTTTTTGCCCCACTGTATGTGTAGGGTAACATGGATGGATAGTGTGTGTGTTACATACCTGCTTACACACATGCGGCTGCTTTTCTATGTGATTTGTAGCTGCTGGGTCAGTTGAAGGGCAACATGGAGGAAGAGAATCGCCACCTGCTCTGCCAGATTGAGACCCTGATGCTGCAGAACCGGACCCTGCTGGAGCAGACCATGGAGAGCAAGGATCTGTTTCACGTTGAAGAGCGACAGTATATGTAAGCAAATAAGGCCAACAACATGATAAGATAACGTAGCAGCAAATAGGGTCTGTATCACTAACGCATTACGCCTTGGTGTTCGGTACTTGAAGACACTTAAAATACAATCAGCATCAGGCTGACAATTATAATTGATGATCTTATTAATGTCTTTCTCTTCTGTCTCTGTTCAGTGACAAGCTTCATGATTTGAGGAGGCAGAAGGAGAAGCTAGAGGAAAAGATAATGGACCAGTACAAGTTTTATGAGCCGTCGCCTCCTCGCAGGTAAGAGACTGTGATTTCTTTTTTTCATGACTATGGAGAAATGGTTGTGACATGTCAGATTTCAGTAATCACATCACTGTATACCTTTTTAATAACTATGTAGTACTTCACTTAATACTAAGAGTTTATTTCCAGCTCAACACACATTCGTAGTACTAATACACATTTGTGTTGATGAGATCAGGGAGCTCCATAGTCTTCTGCATCTCTATATGGCAGAACATGTCTATTTGTTCATTGTCTTTCAAACCTGCATTGTTCTGTTTTTGTTCCCAGCCAACTTCCTGAAGAAAATCAATCTTAAACTGCTAATTGCTCCATTAAAGTGGACCTATCATGCTATATTTGAATAATATGTTGTAGGGCCATACCTATATAAAACATGTCTGCAAAGTTTTTTTTTCAAAATACCAAACAGATCATGAATTTTAGCTATGCCTCATTTCGCTCTATTTGCTCTTTTTTAGCCCTGTTTTTGCAAGAGCTGATTCTGTGAGAAGTCTTCTTCGCTGCTTTTGTGGCAGACTAAAGCGCCACCTACAGGCCTGGCATATGTACTACATCGTCTCCAGCTCTGTCGAACGGCAATGGCCGTGGCTATCTCCTCCTGATAGGTGGAGGGTTGCCCATATAGGCGGAGCTCCTTGTTTCTGACGTCAGAGATATTTAAATCTGTATCAGTCTGTATCAGATCCGTTACAGCCCTGTTTTTAGAGATTTGGGTATGGAGGCAAAGAGAGAGGGTTGTGTTTTCTGACACTTGGTGAGTTCCCTGACACACCGGGGACACATATTCATGTATAAAAGACGGACAAAAGTGCTTTTTGCATGATAGGTCCCCTTTAAGTTAACTTTGTTTTCTTTACTGAAAATAACCGGAGCCTCTAATGCCACCACGAAAGCAGCCAGGGTGAACCAAAAAACTAAAGTTGAGGGCTTTATAACCAAAACAAGAAGCTGCAAGATAATAAAATGCTCCATAAAGCTAAGAGGATTTCCAGAGTTGTACAACAAGTACATTGATAAGAGCAGCTTTAAGTCTCCATTGTTTACTTTAAACAATGCTTCTATACTATAATACTTCTAAGAATCCAAACTATCCCTTTGCTAGCCAAACTCACATCTGATTGTTGATGTATTGATTTCTTCTTTATGTTTAAATCTACCCTTTCGCAGACGTGGAAACTGGATCACCCTGAAACTGAAGAAGTTGATTAAATCCAACAGCCGTGAGCATGGACCCGATTGCCCGCCCACCCCCACACACTTGGGGGGTGTGGAGCCGCACCTCGTCTCCCATGACAACGGCTCCTTCATCAGCTCAGAAGGCTCCGGAGGCTCGGCCTGCACCTCGGCAGGTGACGCTATCTCACCCCAACGTCACAGCAGTGAGTATGACCTTATGGATCTCACAACTCCCATTGGCTTGGTGGAAGCGGTGTCATCAAAGTACCAAAGTCCCGCCCCCCTCACTGCTTCAGCCATAGACCAGGAAGTGAGGTCAGGCAGGGCACAAAGGTCCTTTAGTAGTGTGTTCATGTTACGTCCAGACATCTCCCCAAAGTCTCCCTCCCCCTCAGCTTTATTCAAGGACACGCAGCAACTCAAATGAATGGATTTTAAAGTAAAACTGTAATAAATACTTAAATAATGCAGATACTGCTTTGTGTTTGAATGTAAATGAGCATGTCTCCAAGCAGTCATTTAGTCCTGATGCATGATGTGTGTTTACTTTCCTCAATATTTCTTCTACATGTGTTTCTTGTTTCCTAATGTATTTCTTCATTCCTGCCTTCCTTCCCTTTTGTCCTTTCCTTCCCTTCCTACTTCTCTCCTCCCTTACGTCCCTCTCTCTGCTTGCATCAATCCCTTTGTCTACCTCCCTTTGCTGTTACATCATAGCCACCAAAATGTTTCCCCGCATGAGGAACAGACTGAAGGACAGAGACAAAGTCAAGTCCCTCTTCCGTCGTTCCATGTGTAAGAAAGACTGGTCCCGTGTCTACCCTCATCTTGACTGTAGCCTATTGTTTCACTGCTAACTGGATACTACTAAGTATGACAGCGTTTAAGGGCCGTTGTAGGCTCAAAAATAACTACAGAGCCAGCAGAGGGGGGTAATATTCAAAGATCAAACTCAAATTGTACATTTACAATAAAAAACTTTGAAATGAAAGAAGAAAAAAATGAAACTTTTGGAAATTTGAGACTTTGATATCGGTACATTTTAGATTTATTTTCACAATCATTTCTAACTTTATATTCTCAGAGAATATTAAACCTGTTTTTTCGTACATTTTGTTGATTTTTCTCATGTTTCCCCCTTATTATTTACTATAATCTCAGAGAGTATTCAAGGTTTTTTATTTTGTGAATTTTTGTGTTTTATATTTTTTCCTAATTTCCTTTTTCAGTGTAAACTCTAAATAACAATAATTGCAGAGCTAGAAAAGGGGGGTAACATTTCCAGTAAAAAAAGTTGTTTTTACTGTGTTACCCCCCTTTCCTAGCTCTGCAATTATTGTTATTTAACCTACAATGACCCTTAAATGCCATCAAGTGCTTCTATGCTTTAGTATTTTTTTTCTAGATGCCATAACACCTATATAAACATATGTTGAATAGGAATCATCATTTTTTACCAAAAGGTGGAAAATCAGGAGTCATGTGTTAGCAATTGTTCCATCCCAACCTCATTTCCGCACACTAACTTAGATGAATATAATTGAATATAACATATTTAAGCCTTTGCAGCGTGTTGCTATTTTTGAAGACAATCTGGGCTATTTTCATCAGAGTTCAAAGAAATGCTGCATTGCAGGAGGAAACTGGTGCTGTGTGAGCTAGCAGCTGTACTGTAGGGATTAGTGATGTAAAACCATGATTTGTGTGGTTATTGAGAGAGCGAACCATCCCTGTGTCCATTCACAACACCATAGAACTACAATACCTCTTAAACTCCATGTTTACCCTCCTCCCCTCATCCACCTCCCACTTCCTCCACTCCTTGCTCCAACAATGCAGCCCTGAGCAGCTTGGTGTCCTCGGCCCCGCTGCGGGGGGAGCGCTGGGCGGAGAGCGCAGAGCAGCTGGAGGGGTCCCAGGCCGATGTGGACGAGGACAGGGAGAACACATTGTCCTCATCCCCATCCACATCCATCTCCATGTCCATCCTCCACCTTAATCCTCCCACCACTCCACCATCCAGCCACGTCACCATCACAACCTCTGACACCACCGATACTGTTCCAGATGTTTCTGAGCTCTGGGTGACAGGTAGATGAGGCATTCATGAGCTTTTCATTTTAATGTCATCTTCATTAGTTAGATGCTAGAATAAAGTGTAGGTGAGTGGAGCTAAGGCGGCCCTCTTTTTTTTTAATTCATGTTGAGAAGTCGTCATATTCATTTCTCATGTTATGCTCCACAGACAAGGATTCAAATGATAGCGCTGTGCCATCTGGATTTGAGGACAACGACGAGCTGCAGAATCACGGTAAAACCCTGCGGATTCTCGTCTAGAGGATTCAGCAAACATTCAGATGTATTACCAGCTCTGGAATTAGAGCAAATCCATCAAATTGCAATCATGACCTTGTTTCGTATTAATCTCTATGCTGACCACAGAGGACAACAACTGTCAGAGAAAGACTGGACTCTGCTGCCCCCTGTTGGTCATTAAGCATATTATGTTGATTCAGCTAACATGATTTCCTGATAGAAATGAAAATGTGTGTATTTATTGTAGCTAAATGTTGAGAGTTTTGTCTATTTTGCTTTGATAACAAACAATGTACTTTTGAAAAGAAGTCCTTCAAACAACATATCTTCGATATACTAAACTTCTTTTTCAAATAATGTTTTATGACATTAAATGGCATACTGTAAGCCTACTATGACTTTTCTTTGACATATAATACTGTGACTGTGACTACATTTGTATGACAAAAACAGCAAATCTATATATTTTGTTTAGTTATAAGACTAAGCTGAGTAAAATAACTTACATTTCTAATCCAGAACTTGGAATGAAATCTGTCATACATTTTCAAGATCTCTCAAGGTCTTTCAAACTCTTCGATTAGTTATTTCCCTCAAATGTTTACACTTTTAAGGATTTCAAGGACCTGTAGGAACCTTAAAAATAATGACTCGTCTGCATATACAAACATAACATTAAAGGAAACTTGTAACACAAGAAACAACTGTCTCAATGTATGTCCTCACCTGGGAAAGTTTTACTTAAATATTGTACACCTGTAGTGTTTCCCCTTAAAACCATTGTAATCTCTTTCCAGGGCTAAATGGCGTCCAGAGTCGAGCCCAAAGTGAGAGCAGCGGTGAGTTCAGCATGAGCATGGAGAATGAACCATGGTCAAACGGCAGCAGCCCCATCCAGCAGCCCCCGTCACGCCGCTCCTCCTCCTCCTTCCAACCCCCCAGTGATACCTCCACCCCCCAGCACACACTGAGGAAGCAGCACAAGGAGAAAGCCTCCACCATGCCCATCGCCCATCACTATTCGGAAACGCAGTCTACACCAAAACAAAAAAGCCACGGGCTCTCTCAGGACTTCTGGCTCACACGGGGTACAAAGAGCATCCGGAGGGGGTCGAGGGTGAAAGTGGCGCGTCGCTCTTCAGATACAGTCAAAGTTAACCCAGGATGCAATGGGGTGAATTCAAAATCGAGCTCCAGCCAAGTTGAAAGTACCCGAGCCTTAGCTTGTTCACCTATCACAGTGCTGTATGTTCAGGGCAAGTCATCCTCAATGTCCGGCTGCCTCAACTGCTTCTCCACCCCTCTGGGGAAAGAGGGCAGACTGAGGGGGTCGCCCACATGTCTCCCACGAGCCAGCAGCGTCATTTCCACAGCAGAGGGGTCATCTCGACGCTCCAGTGTAAACAGCGACTGCAGGGCGAAGGCTGACCCGCTGTCCGTACAGGTTTCAGAGGAGAGCCATCAGGAGGAAGAACCTGGTCAACTCGAACTAGAGACAAAAAACAGTGAGCCCATTCCTCCAGTCAAACCTCCCAGAGACCCAACCGCTGTTGTTCCCACAGATGACCCCAAACCCCCCGTGCAGGAGTCACTTCTGGGCTCCTCGTTCACTTTCAACTCTGTCTTCTCTAACACAATATTCAGCGATTCTGTGGTTCCAACCTGTCTGGATGCCCTGGACAACAACCAGACATTCCTCGGTCTGAATCCAGATCTGGGGCAAAACTTTCCACCTGAGACAACGAAAACGCTGCAGAACGAGCAGAGACTAAATGTAAAATGTGACGCTGAGCTGGAGAAGGACAAGACGCTCATGGTTGCACGGAAGTAGCTGTCACACGATTAAATATTGTGTAGGAAGGCCACTTTTAATCTCGTCAACCGAAGCACACAATTATCTGTTTCCATTGTATTCCATCTGATTATACAGCTATGTAAGGTGTAAAAAAAAGGTGTTATGAGTTGTGATTTTTCTCCCACACATCTTTAGCTCATATAATACACCTGAGTATTAGTTCAAGATATTCACAGCATTATCTTTATCCGTTCGGTCTCTTTGCACAAATTATGTTTGATATAAGTGAATGAAGTATGGATAGATTTCCCTATTTTGCCCGTTATTAATTAGGTTGTTGTTCGGACTCGAGCCTCTTTTTTATTTTTATTTTACCAAACTGACAATCGTGTTATGTATATTTGTGTTTGCCAAAATATTTTGTTAATTTCTGTCGTTTCTATTTATGTCCTGTTTATGTCCTGTTACTTTAAATGAACTGTTAAGTTATTATATGATTTCTGTGCTGTTAGACTTTAATGTGAGCCTTGGGGAAATGTGGCATTCACTTGAAAAACTGTAAATCTTGTAAAATAGGATGTATACCTGAATGCTATTTTCCCTTAAATAAACAAACCCTCTACGTAAACATTCGATTTGTCATTCTTTTATTCAATTAAAAATGACTAATACCATTAATGCCGAAAAGCACCTTGCTGAGTAAATATGTTGATTGAAGAATTTAATGCAAGTAGTTTGAGAAAGATGTTGTGTTTTTTTTTAGACCATTAAATACACATGTAGCAAATATGGGTGCTGATTTCCATATTATTCTTATTCAAGGCTTTTCATTGCCCATCTACGACCATTTCGTGTTATATTGCATATATTATATTTTATGTTATTTGATGGTCAAATTAAATCAAGTGTGGTTCATTCTCCATCTTGTTTTTGTTCAGATTGTATTAAAGCAAAAAACGAGAAATGTTTGTTCCTTTACCAATGAATGTGTAATATTATTAATATTATTCTTATTATTTCTATCAATTTAATTGAATGAATTATTTGTCTCATATTTTAGTATTACTGTCATTGTTGGTTTCTTATTATTACTAACGGTGCAGTGCAGGAGCTCTTGTGCCCACTCAGTGTTCCCATTGGATGACAGGTCAGTCACGTGAGGCATTACGGAAGTGGACCATTTTCGGCTGAAAACCAAAACATTCGTGGGTGGTGTTTGAGTTATTCAATCTGGACTGACGTTACTCTGCTCCACTGGAGTGGTTCCGCAGACTGTGCCGCATCACTCGACAGCTTTACCCGGGGCCTGGCACGATGCTGAACGCCGCCGCCGCGGAGAGGAACAAGGAGCCCATCCTAGCGGTGCTCCAGGAGAGCGTGAACACCGGGAGACACCTGCAGGCTCTGGAGATCTCCTCCGGTACCGGGCAGCACGTCACACACTTTGCCCAGTCCCTGCGGAATATCGTCTGGCAGCCTTCAGAGTTTGACCGCCAGTCTCTTGCAAGGTAAACGCAGGCTGTGTGTTTCAGTTACATCAAAATATCGTATTAACATTACCTATTACTCGGTTATTACGGTAATAATAATTCCTGCGTAGCTAATTTAAAGAAAGGCATTGGCCATGCATCTGCGGTATTACAGTAGTGCATTCAATACTTATAATGCGGAGCTGTGTTTTTTTGGGGTCTGCTTGCATTCACAATAATACCTTTTGTTCCCATTCTCAGTATCGAAGCGTACAGAGCACACTACCAGCTGCCCAATGTGAGGCCTGCCATCCATCTGGATGCTTCTTTGCCCTACCAGTACTGGGGGGGCATCCCGCCAGAGAGCATAGATCTGGTGGTCAACATCAACATGATCCACATTTCTCCCATGGCTTGCACGGAGGTAGGAGGACAGCTGGTGTTATAGTTGCTAGATACACTGCTTGCCAATACCAATTCTACCACACTATTTAGTTTACCAGAAGACAGATTTAGATTTAGTGTATCCTCCCAATACATTTTCCAGTGCAGACATGCCTGGATGTCCTAGTGCAGCAGTGCTTCTCTGGCTATACTGAACCATAATCCTTTGCACAGGGAATATTTAATCAGGGTCAAGGTTCACGTTCCTATGTTATTACAAAGCAGTATGACCCAAAATGATGTGATGTGCTTTAGAAAGTAGCCACAGTGTTCAGATTGGATGTATCAAACCCAACGACCAAAGGACCTAGTCCGGGAATATCCCTGAAGCCCTTTGATCGCTAAACGCTCCATATTTAGTGTGTGGTATTTTATTTTGGGTGATTTAATCATTTAGACATTTGTTAATACTGTATGTACCACTACTAAAGCACAATAACAACTGAAATTGTATTATTTCTTAATATTGAGGCCCTGTGTTGGTTTACATTATGTTTTCATGGTGACTAGTTCTTAAAAGAAAAAAAGTGCTTATAAGATTTACAAAACAATAATGTGTAAGCACAAGATAGTAATTTGAGACATCATTTTACATACATTTTTCCCACTGTAAATAATTTGTGCCCCGGAGATAAATCTATTTAGGCCTCAATTTACTGCAAAAGTGAAACAAATGCAGGAACATTTCAATAAATTGGGGTAACAAATGATATTTTTTACACACAAATGTATAGATTGTGTTCTTGAAATACATATGTTATCTCTCTATGGCCTCTCCTGGGTTTTGTGGTGCAGATTGAGTTAATATTAAGTAAACAGGTTTTGTTTTACAATTCTTAAGTATTTATGACCTAATTACTATCATTATTTGTAATATTTTAAGTAAGTATTAAAGTGTTGTGTTTGTCAAATGCAAAATAAAAATAATATACCTGCTTTATTACTCATAATGATTGACCACGATTGAGCAACATTGGTTTTTAATGGCTTATAAATTCAACTTCAAATTATTTTATAGTTTATTTTACATTTCAACTTTTACAGTCTGGCCATGGTTTCCAGTTTCCATAAAGTGGAGATATGTCAGTGTAAGTCCCCTCGAGTGTATCTGCATTATGAACCTTTTGACCTAAGATAATCACTGCCCTTTCTACTATTCCTGCCTCGGGTCTTTTAGTCTATAAAAGAGATCAGGAACATAAAGTAATCCCCCCTGCCACTCAACCCCCACTGCGTGTGATCACTATTTTTCTCCTAGGGTTTATTCAAAGGGGCCGGAGCGGTGCTGAAGCCGCAGGGTCTCCTGATGACATACGGGGTGAGTGAAAGACCATGTTGTCATAAACATGCACTTACCACATTCATGACATGTTGTTATGAAATCTAAACATAAAAGAGTGCCTGTAAATTCTACTTAACATGTTTTCTTGTTGCCCTCAGCCATATGCGGTGAATGGGCAGATCGCGCCTCAAAGTAATATTGACTTTGACTACAGCCTACGGCAGAGGTAAAGTGTTCAACATATGTTTAATGCTTAGCCTAAAGCTGTTTATAAAGGACTGCTCACAGTATTCTCTGGTCAAAAACAAGTGTGTTTCACTTTGACATAAAGTAGCATCTGTTTTTCTTTAGAGAGGCATCAATAATCATTTTAAAGAAGAATGCAATAAACTTCAGCAAATTGATTCCTACTACTGAATGTTTGAATTAAAGATATTCTAAAAGATGGTATCTACAAAAAAACTCTGAACATGAATAATGTAATCATTTGTGTTTGTATTGTCTATATGTTGCAAGTCTGGGGACCAATATCTAAAGTAGGATAAGGTCACTGAACAATTATTTTTAAATGGTCACCGTTAAACTTCAGGTCAAGGATTATGGATAGAAATTGTCCCCAGATTAAAAGCTATTAACTATATTCAATAAAAATGACATGGCAAAGCTCGTTTATTTTGAAAAAAGTTATTGCTACAATTGAACCATTTCAAAGTGACACAAATAAACTAGTGGGAACTGTATACATTATATATATATAAGTACATTTGAATACAAATGTATTTACCTGACTTATATATTTCAGTTTGAAAATGTATTGCCACTATCTACCTAATCATTTGATTTACTGAAGGAATACAATTTAGTTTATTTTTATTATTTATATTTCCTTTCTTTCTTTTGAATTTTTGTTCCTACTTTGATTGAGGATACATTTTTATTTCATTATTTAGTTGCATTTGTTATGTGTAATATTTTGACTGTATTAAAATTCAATAATAATGCAAAGGTGACTGTATGCCTTTTTAATTTGACAGGAACTCCGAGTGGGGACTCAGGGATATCTCCTTCCTCGGTTCTATAGCAGAAAAAAGTGGTTTATTCCTGGAGAAAGTTGTGAGTAAAAAGCTCATTCAAACCTCTTAAACAAACAGTGCAGTTATGGGATTACTGGTTTACTAAAGTCTCGTTTTTGTATCTTTTCCTTTCCAGATGGACATGCCTGCCAACAACAAGTGTCTTCTGTTCAGGAAAGAGAGTTTGGTGTGAAGTGTCCTAAGGTCCAGTGTGTGGAGCACAACGGTCCAAGCGCCTTAACCTACACTTGAAGCTCAGATACATTGCCAAATTCTCCGGAACTTTTAATAAATTGTTTTCCCATATTCTGGTACACATTGACATCAACGCAATTGTTTACTCAGACCTGACATACTACTCCATCTACTCTATTATATTCTTCTGTATTGCACACTTGAGTAAAACATGCTCACTGATATGATGTCTTTGTACTTTTTTTACCTCCATACAGCCACCTACTCCTTTCTATTTCTAAGTTAGCAGAAGTGCTTTGCAGAGGGAGATACTCAAAAGAGAACGTGCTGCTTATAAGGTATTGAAATCATTCATAACAAAAGAAAAACTATATATAACACCCATGTAAAAAAGGCTAATATAGAATCAAATGTATACAATTTCATAGAAAAACATAATATTGAGGTAATATAGATGTCTAGCTAAGCATTTTTACAAGTGTGGCTTTACTTCTGCCTACTATTCTATTTTTAAAAAACATGAATACATTTATTTAAAAAAAGAACATCTATATTTGATCTTATTTAAAAATAACATAATAACATTGGTATTATTAGGCTCGCAACACACCTGGAATGTAGTACAACCTCTGTTGTAATTAATATATATACAATATATCTCATGTCTTAATTTAAGGAATACTTCCCGACAAAATAAAACATGTTCTTGAACAAAAGTTTGTTCATCCCACAAGCCTTCTCTGTGAACAAAAACGTTCAAGGTAATAGTGTGAGCAACTGATGGTCATTTTGAGGGGGAAATATTCCTTAAACCTAAAGTATTTTAACACAGTTTGTGTCTTTTGATTTCAAGACTCATAATTAAATATCAGCTTTTCTTATTGGAATCCTGGTTTCAGTGCTTAAGGTGAAGTCTGACTCCTGGGATTTCTATACACAGTTCTTTTTTTTCAGAACATCACGTAGCTTCTTGAGTCTGCGTTCAGTGATGACTCTGACGTAGCTGTCTGATTGGATGATGGCAATGCCGTCCTGCACCACACCCATCACCAGCAGAGGGTTTTCCTCCATGGTGATGTTAGGACACGGACAGCTCCAGTCTATCTTGGCGATGGTCACCTCCAGGTGCTTGGTATTGAAGAAATGCAATCCCATCTTTTCATCTCTCAGGACCTCCTCCAAGCTAAAGCGAGCTAACCCAGAGTCCAGATCCTCCACCAGCTCTGTCAGCCGCCCCACAATAGCAAAGTCACTCCGGCACAAGCTGGGAACCATTCTCCCCTTCACCCGACAGGCCTTGCAAGGTTTTTTTTTGGCCTGTGGGCAGTTGGCCTCGCACTCCTTCTTGCTGTTGAAGCTGTTGGCATTCC
Organism: Notothenia rossii; assembly: GCF_949606895.1. Taxonomy (NCBI): domain Eukaryota; kingdom Metazoa; phylum Chordata; class Actinopteri; order Perciformes; family Nototheniidae; genus Notothenia; species Notothenia rossii. Next base: position 30,803,702 of record NC_136912.1, on the reverse strand, counting down.
CATGGCAGCCGCCGTAGGCAAAGGCCTGGCACTGTTTCAGGACAGAACTCCAGGCCCAACGTGGCTCCCAGGATTTGCAGGGGCCCTGGACAGCAGGCAGGAAGCAGATGCCCATCCCCTCTCTCTGACAGGAGGCCTTGCACTCCTCGTAAGTCTGAAATCGGTTGTGGCTATCATCGCATCCGCCGTTGCTGAATGCCACGCAGGTGCTCAGCTTGCCGTCGTAAAACCAGTCCACGTGCCGCTCGCTGCTGCACACTCTCAAGTCTACAGGAGCCAGGCAGTCTGCTGGCGAGAAGGGCCGCCCCATGGCCATCTCAGGGTCTTCAGAGAAGTCGTCAAGTCCCCGGCGAATCACGGACAAAGGGTAGTCTGCTCGAAGAACCCCCGCAGAGTTCCGCGCAATGCAAGTGTAGATACCTGTATCCCACACCTGGGCGTTGTATATGACGAGCTGACCGATGTTGGTGATGACCACGTTGCCGTACATCTGGTCGGGCCTCATGACCAGCTGCTCACGCCGTTCGCTCTGCTTCTCCCATGTTACATCAGGTTTTGGGGATCCAGTCACATCACAATGGAAGCTCACTGTGCCTCCTACGTAGACAGATTGGTGGTGTGGGTTGGAGTACAGCATTGGGAACATCGGGTCTTCCTGGGGGGATGTAGGGGTGGGGTTGGCCGTAGTGTCCTGAGGCAGTGGACTGGTGGGGGGCCCGGCCAGGTAAAAGCGGCAGGGGACCACGGTTATTGTCACCCCGCGGATGCAGGCCTCTGCGTCCATGTAGCAGCGGTTGAAGTAGGTGAGGCCATCTGAGGCGCAGGTGAAGTTGGGCTCTTTCTCACACCGGTCCTGGCACTTGCAGATGGGTTGTCCCAGCCAGATGCCACAGGTGGCCCCTTGCTGGCTGCAGATGAAGCCCTCGCAGGTAGCTGTGGAAATGGGGGCTTCAGTTACTCCTTCCCCATCTGGCTGGGCAGGAGTGCCATCGGAGAAACGTGCAGCCACACAGCTGTTGAGACCACACACGTTGGTGCAGCATTTCTCAAAGTCAGCACAGTCCTGCACACACAAAACAGCATTTATAAAATCAGATTTAAATGTAAAAAGAAAGTAATAAAATAATGATTATTATTTTATCAAAACATAAATAACACCACCTCGTCAACGTTGCATTCCCTCTCGCAGGTGCTTTGCGCATCAACCCAGAGGTTGGAATTCAGCTTGTTGGGACAAAATCCTTCGTGTTCAACTTTGGATCCTGCCACACTTGCACACAAAGAAAGTTCGGGTAATTTGCAAATCAGGAGTATCAACAAACACGCACGAATCCATCCTATTTTATTTGTGTTTGGCCCATTAATATCCAGACGTGGATCCTGTATGCATCTGTGCTCCAAAAGTTGTAAAGGGATTTTAAACATTATTGCTCTTTTGCATGTGTCCCCCAGCGAGTAAATCCATTCCTCCTTTTAAGTCTTGAAATTCTGAAGTCGGTTTTCAAATGTAGCAGTCCGTTTTGTGCGTAAACATTATGGAAGTCAGGTTTGTCTGTGTGCGCACAAAGAGTTGTAGCAATTTCGAAAATCAAAACGGGCTCCCCATCCGCTGAAAAAAACAAATCCCAGAAAAGCGTGTAAAACATGCATTCGGGTTGCATGCAATATTTGCCTTGAGAAACAAAACAAACCTCTTGCAACAATTGGACAAACTCTCATTCAGGTCGATTTTCACCGGACAGCGAAACAAGCGAAAGGAACGGCACAATGAGAGTGAAAGACGCAACATCAGTCTTGCAGGGAGTGAATGGAGGTGGAAAGGGCAGCCCCTCTGACCGCCCCCACGATCGTCCAGTGTCTGAAACTCTTATGAAGCAACACCATGCGCTAAGCAACTGGACAAACATTGTAAAAACATCAAAGAAAACGTGGAGCCGTGGTGACAAGCTGTCCCAACAACCGTGCTCAAGGAGCTACACATTCCGGTGAGACATCCAACGTTAAATGCGTCCAGACAGCATTTATGGAGGTGTCATTCATACATAAGGAAATTAGCCTGTTATCTGGCTGTTGGGTGTATTGTCATTTTAGGTTATGATTACGCATTCCCGGAGGTTTTACGCAAGGAAAACGTATGCATATACAAGTTTTCCTAGCGTAGAATCACATTTTTAAAAATAAATTAGTCGTCTGGGGTGGAAAGCGTGTAAAACAAACACGGGGCGTGTCGCGTCTTGTCTGGCAAAACATGTTTACGTCCTCTTGTCTAGACGTCGGTCACTTTAGCACCGTCGCTCATTCACACGGGACTCAGAGAAGCCGCGGTCAGGTGGGAAGGCGTAAAGCGTCCACTTTCTTCAATAGTGGGCGACGCATCTTTGTCCCCATGTGGCTCCGAGGCGATGAGAAGCTGCACCCCCCCATCTTTTCATTGCAAGTGACCCTTCAACCTTTGGGTGACTTTTGACCGCGCTGCATTCATGCGCTGCAGCGACGTGCCCGGTTATCCAAAAAATCTGGCCAATACCGAGGGAGCGGATAATCAATTCAACCCACCCCCCCGAAAAAAGGGTTTTATTGCACTTGAGCACCGGCGACCCCCGAACTGGACAAAGGGGTACAAAATATATTCCCACAAAGATAAATGAATGAAAAAGATTCATGGCAGAAAGCTTTTAGTAATAGCTTTACTCTTTATTTAGGTGGTTGTCTGTTTTCAATGGAGTCACAATTGTATGCAAACACACAGTTCTGATAGCAACGGTCATTACCAAACGTTTACATATAGTGCTTTACATTTCCATACAGCGCCAGTAGAAAACATGCACCACATTTTTTGTATGCCCTCAATGAGCGTATCAGACATTAAGCCATGACACTGGGAATGTTGGAGTGGAAGTATAATACGCTAAATCAGAGGTGGAAAGAAAATGGAGAATTTAAAAGTATAAAAGCGTTTTGTTCGGATTATTTAAAGAAACAATATTTTTGTAAGCTACGATTTAAAGTCCAAGACTTTCCGTAGTCATCTGACATCCTGTTTCTCCACAGTAAACAATTCTACCCCCTGCTATTGTACACATTATGAGGGTTGGAAAAAAACAATGAAATTACAGTACAAATACTCAAAACGTGTTAAAAGTATTACGATAACTTTCCACCTCTGATTATTACAGTCTCACAAATTACCGCACGGCCACAACAAAGTAGCAGAAGAGTATTGTTTTACATTCATAAATACATTGCATATACATATAAAAATCCCCAAAAAGCAATCCATTAAAAAATATTCCTCTCACCAAGGTGAATGTACTGCTAAGACACAAGATCACTTCCCAAAGGCTGTACGTTTGTGTTTGTTCAAGGTTTCCTCATCAGCACCATCAATCTCTGGAAGTTCCCCCAAAAAGGGAAAACTCTGAGAAATGATCATGCTGCTGAAACCAGTTCAAGTGATAAAGCTGCAACTAAGAATATTCGATTAAGAAAATGGCCTGAGAAAGTCAACAAACTCCATGAGAGCGGAGGGTGAATTCATTTGGGCTGGAATTCACACGGGGCACCACAGGGAGTCTGTAAAAACGAGACGACTTGGCTGAACTGTGATTGTTGTTTTCACAGATTGAGCGCTAGAGAGAACGGTCTCGTTATTTATTTGTAATCCTGTATTAGTCTGTCCGGTAAACTAGTTTCTCATGACATTCAATTCAAACCTCATTAAAAAACAAATCAGTTTTAAATAAGCATCCTTAAAAAGGAGTTTTCCATGAAACACAAATAAGTTGAACACTGAAAGCAGGGCTCCCAAAACATTCAAGACAAAAACAAGCATAAGCTGGATCAAATCACCACCACAGACCAAAACAACGAGCACATCTTATTTACGGCTTGAAACACGATAGATCCTTTTTCATAATAAAAGATAGCTGACATCCCTCCACTCGTGTGTAGTGTTAACAGGTGAGCCGTGCTCCCTAGAGTCACATCTGTGGCTCCCAGGGGTAATCTGGTTTGACTTGATCATAGCGAGCCTCTGTCAGTCAGGAGTACGGGTAAACGGAACATCCACAAGACGTCCCAAAGAAACCAGTCCAAGTCCACAAAGGACAATGAAAGTTCACAGCTAAATCTGTTCCTGGTGAAGACTGCTGGTGGCTCCCCGTGCGCCTTTATGGCCTTTGTGACCTCTCGGAGCAACAACACATGTATAACTTTAACCGCCAGTCCTCTCCTTCACTATGAGATCTTACAGTTCCCCTTAGAGGACGAGCTCTTCGGAGGACTCTGCGGAGGCCGGAAGGACTTGGAGCGTTTCAGACTGTTAGCTTTGCTACCGCTGCCGTTAGCGCCCGACGATGCACTGTTGGCCACCGAGTATGAGCGTCCGTGCATCATGACCGCGTTCATGCCGTTGGCCACGGAGAAAGACTTGAGGTGGGACTTGATGGAGACGGGGAGGGGCAGCTTGTCAATGAGGTACACGGGGGTGCAGGAGACGATGGAGCGGCAGCACAGGTCCTGGAGGCTGAAGACTGTGGGGCGAAGAAGAAGAAGAAGAAGAAGAAGAAGAAGAAGAAGAAGAAGAAGAAGAAGAAGAAGAAGAAGAAGAAGAAGAAGAAGAAATGTGGACGTTAGCACTCTATGTTATGTCACAATAACCTTTAAGTTAAATACTCTTCAAATACGTTTTCAGATAGCTCACACTTTTATATTTGGACCATGGCTGCACAATGTAGAACAAATAATGACAGTTATTTGGAACGATATTTCAACTGCGATATGTTTGCACTATTGGAGGGGAAAACTAATTTTGAAACATTACTCACAGTATCATTGAAAACTATTTTAAAAAGATAATGCTGTGATGTTATTAAGAGGATCCGTACCAAACGAAGATTCTTCCTTTAGCCTGTAGAATACTGTTTGTAGGCAGGGACCTCTCTGCAGCATCACACCTTTTAATTCATGATATTTTCACACATTTTGCCCATAACGAAATGTTCCTTTACTGCAATTTAGTCATGCATTAATCCACACTGCACATTTGATAACATTCCAATGAATCGTTCAGCTCTATTCTTTGCCCACCTAACCATTATATCCACATTACTGATGATTAGTTATCACAAAAGTAATTGTGTAAATAAAAGTAAAATGTTGATTTATTGTGCAGCCCTAATGTAGGCATCACAACAAAGGGGACATTTAGCTGAGGCACTCCGCCAGATACAAATATTTGCTCCTGCACATTTAGAATGATTTGCTTCTTATCTTATCAATATGTAAGCTTTGCTTTTATATAATTGTATTCTTCCTTTTCTTCCAGGCTCTTCTTATGTTCCCGAACAATTCAGTCGAAAATCGCTTACATGAACACACATGTTTGTCTTATAGGAAGAAAAATAAAAAAACAATAATGTATAGATCTGAAATATTTTTAAACAACATGATTTTGGCAATAATCTTGTACTTCCAACCTGTGACGCATACTACATTTGCTCTACTCGTGTGTTGCCCCAGATGAATGCAATATGCAATAAATATATGCAATATGCAAGCAATAAAACAAATATTCCTAAAGGCAAAATATATGATATAACTATTATATAGTTAAAGAGGCTGCTTCTCTGTTCAATTTTGATTTCTTCTCGGACTGACAGAGCGAGGGGAAAGTGGATACTCAAGAGCCACACATAAAACGCGGCATTGTGAAGGACATTTTACTAAACAACTGATAAACATATTTTATTTAAGGCTGTACAATCAATCACATTTGATCAAAACTTCAATATGGACTAGTCGGTTCATTATGTCACAGGAAGCACAATATTTGTTTAATTCTGAATATGTGCCATGTTTAATTAATTATTGTAGAACTCAAATATATCGCTCCAATATTGTGGGGTAGGGTTGGTCAAAATATTTACAATTACGTTTTTTTTTCTTCAAATGGTGCAGACCTTACAGAGCAGTGTGTCTTTTCAAAAATAATGTCCAGGTCACTATGTAATCCAAATGCTTTTGAGTCTGTCAAATACACTTCTGAAAATTGGACGAATGCAATTTTAACATCCTTCATCCGTTTCGTCTTTCGTGTAATTCATCTCAAATTGAGAAAAACAATGCATTCATAATCTGCCTTAACTGCTATTTCAAACCAGCTCACCTCTGTTGGGCCTCCAGAACTTCTCCATCCCGTGCCTCATCAGCACAATGCGTGAAAGTTCTGTGAAGGACTCGATGACGTTGAAGTTGCACAGCGGGCTGACCTCAAAGAAAGTCATGCTGTTCTTCTCCGCGTAGGCCCTGGCCTGCTCTGTGGGCACCTGCCGCTTGAAAGCCAGGTGAAGACGATTCCCCACCAGGATCCTGGGCACACCTGGCGCATGCTGGTGGAAAACAAAATGGAAAGAAATTTTGTTTCTTAAAAACAATGTTACATGCTATCTCGTAACCTATTCATGCAAGACCCCTTGAATGTCCTTTAGTGAAAGTGTTCTCTGGATTTGGTCAATCACATATCTGGCAGAAAACTGAGTTTCTCTATCAAACTGTAATCTTTGGGCATATGGGACTACAGTTTGGTTCTATATATGTCATTATATTTTATGAAAAAAACAGCAGTCCCATGTGCCCCAAGACTAAAAATATAGAATAAGAAATGTTATTAGAAATATTAAGAAATGGGTCTATCTTAAAGACTATGAGGAGAATAACAACTTGATTATGAAATCACACATATGCAGTGAAATAAACAGTTCATATGGAAGAAGTTTAATCAACACAAAGTTGTCTAACTTTTCAAAAATTCTGCATTTGAAAATTGATACAAAAAATATTTGTCCTGTGATTCAAAAAGGTTGTTTTATTAGATACTTGCCCAAAGTATTTCCTACCATATTTCAAGACTTCAGAACAATCTGAGTACGGGTTGCATACTTAAATATAGTATTTTGGAGAAAAAAATGAACCCATTGCACTAATAACTATCTTTCTTTGCAGATGCATGTCCTTTGTTTCAAGCAGTATTGCATTACCTCGTCAATTTCCCGTATCCAGCGGTCAATGCCATCAAACGACCAGTTGTTAGTGATGTCATACACAAGCAAGATCCCCTGTAAAATAAAAAACAAACATGTAGCTACAGTACATTTGTATACATTTATACAGAATCACATAATGAAGGGAAACACAGAAAATGCTCTGCAAGTCGTCACCTGTGCTCCACGAGAGTAAGACCTGAAGATGGTGCAGAACCTACCCTGCCCAGATGTGTCCCTGTGGAAGACACACAGACATGTAGAGTAGGCACACTAACATGCTATGGGACAGTCACTTTTGCCTCATTGTTTATTGCTTTTAAACACTTACCATAACTCTAATTTCACTCTTTTGCCATCAAGCAGGATAGTAGTTGTCTTGTAATCAATGCCTGAGAGTAAATACAGTTATTTAATGTGAGTCAGTGCAGTCTTTTAAATCAATTTCTAAACAGCTGGGGAAAAGTAGATAGTTCCTCACCACTGCTGTAGGCATAGGGAGACTCAACTGATCCGTCTTGTAAACTTTCCAAGATTTCTCCCTTCCCAACATCGCTATCTCCCACCAAAAGGAATTTCAGGAGATAATCGTAACTCTTCACTGGACTACTCTGGGTCCCCATAATCCCGCGCATTGGATCCAGTTCAGAGAGAGCCTTTGCAGCTCACCAGAGGTCCACTTCGGGGAAAGGGACAAACCAGACGTTCTCTAACAGTGGTAGCTAAAGCTAGGCGACCGACGTTTGGCGTTAGCTAACCAGCTAGCTGCTACAATACCCACGATTTACATTAACTATGTATTCTGTAAACTCGGACACATATACAATGGTGTCCTGGTCAACTTGTTATCGGCAGTTAAAGCCGAGTCTAGACACCGTCAATATGATGGAACGCTTACAAAAATAACCAAAACAACCTTAACTAGCTGTTAGCTTGTTAGCTAGCCAGCTAACGCAAGCGACAATGACGCATTCTAGCACAAACAGTTGACACGAGGCTGTTTAGTTCCACAATAAACGATACTCTACCAGATCAAATGTGACTGTTTTCAATTGGTTAGAAACAATAAAGCCTAAAAGAGATATTTAGCGTCCAAACCCAACGTCTATAATGTGGACTGTGTTGGAACTTCCTGGTGTTGATGACATCATGAGCTGCGTCCCATCCGGGGTGAGATTAACCAAATAAAAGAAACACAAAAAAAAATATTTTAGAAAATATAAAATGATTAAAGGCCAACATGTTATTTATTTATTTATGTATTTATTACCATTACCCAACATTCTCACTAGTAAAACTATTCCTTATCTGCCTCGTTATATAATTTGATTGATATTTATGATTTCTGAAATTACATTGAGGCCCTTACATTTATTAGTTATAGGTCAACAGATAATAAATCTGATCGTGGATTATTTAAAAATAATTTAGTAAAATAAATAGGATGCATATCTTTTTATTAAAGCTTTATAGTAATTGTATGTCTCAATGTATTTAATCTATAATACTAATGCAAGGTTCTTTCTCTTTTACACAAAATAAAAATGGCGCAATTGATGTATGGTTTTTGACACTCACTTTATGTATGTTTTATTTACGTTTTTTATGGAAAAGCTCTACTGCTCCCTCACCATGGAGGCTGAAAAAGTCAACCATTATTGAGTAACTTGATTGTTTTAAATTCGACTTTAATCTCCACCTAATGCTATTGTATTGGAATTGATAAGGAAATGTCACATCAAGGCATTTGCAGCAGCTGTGGGGAGTTCTCTCTAGCAATTGCAGAGTATAAAAGCCAGCTGAAACCCCACCAAAGTATCTGGTCTTGTTGATGTCAGTGATAGGCGCTGTCTTGAGTGAAAATGGCCCGATGCATGCTGTGATTTTGTTAGTGCTGTTTTGTTCTGCCTACTGTTAACGGTCCAGAGGAAGAGCTCACTATGGCCTGCTTGTGCGAAACCCTGAACAAGAGTGGGAGAGAATGCAGAAAGTAATAAGTGACGAAATGAGTGAGGACCTCAAACCGACATTCCTGAGAGCGGCAAGCAGTGCATCTACAACACTTGCACCAAGGCAAGTTCCTGAGTATCTGGTTGTATCTTCCTCCGATGACCAGAAAAGTGCTTTCAATTCAGAAAAGGGTGCCAGACCCCTACCACCCTCGCTCAGACAAATGTTACTTCAGACTGCCACCACTATGCATCCGGAACAACAGCCAGACCAAAGCTGATTGAAATCTTGTGCCATGTTGACAGAATGTATGTTAGAGTAAGGAAAGAGATCTTTAAGTACACAGATGCATGGAAATCTCTTAAACTAGGCACCTGTCCTTTTAATAAAGATAACAAAGACCATTACTACTTCCTTACCTTCTGACGGATAGCTGTGGATTCAAGACAGAGGTTGGTAAAGCAGTTTTATGTGTTTTGAAAACAAGAAAGCTTTATATTGACAAACCTCAACCAACACAAATCTTTGTCTGATCCAGAATAATGCAGATTTCCGGGTGATCAGCAATGTGGCCAACTACCAGCCAAACACTGGTTTTAAGAGATATGCCATTTACCATTCCTGTGCATTGTACATTTCCAAGGTAAGATATTTAATCATGATTTTTCTATATTGCTTACCTCAATACAGAAAATGGCAAACTTGTAAGACTGTGACAACTGCTATTCCCTACCTTGTGGTAATGTTCTCTTGTCTGTTGCAGATTGTTTCCTCCTATAAAGTTGGCTTCTACCCTGAAGTGAAGGGAGTCACTGTTTTTAAAAGAACTCTCACCAAAGAGCAGCTTCACCCTTACTCCTCAAGATGGTATGTTTAGTTTAAACAGGAATTTTCTCCTTTTCTCACTTAGTGTTTCTCCAAGTCTCAATATAAACCTTGAACAGCTCTGGGGAGAAACTTTCGATGTATTACAAGATCCTCCTAAAGTTGCATGGTTTTTCAAACTGCTTAACGTTTTAGAGCAGAATAAAATAATGTGGTGGTACACTTTAACCCAAATGCGCAAGTACATTAGTGTTCTAATTATAATGCACATTGTCTCAAACTAGCAGTGGGGTCAAAGCTTGTGAGATAAATTACTTTATTGGCAGCTTTTAGCTTAATTTGAGAACTTACACCTGTAATACCTGAGTGGGGAAAAGAAACCACAATAGATTCAAAGCAGGACAAACTTGGTATTGCAACTTTCTTTAAAAAATTGTTTTATTCTGATCTGTTAAGACTTTTGCAGGTTCCCTTAAAAAAAGATGAGCGTATTCAATACATGCCCTACAAGTGTTCTCTGGAATTGATCACTGCTAAAAAGCCAAAGCAGCAAGCATTTTCCTACTGTGTTACCAAACGGCAAATGTGTGACACAGCCTTGCTTAATTTATATAAATCTAAAACGTTAGTTTGCCGACATCATTCTTTTCCACAGCATCTGGCAATGACATCACTGTCACCAAATCTTTACTGTACCTTGGTCAGCAAATGTACTTTGAGGCCAAGAAACCTGAGCAGGCTGCTGCACGCACTGGAGCGATGAGGATGTACATCAACAAGTGCTTCATGACTGCTTCCCAAGACTATACCTCAACACCTAAATATACAGTCATTGACAACTTTGGGTGAGATTTGGATTTTTGAATTACTAAAATTGGCATCTTGTATGTTGGTTGGAAGTAAAACATGTCTTTACTCCTTATTTGCAGCTGCATGATTGATAGCAAGGCGTCGCTGCAATCAAAGTTCATCACTGGTACTTCAAAGACGTCCCAGAAATTCGGCATGACTGCCTTGATCTTCAAGGACAAGGTTTCCACTTCATCTGCATCACAGGTACGGTCAAGATCAACTGCTACAGAGCTCTAATTCTTTATATGGAAAGGGTAAATTAACTCTGAAGTCCACATTTCTTTCAGGAAATGTACATGCACTGTCACATCTCAATGGGGGCTGTGACTCCAACTGCAAAGTCAAAGGCTTGCAACTATGACAAAGCTACCAAGAAGTGAGTTGAGTGTGGTTAAAGTAAATCCCTCCAGCTTGCATCTTATAGGATGCCATGTGCTTTTCAGCTAATTTTATTATTTTGCTAGCATTTCAAGACCTGATTACTTATGTTGTATGGCTTAGGTGGAAGGAGCTGTATGACGATGACTCTGTGTGCACCTACTGTGAAACCACCTGCTCCTCTGCAAGTCCTAAGAAGAGTAAGTTCAGATATGTTGTGTTATAAAAGGAAATCTTGACAAAATATTAATTTGTGACTTTACACAAGTAAAGCATCACTTTATGACTGTTACGGGCAATATGAGGCCAAATCCTTGGACAATGAGAAAAGCTTAACATGTCAAAACTGACTACTTGTTTTTTCTTCAAATTTTTAGTTTTGTAATTTTGTTTTTCAGCTACCAGGAATATGGTCTCCAGTCACTCTTGGAAGGTGGACCTGAACAAGAGGGACGGAAAGGTGGACGTTCACCCCCAGATGAAGTTCTTGGATGCTGACACTTTCACTTTGGAGGACCCCAACAAAGACTACCTGCAGCACTGGAACATGACTATTAAAACAAATATGATGTTAAAATAATCAGACTTTTAAATAAATGGCTTCTCGTGTACTGGATGTTTCAATGAGCTATTCTTGAAGTTGTTACATGAATCCTTCATTGCTTTTTAAGGGTACAGATTTAAACCAGACTTAATTTCACAATTGAGTAAACTGATTTATTTAAATGGAACAATTGGTACCCTCAATACACTTGACATAGTCATTTATCAGCATGTGTGCATTCCTAAGTATTTCCTGAAAATGAACCACAGCAGTTATGTAGATGCAGTTGTGTACCACAAGGGGATGGAAGAGATTCACTGTCTTTGCATGAGTAAATTCAGCAGGAAGTTCAATAATCCTCTGCCTTAAAGGGTTCCCAATAAGAACGTGTTGCAGCTGCTTTTTCTTGAGGCTTCTCTCCATGAAGGCTAATAAGTCTTGTAGTCTGCAAGTCATAAAGTTGGGTTTCCACTGTGATGGGTCTTTAGTCAAAAGGAGATGCATTAGTGCAGTTTTAAAATGGATATCCTTGAGGGCATTATTTCCTGATATTGCTGTTTGTCTCTTGTGGAGGAAATGTGCAATTTCAAGAGTTTGTCTGTGGCATGAATTTACAGGCAGGCGTTTAGAGATGTGTTCCAAGAAGTGGTCCTCATAGTTGGTCAAGGAGAGCGTCCATAAAGTTTCAAAGCCGTTCATGGAGTTTGGATCGATGAAGAAATGAGCATCGGTGTTTATTTTAACCACAGGATTCATTCTGAAGCAAACCTTCTTCCCTGATCTAAATCGAACAACCAGAGCACCTGGAGCACTGATGTAGCGAATTTTCAGCTCAAACTCATACTTGTGAGAAATCTGTTCCCATGCTTCTTTGATTGTGCTCTGAAACCATTTTGTAACCTTCAATTTTGACAGAAAGGGGGAGTCCTTCATGCAGAGAAGGCCATCAGTCTTTGTCGCCTTTACTTTCTCAGTCTCGCAATGCAGCAAACACACCATGTCCTCTGAATTAGGAGACTGACAGTGGCAGACATTTTGGATTGTCTTATTTTCCACTAGTTTGATTTGACCACATGCTTGCATATCTGGCGGCTGGTCACTTGCCTGATTGAGCAGACACTGGAAACTATAAGGATCTAGAGGGGTAAAAGAGACAATGATATTGTACATGTCCACAATCTGAAAGTCTTCAATCACCATACCACCATTTGTATCACATACGGCTCTCATGGCCTCCAATAGATCATTTGCAAACCCCTCCAAAAACTCCTTCCACTTATCAGATGAGACTTGAATACATTTAGAATGAAATCGCTGCAGAGTGTTGCTGTCTGGTAGCAGCACTTCAGCAGCAGTGCAGGTCACAGTTAAGACCCTGGTTTCTTCTTGTTTGTTTTGGGAATCTTTACCGAGGTATTTCCTAAAGAAGCGGATCATGGAAATTACAGCGAGTGCGTTCCATAAGTACCAGAGGTAATCCCGCTCCCAGTCAGCCATGTCCTTCTCCGAACTTTCATTTTCTGATGTTGAGGTGTGAGGGTGTGATGGAGGGGATTCTTGTTCATTCAAACTAATCACTTCAGGCTTTTCCTGTTGTCCTTGTGGGCTTCCTGGGTCTATAAAAGAGACAGACTGTACAGTCTGGGTGTCTTCTTTACTTTTCTTGTCAAACTGTACATTTCCATTAAGCCCCTGGTCAATTTGTGAAGTTTGCAGAGCCGTTTCAGGTTCCCTTTGGGAGTTTTGTGGTTGACTTTCTGTAACATCTGAGTTGTGATCAGCAAAGTCTTCCTCTGATTCTTGTGTGGTGACAGACACATATTCTAAGACAGATATGTTTTTAGTAACATATTGATCAGGCTGAAAGTCATCATGAGGATCTCCATTGACAGTATGTATCATTTCTTCAGGGGCCATTACATGGTCCAGTTCCTCTTCTTCTCTCAGCAGCCTCTCTTCATGCTTCTGCATGCCCAGTGTGGTGAAATCGTCCCCATTCTCAACCCTGGGGTCCTCCCTTGGATATGTTAGGAGACCCAGAGCCACCACAAACACTCGCAGCAAAATATCTTGCATCGTCTGTGAATGAGTCAAACACCATTAAACATTTTCCAAAATAATTTCAGTGATTTGAAAGAAAAATAGAGCTGCAAAGACTAGTAGGCTTATCAATGTTTTTGGCTGTTTTCAGCCTCTAAAAACTTTTCTGTGTTTCTGTTTGATATCGTATTGAAGAGAGAGTTTGGATAGTTTTACATTTGGTTGTATGAGATACATATTCATAGTCAATGTAGCCTGAAGTACATGTGAGCCCCCACGCCCCCAGTATAGAGAAACAGACAGGACTTCAAAGTTAGTTCAATTAAAAGTGAATATTTTGTAGGTTTTCCTTCCTTTTTTTGTGACCAACTTTAACAAAGTAAAATATATAAATATATAGCTTATACAACACCTTTTTTTAAACATCCATACTTTTCTTTTTCAGACATTTCATAGACCAATCAATTAATCCATAGATTATAATAGCCCTAGAAAAATGCTTAAGTGAAAAACGTCCCTGCAATTACATAAAAAAAATACTTTATGTGAATTGTACCAGCAGGCAAACTTTCATAATGATGCAAAACCAAAGCTACTTCCTGGAAGTCCTGAGAACATCTCTTTACTTATTTCTGTAACTACATTTTACATGGAACAACATTTATAACTGCACTTAACATTAAAGGAAAAGATCAAGAATACGCACCAAAAGAAATGATGAATTATCTCAGCTTTGCAACGCTCCGGTAACCTATCTGCACGATAGGTACAAAAGAGGAAGCAAGACACTCAGTGATCTCTTCCTTTTTTAGATGTCGTTGCAGGTTGTGCTTCGTGACTTATTTCCTGCACACCCTCTGCTGTGACATTTCCCTGTGCATTGCAGAGAAGAAAAAAGATAGCACTGACTTCCTGTAAGTTTAACCGAATAGTCATAAAAGCCTGAAGTGAATTTTCTCAGAGCAACTGAGTCATATAACGAACCATAAACTTTCACAATAAATTAAATTAGGTTTTAAAGGACCAAGCCTTAGGCCAGGCACTATTGATAATTGTGCACTAGCTATGAATAGGAGGTAAGCCCCTGCCTTTTATATTGTGGTGGACTTCTAACTGGTTTGTTCAGCACTGCCCCCAGTGGGTGCAGTTGAGTTCAGAAGACTATGAGGAGAAAACAAATCCCCATGAGATTGAATAATTGTCATATTTACCATGATATAAGCTATTGTCCCTTGATTTGAATTGCCTCTGATTAGATAAGTGGAAACAGATTCAACCTTCACCTTTTAAGCAAAAATCCCGTTTTCCAGACAAAGCTTCGGGTATTTGAATGTTTGGAGATGATTTTTGCATGTCGGGATCGTTCGGGCTGCAGCTGAACTACACTGCACCCCAGAGGTTTAGGGAACTTCAGTTAACACTATAAATACTACATTAATATAAGACAGGACAAATGTGAGTTGCAAAAGTATTGACTTGGAAGTGTGTTTATGATGGCTGTCACAGGTTTTCTTTTGAAGAAACTGTGCAGCTGGATGAGAATCTTTTGTTACATCACCTTCAACACCTGTGCGGGGAGGAGCATGATGACAGGTGATGTGGTCGGCTTTGAACATCACCACAGAGAGTTCAAGGAAAACCTTTCAGTCGGTCTGAGCTACTGTGTCTGAGTAAAACTGCAATATATTTCCCAAGGACTATATCAGTATATGATTTATTTTCCTTTCCATTTTTTCATCTACTCAAAATAAAAACGGTAAGTGTACTTTTGTGAAATTCCTTCTTGATCAATATCATTAGGATGCCTGACTTTGTTCTTGTTTTTTATTTAATTAAATCTATATTTAATCACGCAGTGTAATATAAATAAATATCGCTTTTCTAATAATACTCTGACAAACTGATTAAAGTCTTCATGAAATCTGGTCAGGAAGAAAAGTCAGGGCATTATACTATGGTACCATTTTGCTAATAGAATAGGTCATCCTTCATACTAATAATAATAATACTATATTTGAATTCTTATAGGTTAAAATGAGTTCAGACAAGAAACATCTTTTACAACATAGCATAACAAAGTAAAAGTCTGAACATAACTCTGAATCCAGAACAATGTCCAAGCATTTTACTCTAATCTTTGATCTCTGAATATGAACTTTCTAACTCTTAATTCAACACTTAATGTAAAGTCTTTAAATAGAATGTTATCTTAAGTGAATTATGTGTTACGTAGTGCCAAGAGAATAAGCATGATGTGGGGCCTTTTTTTTGTTTACCACTTTTCCACTGATTGAGTTCCAACTTCTTTGTTCTTGCATGTTCTTTCACAGATTCAACCCCATCTGAACTAAAGATCCACCACATCTCCCAAAATGGATAAGTTTCGTATGATGTTCCAGTTCCTCCAAGCCAACCAGGAATCCTTTATGAATGGGATCTGCGGTATCATGGCACTTGCTAGTGCCCAGATGTACTCGGTCTTCGAGTTCAGCTGCCCCTGTATGCCAGAATACAACTACAGCTATGGGATCGGACTGCTCATCATCCCACCCATATGGTTCTTTCTTCTAGGGTTTGTGTTGAACAATAATGTGTCAGTGCTCGCGGAGGAATGGAAAAGACCAATAGGGAAACGGCACAAGGATCCAACGATCCTTCGCTATATGTTTTCCTCAATCGCACAGAGATCCTTGATAGCACCTGCAGTGTGGGTCTCCGTCAGCCTCATGGATGGGAAGAGCTTCCTCTGTGCTTTCAGCATCAACTTGGACATTGAAAAGTTTGGGAATTACAGTGTCATGAACGGGTTGACAGAAACAGATAAGCTCAAACTCCTGGCCAGGATTCCATGCGAAAAGTTATTTGAGCACCATGAAATACGAGAGGCAGCCTCGCGATACATCAAGTGTATATCACAGGTACCAAGAGGATTTTATTTTTTCACTTTTTTGTGAATGATGTTAAACTGAGGGCATGCTTTGACAGAGACAGGTTAAACACTTATAAAGACCAAACTTCACTTAAATGGCACGGTTGATTAGCGTAGGAGGCCACCATGTGATGATTAAGTATCTGTGCTAAGGCTAAGTTCTTAACAGCAACCTGGGTAGAGATCCGACCTGCAGCCCTTTGCTGAATGTCAAAGCTATTTATTTACATCTTCTCCCCATAAAAAAGCACCAACATTGTTGAACAAAAATAAGTTACTGCTAGCATGTTTTTTGAAGATGTGGGTTCAGCAAAGCTAGCTAGCTAACCAAGACAACATGGCTAAATTGTAATTGCTAGATAGTAACAAGAGCATTCAATATTATAGCTGAATAGCCTTGCCTATTCATTTTTGTAATGCACTGTAGACATGAATACTCCCCCTTGAGTCCTTTTCAGAACAAGGGGTAGAGTTGCATTGCAAAAAACCTGACAAAAAAACAAGGATGGTGCAATAATCTGTTAGCTTGTTTAAAAATATTTGTTTTAACAAAATGTGAACATTGACCACCTGATTTCTGTCTTGCTTGCCTCTCAGGGCAACTGTACCATAGCTACCCTCTCCTTTGAAAATAACAATAATCAAACTGTTTTTCTATTTTTCTACTTTGTAAATCAACAGAATTCATTATTGAGCACATGATTCTTGTCTATAAAAGGCACAGGTGTAAATACAACTAATAATGTAAAGATTAATAGAACATAATAAAGTAAATAGTCGGATTAATCAGTTGATTTACAGTAAGGGTCTCCAACAGTTGGGAGACTTTAAGCTATCCGTTTTTTTAACACAGCATATGATGGCGAAGCATCTTACATTTTCTTT
This sequence comes from Notothenia rossii, assembly GCF_949606895.1. NCBI lineage: Eukaryota > Metazoa > Chordata > Actinopteri > Perciformes > Nototheniidae > Notothenia > Notothenia rossii. The sequence continues at coordinate 30,786,259 of NC_136912.1, read as the reverse complement.
GCTCCATTCCTCAAAAACTGTAGTTAACCTAAATCTGCACCAGACTCTAGCTTTGCACTTTGAGTTCACTGAAGCTTTCCTCTTCGCTTATTAGAGTGATAGATAAGCCTCTAAATGTATTATTCACGGCACTGGGACCTATTTCAATCCATCCAAAAAACACCCACTCTGTTCTTTAAGTCTTTGATCAGCCGCAGGCCATATTATACAGGCTTAAAAGTAAGATGTCTCTGAAAAGTCTATTGATATACAAATTCTGTTAATGAGCTATGGAACTGTCAGGAAGCTCAGTGAGATGCTTTTTTGGTCACGTATCCTCCTGGGACCCGAGGAAAAAAGTGTCTTCCAATTTCCTTTTTTTTGTGATTTCCTACCTATTTAGGGTTAAAAAAACATCTTGCAATTTAGACTTTTTTTATTTTATTTTATTTTAAAATGTTACAGTATGTCCACTGTAGAGGACGTCGGGACCATATTAGTTTGAAAAGACAGCCAAAATTAACAGATAGACTATGTAAAGTATTATGGTTATAGAGTGATATTAATACAATAATACATTCACCTTTATTTAAAACATGAATAAGTAACTGATCTGAACATTGCTGTTTATTTGGTCACTAAAAAACTAGTTTGGTTTTTGTTGAATCTTTCCAGATCTTCAAAGACTTTGTAGTCAATGTAGTGGGAAAAGTACCTCATTGACTCCAGTCGGCACGGGCTGTAGGGTCATCTTGACTAGTTGTATGGATGTGGTCTCCATTTGACCATGCTCATAGAAACAAAGCTTGCATTCCTGAGGCAATTCTCATTTTTCATGGCTCCACTTAAAATAAAAACAACAATAAGACATACGTGCTACTCTTGGCCCACAGAGGGCCATGTCTTTCCAGCTCGTCCCTATCTGTCTCCCTGTCTGTATCTGTGCGCTCATGGAGCCTCCTGCATCTTTCCTCCCCTTCTTCTTGACCCTCTTCTATCCCAGGTGTGAAATCCTCATCTCTCTCATCATCTGAGAGCTCCAAATCTGAATCTCCCTTAACTATCTGTTACAGAAAATGTCTGCTTCAGTTCCGTCTCCTGCAACAGTATTGAGTCATTAAGTCCATGAAGATGGTCCTGACGTCCACTAGAATGGACATTTATAAAAGGGCTGTTATTTGAAAACTTGAATTATTTAATTGCTTTCATAACAAATTATATAGTTCCTCACATGTTAATAAACAAGAACATGTATGATTTTAATGGAAAAAATTACAATCATTCAACAATATTTGACTTCTCCTCCTGCTTCTATAACATTTTGTTTTTGGTATGCCAGCCATTTTGGATGAAAAGAAAGAGGAACTTCCCAGCATGCAATTTTAACCAATGACATATCACTGGAAAGACCAGGATGTCCTCTGTACATCAGGGATTGATAGAGTAGCTCAAAAGACTCAAAGGAGATGCATGTTAACAAAATGTCCACTACAGTGGACATTTTCAATGGGCTGGGTCCCAGGAGGGTATAGGACAATTTCACTTCAGTATCTGCAAGAAGACAAACCCAACTCAATATTAATCAAAGGCCATCTTTCTTTTATCTACTTTCGTACAACTTATTATCATTAATGAGTGCTCAGAATTGGGGTCATTTTGGCACACCAAAACATTTGATAGTATCTATTTTTTACAGGCATGTGGATGGATGTTTCTGCTAATGATTACCTTAACGGCCTTCCTGATCCGAGCTATTCGTCCATGCTTTTCTCAAGCTGCCTTCCTCAAGACCAAGTACTGGTCCCACTACATCGACGTTGAGCGCAAGATGTTTGACGAGGCTTGCAAGGACCACGCCAAGAGTTTCGCCAAGGTTTGCATTCACCAGTACTTTGAGAACATCAGCGGGGAGATTCAAACCCTCCACCACCATCGCACCACCGGCAAGGACGACAGCGACGACGGAGAGGAGGATAAGAGGAGTGACGAAGAAAAACTTATGGGTATCAGAGCGCAGGATGACATGAATAAGGTTTTATGGAACTGGCACACCTGTAAGCCAGCTCTGGCTCTGAGAAAGGAACAAATGGAGGGTGAAAACAATGGCAAACTGAATGGGAACGCCAAGGGAGCTGCCAATGGATTAGTAAATGGACACACCCATGAAGTGGCGAAAAAGGAATGGGCGGTTTATTACAGTAAGGTCTGAAACGTTCAAGAGGATAAGAAGAGCTTGCATTGGCTCGTATTTGACTTTCAGAATTATTTTTGTTTCTATTAGATAGTATTATTAATTTGTCAAAGTCAGTTAGAATATACAAATTAATCGCGATATATATTTTTGACTGATGGCATTAATTTAACATGACTGTCAACATAATTCTTGTTCACATTCATTTCAGCCAAATTAAAAAGATGTCTAGTGCTGGGTGCCCACCTGTTTTCTTTTGTCCTTTTCCCTTATATCAAATGTATTTTAGCTAAAAGTGATGAATTACTGTAAAACAATGTGCCGCGGCTCTCTGTGGGAAAGGCCTTGGCAATAATCTGAAGTCTGTAAAGTGTAGCCTGCCGAGCTGCTGTGTCAGGCTGGTAGTAAAACATTATAACAACACACTGGAGAGTTTTGTTGATTGACAACGCTAGTTAATGTTTGTGTTGCTCTTAATTGCAAGCCACTATAAATATCTCCAGGGCAAGGAAAAGTGGTGTGTGGACATCCAGGCAGACTCTGCTGCTCCTTGCATTATAAAAAGGGACCTTGTTAAGAAAGAAAGAAGTAATAACACAATCTGTCTCCTAGAAATAAAAAGATGAATTCATACCAAGAAAACACTCTTTCTAAATGCAATACACTCATATGTTTTGTTGCTACAGACTTGCTTTGTTTGGGAAGACTAATAGCATATGGTAGCTAAAGCTAGCTAGCTTGATATTGCTGTTCAACCAACGTTACTTAAGTAGATTTCAATTTGCACATTTTTGGTTAGTTTGACCATTAATCATTTGTGTTTATTTTCAAAAGACTGAAATAAACTGGGCACCTTACTATACTTGCTATAACTAACAACTAACTTTGAAAATGCTAGTATTCTGTATGGAGTTTGGGTCGGTCAGGGCTATGCTAACATTGTAGATGCTATTTCAACAGTAAAAAATAATGTTGCATTTGGTGTAAACAGATCACAATACTACATGTTATCCTTTTATATTACCCAGTAACTGCCACTTGAGGCCACCCAAGCAAGACTTAGAGTTATTTAGCCTAAATGTATTAATCACAATAACTGAAAACTCATCTCTTTCGACTCCACTTCGAGCGATAGAATTACTAACAAAGAATTGCTAACAAAGAATTGCTAACAAAGCACTTATATATACTAATAAAGGGCTGCCTTATCTAAAGCCAGTTGAGTAGCACTTGAAATGTTTTAGCTCTATGAAACCTGATGTACTTATATGATTCTGTTTTCTTCAAGTTTGTATCTTGTTGGTCGAATGCACTTATTGTAAGTCGCTTTGGATAAAAGCGTCAGCTAAATGAAATGCAATGTAATGTACTGAATTGAATCACTAGAATCAGTCTCGGCTTTCAAAAGTATCAACTTTTTAATTCGAACCTATATGTTATATAATTTATTAGGCCTTGAAGCAAATTTCTAGCCTCTAACCTTGTTATTCGACATAAACCTGCAATGCTGCTGTATTACCAATTTGGCAAAGCTATGATTTATGCAAAACAAAAAAAGGTTGGGACAGCCAAAATAATTTACATGTCACTAAGAAAACAAGCCCAACATTTGCATCTCTCTTGCACCCTCATTTTGTTGTGCCCAGCTCAGTCAGTCACTGCTTGGTAAAACATTAAGGATTTTTTTTTTGGAGAGAGACTCCCTCTGGATGAAACTTTGGGATTTTAGCCTTTGCAGAACATTTACATGAACAAAAACTATAACTCACTACAGTGAGGGGTAAACCCAAACAGCATAATAGGGCCTCTTTAAGAGCCTGAATCTGCAAAGTAAGTTAAGTTATCAAATACATGTAGTGGGGTAAAAAGAATATTACTGGCCTCCAAATGTTGTAGAATAACCTGACAATACTAATGTAAAGTACTAGTACTTCAAAATTGTATCTCAGTAGAATTCTTAAGTTAATATACTTTCCGCCACTGTTCTCACAATCTGTACATCTTCAGGAAGCTGTTGTTGAGAATAATGTGTTTCATCATATTTCACAAGAGGGCGTGCTGTTAACAAAACCACCATCCTCCACAAGCTAACAATGAGAACCAACCCTGCAGCTCCAACAACACACTTCCCATCGGATTCTGAAACCTGTAAACACCCAACAGTGCATGCTTTGTACAGGAACAGTGTTTATATGCTCATGCATCTGTGCACTCAATCCAGCTGTTCCTGTATTCAGAAGTAATGTCATGAAAATGGCATGGATCTCATCGAATCCTCCCCTCCTCCCCCCCTGGGGATTGGTGAAGTAGCACTCCCCTTGACCGTCTCACAACTCGCCCAGTAGCCCAACAGCTGTTCTTCCCCCAGCCAAGGCCGCTGGTGTGGGGGAGGATGGACGTCTTTGTCCAGACTGTGACTTTTTTCTCTCTGTGTCTACCATTTTTCCTTCTCTAGTATTTCCTTACTTCCTACTTTGTTCCCTCTATCCACAGATTCCTCCTCCCCATCTTACCTTCCTCCTTCTCCCCTTGCAAAAGAGTGACAAGATGTTTATATATAGATCAAACCAAGCAAACATGAATAACAATCTGCTCCAAAAATACAACCGTGTGTACAAGTGAAGGAAGGAAATATTGAATGATGTGGCGTCTTCTGCTTCTTATGCTGACCTCCACTCCTCCCACAAATGGCTTTGTTATGGTTGTCAGGACATCTGGGCATGCTGCTGACCGTGGCCTCCCTCGACATTGCTGCAAACGTCTCTCTCTCTTCCCTCGCTCTCACACACACACACACACACACACACACACACACACACACACACACACACACACACACACACACACACACACACACACACACACACACACACACACACACACACACACACACACACACACACACACACACACACACACACACACAGCAGCATGCTTGCAGGCGCCCTATTCGTCAGTGTCTGGCTCATTCTGCCTTCCTTCTGCCTACAGATTGGAGGACAGAGGGAGCGAGGGAGGGCTGAGGGAGAGGAGAGTTGCGAGGCAAAACAGCTGGTCACATGAGCACAGATCTGTTTACAAACCCAAGGCAGAGCAGAGCAGGAGCAAGGGGAGGAAGGGAAAGGCAATCTGTAGTCTCTCTGTCAATCTCTCTCTCTCTGAGCATCATCCTGGATTGAAAAGAGGAAGAGGGGAAGCCTGCCATGACAAAGCCAGCTGGAGGTTTGGAGAGTCTGAACACGACACACGCAGACACACTCCTGCACACACTGCGCCTTTGTTTTTTTTCCTCAATTGAAGGAGCAGATGGTTAGAGGGAGAGTAGGATCCCCCCCACCCCACACTGCACACAAAAACACACAAAAACACCAAACCCAGCAAGAGGACTGTTGTTGACTGCATGGAGCTGTGCTCACTTTGTTTGGGCTTTGAAGGGAGCACATCTACACTGAGGAGGAATACCCACTGCAAGATCAGAGGACTGGAGGAGGAGGAGACAACAGAGGAGAGGGGGTTGAGACTTGTGAAAATCCTCGGTTAAAAAAGCAGCTTTGGGGAGGAAGACAAAGCGTAGACTAATGCCAGATAATTACCTTCATTGGACGAGGACTGTCATTTTAAGCGGTGGGTGTCATTGAATCTGACCAGGGGACGACACTGCAGACGCAAAAAAGAAGTCTAAGAGGCCCATTTCTACTGAAAATGTAAGTATTTCCTGTTTCTGAGCAGCCTGTGTGGTTTATTTATGACATTGTGTCTGAGTGAGATTCAGCTTTCCAACATAACAACTCGTGAATAACACATAGTATGAGGTATCTGCAAAAATAATCAACAATATTTCTTTGTTTCTCCTTCTCCCCCATGTAATGACATCATCCTCGCTGGGATCCAGGAGCACATGAGGTCTCCAGTCCCGGTCCAAACCCCAGTACCAAATCTCCCAGTCTTTACACGGAGTGGTTAATCCAGATTTGGGGAATGCTGGGCAGCACAGACTGCTGAGCCAACAAAACTGCACCTCCCTGAGGATTTGTGGAATCTGAGTAAATCTGAAAAATCTTGATGGTTGTTTTTTCAGAGGAGCAGTCTGACACAAGCCAACAAAAGGACTGAATATTAGGCTCCAAACAGAATCCTGTTTCCGGAGCTCCAGCCCACGAGCTTGGCTACCCTCCAGCCTTCTCCTGACAGGGCCTGCATTTACTGCTGCTACCCTGGGAGTCAAATTTCATGCAACTATTCCAATGGTGTAACGGTAAGTGAGTGGATTTCTCTGCTGTCTGCAAAATACACAAGAGGTGGTGGCGCGTGTCCTAACTTGTATATCTCGTAGAGTCAGTTACTCAGCTTTCTGCTCAGTTTATGGGATCCATGTAATGGGTGTACTTGTGAAAGGGAACATTTCTGAGAGAATGCAGATCAAATATAAAAATAACTCAAGGTCATGTTTGTTTGACAACCATGACAACCGAAACTGAAGATATTTATTCTCTAAATTCCCTAAGAAGAAGACAAAACGTACTCAAACCACAATTGGACCTTGAAGACTGGCTGCTGGAGCTTTAATGTAGAAGACAAAAGGAGGACTATGACAGCACTCACTTTGACTATTTATAATTATTATTTATAGACATTAAAGGCCCTTTTCAGCGTGTATTCTGGTCATTTTCAATCCTACGAAGTTTCGTACATGTGGCAATATTAACTAGACAAAATGGAGTGCTGTCCTGGTCTCTTCTTTTATTCCCTAACTTTTTTATAAACTCTTGTTTTGTTACCGTCTACTGATTCTGAAGTGCATCCAGGATGTTCATAATTGTATCTCTCATTATGCTATCCTAGGTCTTCCCTACAATAAACCCCCCTCTTCCCCTGTAAATCCCCCAACCACCCAGCCATGTCAAATTATCCACCCCATACCCCCCACGATGTGCAAGCTGTACCCATTCATTCCCTCTAAAGAGAGACACATGGACCTCGGGGCTGGCAAAGAACATCCTTGCTGCAAATTAATAGGAACACATGCGGCCTTTGGAAGTGGGGCTTCCTCCGCTATTGTTTTACCAAATGGTCCTTTAGTCCCTGGAGTTTAATCTGTTTAATATATACCCCCAACCCCTACCACCTGCAACACACACATTTCAGACAGCACACATACCTATCCTCCATCCCTCAGTGCTGACACACACACACACACACACACACACACACACACACACACACACACACACACACACACACACACACACACACACACACACACACACACACACACACACACACACACACACACACACACACACACACACACACACACACACACACACACACACACACACACACACACACACACACACACACACACACACACCAGTCACATCTATAGAGTCTGTGGAACAGATGGCGGTGTGGCGGAAGTGGTGTCTCTCCTCCATGTTTGTCTTGTTCACAGCCAATTAACGTGCAGTCCAGTGATCGTCTCAGTTTCCACCACAGTGCCAGTCACAAGCTCCCTTGAAACACCACACACCAAAATAATTGTATTAAAAAAAGACCAGTCACGTATGGTTTAAGTTTTGCAACAAATACCAAAATCAACAATGTCCTGCTGCCCTTCCAGGATGCCATTTTTTCCTCATCACCAAACAATTTATATTTTTTACTGCTTGTAAATAATATAGGTTTTCTTAACTCAACTGCTCGCTAAACTCATAACGATTGGCTGTTCAAATTGCACATTTTAGGCTACTAATTTAAGCCTGCACTGTAATGCTGGACTGGATACTGTTAGATCTTAGGGTGCTGTGTTTGACAGGAAACAATTAGGTTGCCAGACAGTTTTCTCAGTAGCTCTCTATTTTCTGAAGTAAAATTCAGTTTAAAGGATTGAGTTTGTAAAAATAGCTGAAAATACAGAAAGCTACACTTCGTCCCACATCATGACTGCTTCTCTAAATATGAACAATATTGGATTTTAAAAACAAAGAATATGTATTGAACTAAACTTTGACCCTACAAGTTAAGAGTTACCAGTATGTAATCTGTATCTGTTAACTCTTCCTGTCAGGATGCCTGTGTGGTTTGGGTTCTCAGCGCTCTGAACACTAATGCAGCATGACGTCTGACATCTATCACCTCCCGCTCAACGTATACGTCATTGTGCTGGGCATCGGCCTTTTTGTCTTTATGCTGAGCCTCATCTTCTGCTGCTACCTTTTCAGGTAGGTTTAGGGGGAATGTTGACAGGGTGACTGTGAAAATCTGGGGAGAAAGTGAGAAAGGTAGCTGCATGAGAAATGTGGGGGAAACAGAAAGTACAAAAAGTAAAGTGGTGTCATTGGGTAGGCCTACAGCAAGAGTGCAACCTTAATGTGTGAGCTATCATGATGCAAATGTATGGAGTGTTGCCCTGCAGAGCTGTCAAATATGCTAAATATGGTTTATAATTGTATGATTAGAAAACAAATACAAAAATGACTTCATTATTTATAGTTTGTTCACTACATTTATATCAGGCACCATGTCAAAAAATATAAATTAAAAAAAGAAACAGTGCTTTGTACCAGCTTAATTCAATCTGTCCCTGTGCTATGATAATGTTTACATCTTAAAACATGCAACAAAAGTAAGGCTATTAATTAAAAATCGCCAAGTAATAGAGATTGAGACTGATAAATCGGCCTGTTTTCCTTAAAAGGTTGTAAAACTCACAAAAAGCTACCTGCCAAGCACCAAAAAGCAGACAATAGTTAGCAACAAACTAGCTGACCAGCTAGCTACAGCCAAAACAACTACAAGACGAGTCAATGTTTGACTTACATTTATCAGGTCCGCACAAACACAAATCCAAATAAATTCTAGTTTGGCCTTACTTCAGCAGGAAGTGCAAATAAGTAACTGTTTACAAAAATGTTCGCCTTTCATCAAGTGGTATAACATCAATGTTGTATTTTAAATTTGCGCTACCCCCATGTGGCAGATGTGAATACCACATAAAGGACTCAAGACTTGCACATGTTGTGCAGTTATTATAAATGGCACAATGATACAACCAATAAATCATTATCAGTTTTTAAACAGTATTATATAAAAATTATATGATCAAAAATGTTATCAATTGAGTTAAGACAGTTTCTTAAAATGTGTAGGCACTAGGCTATAGTGCCGGTTCATCCAAAGTTATTAAATTATACTAAATTGCTTGTTGATAGGACAATATACTGAGGTTTGATGTACTTTATTAGTTCCTTTAAGTCAGTTTGGCCTGAAATCCCCATATATAAAAGGACATCATCTTATGACCCCTACTCACCGGTTGCATGTCTGTAGTAAAGTGAATCAGTGATTTTCATTGTTGATTACCTCAAAATGGGGTACAAATGAAGGGTAGATTTGGATGGAAAACTGGCTTGGCTACTGAGGGTTTAGTATCTGGGTGGTAAACAAAATAGATCACAATGGAGTTAGGGCCCCGGCCCCCAGATTGTGAACCACTGAATTAAGTTACAGCTATTACGCCAATCTTTTCTACCGTACAGATGTTGTTCTCTCTCTGCCACTCTCAGGTTGAAACAACAGGGAACAAGGGAGCAGTTCAGCTACAATGAGGTATGTCCCTGCAGTATATGTCACTATGGTTGAACATGTAACACCCGCTTCTGAGGCTGGTTATAAATACTACTATAGCATTTCACACCATTATTGTCAACTGTGAAACATAACACCACCCTTTATAGATGACCTTGTCTTCATCGAGTGTCCTTACCTGCCCTCTGATTCAAAGCTGTCCCTCCAGCTGCAGTGTGAACAAGCCTGATGTGGTGATCTGGGAACAGGGTGTCACAATGTAGCGTGGTTACAGTTGATGAAAATATGTTCAGCCTCTTTGAAGGTTCAACTCCAACCATCTGTATTATGTATTCATTATGATCTTTTTTTTATATGAAAGATAAAAATATCACAAACAGGAGTACAAACCACTCCTGCTGACTCCCGTCACACAGGCAGATTATTGAAGCCATCTGAAGTGTTTGTTTTACACCATCGATTTTCTGCAAGAATAATAGTGCTGACACATCCTTCACATGACACAATACTTCAGTCCTTTTCATATTTTTAACCATAGGTGGTGCTGAAGGGAGCCAGCAAGAAACTGAGCCTTCTCGGAGTAAGTCATTCTTTCTGCAAACAAAAGCTCATACACATCACTTGTGCTTAATGTATATGTTATGACCTGGCAGCAGTACACATATGTTACCCACACTGTTTCCACTCCAGCTCAGATGACACATTATGAGCTGGGAGGGTTCGGTTAGTTAACTAAATCAATTTCTCCTCTCAGATGTGATTAACATGCAGCACACACTCAAGATGTCCTCAAAAGATCTTGTAACTCAAATGCCGCCATTTAAAAAAAATGTGAGAGGGCCTACTCTGCTCTCTCCTTGTGGCAGAATTTAGGACTCCAGGAATAACTGCACTCATTCAATATGCATTATAAAAAGATCCCTACTCTGTCTCTTGTGATTGCTCAAAAGATGGCTTTTGCAATTTCGTCTGCCTTTCCAGGGCAGTGGTGGTCAGCCGTCATTTTTTATTAACTGTCCAACCTCTGCCTATGTACAAGATCTTATGATCCCTTTTAATAGAGAACATAGTTAAGGTAAAGCATTATTTGAAAACAGACGCTTTTACTTATGCTTTGCTCAAAATCTACGTCAGATGAAATTGATCTACTACTGAAATGTACCTTACTTACAAATGGCAATGTTATTGGCTGTTGTGAGATACAGGCCCCCAGTTTAATACAGGTTAGGGGAAAACACAATAAATGTAATGAAATGTAGATTAATGAACTAACCTTGATGTTTTTTTCACCCTTGCAGCAAACCTGTGCAGTGTGTCTGGAAGAGTTCAGGACCAGAGATGAACTGGGAGTGTGCCCATGCTCACATGCATTTCACAAGAAGTGAGTTTAACTACAATTGAAAATAGAAAGCTTATTCGCTTTCTGGGCAATAGTAATATGAGAAGATGCTTTTGTTAAAATGGTCAACGGTTAGCTTAGCTTAGCTTTAGGACTGGACAGGGAGAAATAGTTAGCCCACCTGCAGCCGTCGCTCTTACCCAAGAGGTAATCATTCAGATATAGTCCAGCACAAAACTACAACTTGTTTGTTTACACCTTGGATTTGTCAGGTATGTAGGCCCAATGCTGCTTGTAAAAGAAAAACGAAATATGGAAACCAGCATAAAAAAAGATATAACCTACTACTAATATCTAGTATTATATATTTGATATATATTTATATTTTTCTTTCGAAATTCAAGTTAATTTAGTAAGAATGTCAAAATTATATGGCCTATACAAGAAAGCTTTCTAAAGGTTTTTAAAAAGGTAATTTTTTGTAATATATATAGTTACGACTTCAATATTTGTATATACTTATTTATTACTTTCGAGTTTCACATAATGACTTGCGTAATCTTTCTTTCCATCACACTGGCTTAAATGGGCTTCCATATATGCTGAGTAAACAAACAATATATGGCATTTAAATAGTGAGCTGTGGAGGAACTTGGATAGATTTCAAAGCAATTTTAGCAATCATGCTATTGGCTGTAGCTTGCCCTGCACACTTGAGTGGTATTAGATATGTTCAACTATGACAAGAAAGAGAATAAGTGTATTTCTTAAAATGACATACTCTTTTATAATGCTGAATTGAACAAACACTTAAAAGGCAAATATCTATGCACAGTTTTCACCAAGATTTGTCAGGTTGAAGACAAATATTTAGTTACATTATTCAGTAAGTCCAACAGATATAAAAGTACATTTCCGCAAAAAAGTAAACAAGTTATGTTTATGGGATCAAATATGTTATTCAGGTATAGTAAATGACATATAACATGCATTTAGTTTGTGAAAAGCTACTCATAATTAACATGATTTTTTTCATCACAATGGTAGAATTGGGCTTCCTTACAAAACTTAGATACTTATAAGTAAATACATCTTTGTTGATATATTAATTTCAGCAAATAAGGATTCTTAAGAGTGTTGTCCTAAACTAGATTAAATTGTTCCTTTTTTTAAGAAACTTTTTTTTGTCCTGTCAGGTGCCTGCTCAAGTGGCTGGAGATCCGCAGCGTCTGCCCCATGTGCAACAAACCCATCCTCCGGCTCCACACAGACGCTCCCCAGGGTTCAGAGGGTCCGCTGGATCCGGAGGAGGTGTGAAAGAGCTGTGTGAGAGGAAACCGAACTCCCCTTACAGGAAACACACACATTAAATACACTAGGGATGATGGACAGCGGTCATCTTAAAGACATCTCACAGGAAATGTTGATAATGATCCCAAAGTGGCCGCCCTGCTGCTGACCTTTGAGCAATACGCCTTGATGGGAATTGGATATTGACAGCGCCAAAATGACTTGGTCAGATCAGTCAGGGAGTGAGTGGATGAATAGGATCTTTTCATTAAAAAAAATTAGCTCCTAGTTCAACTTCCATATTGCACTGTTCACCAAAAAAACCAAACATGACAGGAGCCATATTAGAGAGCAGGATATCATTGCCACTGTCATTGGACGACTAGTGCAGCACTGCCAGAGACGAACACTTCAGGCATTGAGCGGGACTTCAGAGTACAGGATCAGTATGGATACCTCTTATATCTCAGGGGTGTTACCAATACAGCCAGCACAACCCATGTCAAGTCACCCTATAACCCTGTGCCACACATGCATCTTCAATACTGCCAATGTAGGTGAACCGCAGTCAGAGGTAGAGCCACGACCTCCGTCTCAAACTAAGACCAGCGGGATTACAACCATGGCAATTTAAAGTAGACAATATTGTTACAGAGTATGTCCCATGCCCTTTTCCTTATAAAAAGAGACTGATAGAAAAAATAGTCTTGCCTGTATGTATTGTATGTAAACATGTCCCTATATATTGTTATTTTGTATTTGTTGCTTTTAAATAAAACGTTGCGTAATGTATTTTATTGATGTTGGATTTATTGAAGCGTTAGTCATTTTATAGAAACATGCTCCCATAAAAGTTGTTAAAAAAAAAGTTTGGTAACCATTCAAATATGCAGTAATTAATAGTCATCACATTAATTTCTCTCTTCATAGCATTACACACAACATTGCCTAAAATGAAATGTTAAACACAAGTTTGTTTTGACATTTATAGATGGTTACAACTCACTTTACAAAAGTTATGACCTTCAGTCTCCACTACAATAAAAAAAACTAGGTTACAGGCTGAGGAGTTCATAATGTTTAGCAGGGAGCCACACACTTGTTTCCAAACATGTGTGAGGCTCAGATCGTTGCAGTCCACACCGAAACACAAACGTGTGTGTTATGTGTGTGTGTGTGTTTGGTCATTAGTTGGCAGCCTCTGTGCCTTTAGCTTCCACAAACTCCATGGCCTTCTCTTTGACAGCCTGGATGCTCTGCGGGGTGCCGAGCTTCTTCTCGTACTCCAAGTAGCGCTTGAAGAAGAACTTGATCTTTTGCACTGAAACGCTTAAGTGGATCACTCGATCAAAGAGCGCCCTGCAGGAGACAGGAAGTTGGAAAACATCATGAAGAATTCATTATGATTGGTCATAAAACTGTTCTTAAATCACTTAACCGGATGTCCGATTTTCTCGTGTAAACCATTAAAGGGATCATTTAAAAAACAATTAGTATGAGGTCCCTAAAGTAGATGTGCCCAGTTTGGAGTAACAGTCAGAAGTACTGGCATGGGGGATAAGCAATGTACTTCTGTGTTTCTATATTTAAAATGTACAGCTATTTCTATCAGGGAACAGAAGCTGTAATTCGTCTTCTTTTTGTAGCTACTAGACTCCATTGACAAAAACAGTCCTTTTACCTTGCAGAAGATAGAAGTTAGTGGTGTTTCACTGCTTCGTTTGGTTTGTTAAATGTGTTATTGAGGACCAGGCAAATACACTTTCTGCCAGTATGTTTGTCTGATGTACCTGTCCAAAGTAGTACATTACTTTGCTTCCGTGCCAGTACTACGACTCCAAAACTAGGGTTCTGCTGATGGTAATTTACTGACCATGGAAGAGTAACTAACTCCACCTCAAAACATCCTAAGAAACCCTGTAGTTTACACGATAAAGCATCCTTTAGCCACTTAATTTCCCTCTTTATACAAAGAAAATGTCTAGAGATTGAAAATGTTTTAAAAGTGACAATGAGGTGTTAGAGATTAAAGTAGGGTCTTTCGCTCACCTGACTTCCTTCTGCGACCCGTGTTTGACCATGAGGTCGATGAAGACGGACCACAGGTCGGTTCGTTTCGGGTAGCTTGTCAGGATTTTGTCAAACATGGTGCGACCTTTCTCCGAATCACCATAACGGTACTCGAGCTGAGCGAACTTGGTGATCACATCCACACCTGAGAGGAATAGGAATATGGAAAAGGTTAAAACCTATGGATATAAACAGCACGGATGGTAAGGGGGGTTCATTTTTTGTATTATTAGAAAGACCGAATGCATTCTGACATGAGATCTGAAGGGTGGGTGTACAACCGAAAAGAATAACTCAAAATGTTCTATTTCGTATATGGCTTCGCCCTCTAAGGCTATCGCTATTGGGTAATCCCCCTGCGTACCCGCGCAGCACTGAAACACTTGTAGTCCACGCCCACCCACAAGGTGGGCCCCGCCCTCGGGCCTCCTTCCGGTATAAATAGGAAGGAGGCCCGGCAATCTGCTCCCTCTTTTCTTCAGCAAACCAGCACAGTTACTGAAGCACAGAACCATTAAACATCATGAGCAACAACTGCGTCCGAAATTTTCCCTCATGTGGCTCAGGATATATCATGAGCTATGACCAGCACGCAATGTGCGAATCCTGCCTGGGGCCAGAGCACACGGACGCGGCTCTCAGCCAGCAGGTCGCTTGCTCACATTGTGCCCGTCTCCCATCAGCCGACAGGAAGCGAAGAGCGGACGCTCTAGCTGCTGCGGCCGACGAGGACGATTGGCCCGCCCAGGAGCACGTGGACGGCAGCATGTCCCTGGAGCCGAGTGCCGGGCAGGAGTCGGACAACTCCTGCCCCGCCTCCCTCCATGGTTCAACGTGCGGTTCTCTCCTCCCTCCTCTCCCCCGGAGGGGGGAGACAGAGTCGGAGCAGGGGGCTGGTTTGGCGGCCGAGCATGCGGTCCCCTTCTCCGTCGCCACAGGACGGCGCCCTAAGTTGAGCTCCCCCAGAGAGTATGTCGCCCGCCAGGCCGACCGGGTGCACCAGTGTGCCTTTCAGGCGGCGGCGAATATCATCGCGCTGCTCTCCAACTCGGTGGTGACACTGGTAGAGCGGTCCACCACAGAGGCAGAGGGAATCAGCAAGGCGGCCAGCACGGCGCTCACTCTGTGCGCGTCCGTCGCTGTCTCCCAGGCAAGGATTTCCGCGTGAGTGACACAGATCCAGCACTACCTGCAGCACTGTGCAGCAGGCATCTGTTACGGAGACGGCCAGGAAATGCTACTGGACGCTCCAATCAGCCCGTACGGGCTGTTAGGACCCCAGTTCCACGCCATGGTGGAGTCCATGAAAACGGCCGCGGAACAGGCGGACGGCATTCGCCAGCATGTTGGCTGGCTCCAGCCTGCTGAGCGCCCACAGCGGCACCAACGCCTGGAGCAGCCGCAGGGTCCACGCCGGCCGCCAGCAACCGCCTCGGCATCAGACTCGCCCTTCGGCGGCTGCAGGGGCTCCGTCCCACGTCTCCGCTCCCCCGCCACCTCAGAGACAGGGTCTCCCGGCAGCGAGTCAAAGGGGAGTGAGGCTCCCCCGCTCCTGGTCTGCTCCGCGAGAGCCTCCGAGGAAGCAGAGCCGGTAATTAAGCCGGCTGCCATTAATCTGTTGATTAAGTAGACAGCAGGGCTCCCTGCAGAAGCCTGCTGGTTTTAACCCATCGGTTAATAAACCTGCAGAGCTCGCGGCATTACTCCGTCTGAGATACGCCTCCTACACACAGTCATAATAACCCATCAGCGCCGTTATAACGCCTCATGTGGACAGCACTGCACACACCTCCACTCATCCCCTGAGCGTTTACACGCCTCATGATGACAGCCGGAGTGAAACGCAGCGTGTGGAGGCTTCCTCGCAGCCCTTTCGCCTCACGGGCAGCGGCGGCGAGGGCAATGGCGTGGCTCGTCACCATGACGACCAGCACAGCACATCACAGAGAAGCCATAACGGGGGAATGAGCAGTATTCCAGGGCGAGTGCCCCCAGCGGCAGCGCCCGCAGCGCCACGGCGCCAGGGCTTGCTGCAGAAGCCCGCTGGTTTTAACCTATTGGTTAATAAACTGCAGAACTCAATAATTAAGCCGGCTGCCACTAATCTGTCGGTTAATAGCCAGCAGGGCTCGTTGCTAAAGCCTGGTTTTAACCTATCGGTTAATCAATTTCAGAGCACGCTAATTAAGCCGGCTGCCACTAATCTGTTGATTAGTAGACAGCGGGGCTCGCTGCAGAAGCCAGGTTTTAACCTGTTGGTTAATAAACTACAGAGCTCGCGGCATTCCTCTGTCCGAGATACGCCTCGTACACACGGCCTTAATAAACCAATGAGCGCCGTTAATGCCTCATGTGGGCAGCACTGCACACACCTCCATCCATCCCTTGAGCGTGTACAAGCCTCATGATGAGAGTCGGAGTGAGAGGCAGCGTGTGGAGGCCCCCGCGCAGCCCTTTCGGTGCAAGCACACCTTGGGTTGCCTCACGGAAAGCGGCGGCAAGAGCTCTGGCGTGGCGTGGCTCGTCACCATGAGGACCAAAAACACATCTCGAGCACGTGCGCCCGCTCTCAGAGTTTTTCTCAGAGTGGCAGCGCGTGTGTCTGATGGACAATTGGATGAGCAGGCTGATCAGCAGAGGGTACGTCCTGCAGTTCGCCTCTCAGCTGCTCTGCGTTGGCGTCAGCTGGTCACGTGATTATCCCCTTGGGTCTCTTCCAACAGGGGGACTCCAGAGGTGGTTCATTCACTGCAGAAGCCTGCTGTTTTTAAACTATTGCAGGAGGATTCGCAGCTTCTGAACGCAGCCAGGCGGCTGCTGTTCTGGGCGCGCACACACGTTGCTCTCATCAGAGCAATGTATATTCCGGGCGAATTGAACAAAGGGGCTCGCAGAGCGCAGCAGCCGTTTTATGCGAGGAGTACGGAGACTCAGACCTGTGTCACGCGCACTGGCGCCTCAGTGGGATTTGGCTTTGGTGTTACGCACACTAAGCAAAGCCCCATTTGAACCTTTAGACCAGGTTCCCCTTAAAATGTTGTCAGCCAAAGTAGTATTACTTTTGGCTCTATCAGCGAAAAGGGTGAGTGATTTGTCTGCTCTCTCTGTGGCTCCGTCAGGCCTCCGGATCCAAGGAGATGGCAGTTCGGCTGTTTTACGCCCTAACACGGCTTTTATGCCAAAGGTCATCACAAGCTCGTTAGAGTCATGAGTGATCACCTTGGATGGCTTCTTTCCCCCTCCTCACAGGTCGGAGGAAGAAGCTGTCTCATCTCCTCGGTCCTGTGTGCGCGCTGTCCTGCTATGTGGCGCGCACGGCTGCCTTGCGCCATTCTCAGCGCCTGTTTGTGCATTATAGAGAGCGCTCGATCGGGCAGCCTCTGACTGCACAACGGCTGTCACACAGGTTGTGTGAGGCTGTGTCACAGGCATGTCTCCTCTGGGGTGGAGCCCCAGGAGAACATCAATGCGCACTCCACCAGAGGAATTTCCTCCTCCACGGCTTTGCACGGAGGAATGTCAGTGGAAGACATTTGCACTGTTGCATCTTGGTCTTCCCCCTGTTCATTTATTCAATTGTATTTAAGGGATGTCTCCCATTCCTCTCTGACACACCCTGTACGGAGTGTCTTGTCAGAGTGAGTGACGTCAGGGATCCAGCTGTGCGCCTCTCTCCTGCTTCTCGGCACGCGGAGAGCGGCCCTTTTTCCCTCTTATAGGAGGGATGTTCCTTTTTTTCCTCTGACAAACTTTTGGTACGAGTGTCTTGTCAGAGTGAGTGACTTCAGGGATCCAGCTGGGCGCTCTCCTACCTGTCTGACACGCAGAGAGCTGCTGTTCCCCTTCTATGATCGCTGGGCAAGGTGGGACCTTCGTCTCTACTTTCTCACAGCGGCCGGTATGTATTGTTCCCAGCCTTCACCCCGTCGGGAAGATAGGCATGTTTTGCTATGTTCCAGGTACGGTGATGCGCAATTACGCAGGGCACAACAGGCATGGGGTGTTATTTAGCAGGTGTGTCTGTGCTTCTAGTGCCGGGCGGACCCAGTGGGGCGCAGACTACATCATGCTTCGCCCTTAACCCAATAGCGATAGACTTAGAGGGCGAAGCCATATACGAAATAGAACTGAGGTTAACTACTGTAACCCCAGCTTCTATGAGTAAATAGCGCAGCCCTCTAAGCGCTGGGCCCCACTGGCTCTACGAATAGCTGAAGAAAAGTTATTTTGTATGGGAGCAGATTGCCGGGCCTCCTTCCCATTTATACCGGAAGGAGGCCAGAGGGCGGGGCCCACCTTGCGGGTGGGCGTGGACTACAAGTGTGTCAGTGCTGCGCGGGTGCGCAGGGTATTACCCAATAGCGATAGCCTTAGAGGGCTGCGCCATTTACTCACAAAAGCTGGGGTTACAGTAGGTAACCTCAGTTTTGTGACTACGCCTTTGATGTTTGGGTTTCTTACTTTCTTTGGAGGGCAGACTCTTCAGCGCCCTCTGCAGGAGAGCGCTGGCAGCGTCACTCTGACCTTGCTGGAGCAGGAAGGTCCCGTAGCTCAGCCACACCGCCTTACTCTGACGGAAACGCTTCACCATCGTCTTATACAGGCCTTCTGCCTCCTGGAAAAACACATGAGACAGGGACATGTGGACATTAGTGGCTACAGAACAGTATTTTACCATTCGTCTAAACAAATACAGTCAGCAGATCCTATAGTACCTTGTGGTAGAAGAAGTATTTGGATCCTTTACTTAGGTACCAAGTACAAATAATCCACTACAATTAGAAGTCGTGCATTCAAATATATATTAAAGTAAAATATCCAAATATTATGATTACCACATCTTACAACGGGTAGTTCAAGTAAAAAGTGTTCCCCGTCAGAGTTGAAATATTTGTACAAGATGTTTCTGCATTAATAATGCCGTTGTATTTTACTGCTGTAGATGTTTACGGTTGTGCTCATTTAAGTGCTCTACAGGGCTCGACATTAAGGGCTGCCCGATGGCCCGGGGCCATCTAGTATTTAGCTCGGGCCATGAAGCCTCACCTGCTGGTTGCCCGATCGGGCAATCTATTATACCAGTATCATGCAGCTCGCGGATCCAGTAATGAGTGACCCGACAGTAAAACTAAACATATCTATAACTAGTTTAGGTAGTTTGAGAGGTAATTAAAATAGCTACGTGTGATATTCTAACCTGAAGTGTGTGTTTTGTCCGCTCACCGCTGCATGTGATCATGCAGAGCTGCGTGTCGACTCGTCAGCAGCAGCTGATCTCTCTCTCTCCCGTCAGATTAGACTTCACTCGCGTTTATGTCCATATCGATCAGATCTAGCTAGTTCTAGCTAATGATATGACTACCTGCCTATTAAAAGACACTGTGACCTAAACAATAAGTGGCGCTATGCAACTGGGTGAGGCAACAAAGTATAGCGCAGCATTATGCATTTGTTTACATGCCCACCGGAACCCCGAGGCATTAGCAACGGATCAACGCACAATCAACCCATACAGCAGATCTCTTTTTCCACATTAAGTGTTACACATTAGAATGGACTACTCTTGTCTGTCACATACTCTTCTTGTCTGTCACATAAGTGGTGCAACTGAAGCGGTATTGCGCTAAAGGGAAATTATTTTGACCGGACATTTTGACCGAAGAGATTTAGATTTGCTTGCTAACGGGAACTCTGACGTCGCCATTGTGTGTGCGTCGCGGATGCACTCGGCTGCTCGGGTCTGCTCAGTTAGCCTCTGGATGAGGAGGCATTCCTTCGACCAACTTACAGTAGATAACATTACAAATATATTTAACAGGGGCCATAATAGCGTAAATAATGTTTGTTTTGGCAGTTACAACTGAATGTAATGTTTTCTACTTTTTTACATCTGGGAAGGAATTTGCCTTCATCAGATGGAAAGTATCTTGACCAACAACTTAAGTATTTATTATAGCTATGCAGGGCATGCAAGCGAGCAAACACAAACAAGTGAAATGAAGAATACAATTGAAATTGTAATATTGTTGTGGTTCATCTTATAATTCAGTCTATAGAATGCACCAGACAGCATCTAAGACCTGCAAAAATCTAAATGTTCTAGGGGGAGGCCCCCCAAACCCTTCGTGCGTCATTTCGTCCGCGCGCATTTTTCAGGGCAATCTCTATTGGGCTCAGGGCCATCTGTAAATTAGCTTAGATGGCCCACAGGGCCATCTCCCAAAATCCTTAATGTCATGCACTGCTCTATATACACTGTTTGGTAGTTTACTGTGCAGCAATGCATAATACAGGGTATATGCAGGAATCCTGAGGTCAAATGTAATACCTTTTAAGACCTTTTTTAAGACCCTTTCCATACATTTTAAGACCTCATTGCAACTTTGAGTTCTAACCGGTTACATTGGCAACACACTTTACCTCACATTTACTATATTGATTGTAAGATAGCACAACTAAACAGAGTGCAGACAGACTACTGAAGCCTCCTTTCCACATGAACTTCAACCTCTCTGTAAAGGTCAGGTTTAATGCAGTATGCTGCTTTTTTGCTTCTGTAGACTGTGCTCTTTCATTTCAGTAAAACTCCTCAGAAACCAGTATTTGACCAATAAACAAAACAATTGACAAAACTTTGAACTATGAAATTTGGTGAGCTTCAGCGGGGTAATGCCATATAGGAGCTCCCTCTCAAATACCCAGGGGTTAAATTGGGCTGGGGCTGTCCGGGGCTAAGCCCTGGCACATAAGAGGATGCTCTGACGTCATCACCCTCACACATTTGTCATATGTTTACAAAAAACGATATATATGTTAAGACTTTTCTCGTTCTTAATATAGACTATATTTAGGGTCTATATGTGTTGATTTTACTTTAAAATAGCAGATCTCTGTGACCGGATATAGTTTGGCTTAGACCCCGGCCCCACAAGGACGCATACGGTAAAACGCATAAGCAAACGCAAAAAAGTATTCCGTTCACACGCATTCGATTCATTAACGTGTCCGTTCAGACTAGACCCTGGAAATGCTGTAGTACATATGCCAGGCCTGTAAGTGGCACTAATGCCGCCACAAAATACACCAAAATCAACGAAGAACACCCCGGAGCATGGTTGCCATGGTTGCCCTTCTGTTTATTCTCCGCGGTGGACGGCGTGTTCTCCTGCTGTATCTCTCAGGTAGTCCACCAGCAGATGAAAAACACCCACCTCTCCGCCTCTTCCAAGGAACGAGGGAACCGTGCGGCAGTTTCCGTTAAAGAAAATGTTCCGCCGGTCAACATGTCCGTTAAAGTTTAAATCTTCCGTACAAAATTAGAAAAGTGCCGATCAGAGGTCTTCTTTGTTATTTATTGAGCTTTAAAACAAATTGATAACGACTCTGTTCTCTGTATAATAATATAATAATATTTAATAAACGGTGCCTGCCTCTCTTTTCCTCCCCCTCTTCTGACAGCCCAGCAGCAGCAGGAGACGTGGGGAGAGCGAGGCGGGCTCTTTCATCGTTATCAGAAAATGATCATATAGGGCTTACACACGGAGCCGTTGGACCCCCAGAGCGTTGCGTATGCCGGTCTACCCACCTTGGGACCCTCCCCCCCCCCCACAGAGCGTAGCAAGGCAACGAAACTTAAAATAATAAGCAGCATTTTACAGCGCGCTATGCATGGGGCCGCCTTGAGGGGGTTTCCCGACATGTCGTTTCAGTAAATTAAAAGGGTGTTTCATGTTGTCGTTGCTGTGGACCTTCTTAATACCTTGGAAAATACCGTTTAATACTTTTTAATAGCCTTATTTTTCGCTAAATTGACTTATCAACATTTAATACTTCTTAAGACCCCGCGGACACCCTGATAATAACCTTTTGGATTATCATAAGTTTGTTGCATTGCTTTCCTATGAGAACCACATAGTTACACTGGACAGTTAGGGTGCGTAAATAGTTTTCTACAAAGGTACTAAAGCCGTTAGTAAAACAGCAAAGGGAAGGTAAAGGGGAAATACAAAATGTCTACAAGCTCAGCTCTTGAGTAATCATAATCCTTTACTCTTCACTGTCCATCGTACCTTGGTCTTGTCGCACTTTGCGTAGATGTCGGCCAGCTGCTGGAAGACGGGCATGGGCTCGCAGAACTGCAGTGCACGCTCAAACACTTTCTTCAGACTCTCGTCGGTGCCGTACAGGTTCTCCAGGTTCAGCAGCGCCACCCACACGTTCAGCTTCTCCTGCTCCTCTCTGCAGACAGGACAAGAGTTACATAAATATAAATCAATAATATATTATTAAACCTTCCTGGGCACACCCTATTGCAACAGATATGCACATATTATCTTATCAGCCCAAGAAATACTTAATTATTAAGGATTATAAACATTTTTATATATAAAATATGTGTGCCCCTATCTGTCCCTTTACTGCAATTAAAATGTCCCTGCTGTGGGACAAACACAATATTTCTATACATTACTGTGGGGAGATGATATTTTCCATCGTACCCTTCTTTCTAATATTTGGTCTCTTCTCTGTTTATGTATGTTCCAGGCTTTTTTTGTTATTGCAGTTATCTGAATTTTGCCACAGACTGCTGACTCAACACTCCTTATTGAACACAGACTATGTAGGGGCTCAAAACTCATTTTGACATTGGGCATGTGCAAATTAATTCCATACCTGATTTGTTATGATTGTTTGTTTTTATCGTGGCCTCTATCTTGACTGCCAGGAAGGACGATTGAGAGTTTGAAATCGTCTTGGTTTTGGAGGGGAGAAACACTGAGCAGATCTGTTCTCTACTGATTGACCTTTTTAAGATTTGATTGATAGATGGACACTTATCCCTGCTGTCTTTTAATGATCTCCATGTAAAATAAATGAACTGAATAACATGGATAAATAGCTAAAAACTTCTTTAACCACAAGTCAATCACCTGAAGGAGATGGTTTTGAGGGCCCTCTCGGCCACGGCGCGGGCCTGCTCGATCTGCGTGGCCTGCAGGTGGTTGGCCATGTATTGCAGCCACAGCAGGGAGCTGTCGGGGGAGGCGAGCAGCAGGCGCTCGAAGGCGGCGGCGTCCTCGGGCCGCAGGCTGGGGTTCATCAACTCCGTCTCCCGCTGCACCAGGGCCTTCTCTGCCGCCTTCTTCTCCTGCTCCAGCTCGTGGCGAGTCTTCTTCTGGGTCTGGTGGAGGAGAACGGTGCGCCAAGAACAAAATGAGTCATGATGGTAGAACATTTTCAGGTTCAGAGATTGGAGGAGACTTCTGGAGATAATATTTAGGCTGCAAACCTATAATGATGACAGAAAGTTGTATTCCTTTTGTCGCTGCTGCCTTCCTTTGTTTCCATCAAGCCTTAAACAGACACTTCTAATGACTTCTCTTTCCTCTATATGTATTCATTACAGTTGTGATAACTTGTTTGCCTTCCAATGATATGTTGTGCCCCTCGTGTATAATCACAACAAAATAAAAACATTTCCACAAACATCAAAGAAAATAGGCCTTTGCAATAGTCAAACTCATGCAAAACTCAAAGAAAATAATAAACGACTTAGATCATATTCCTTTTTTTACTTTGTGTAGTATGCAAAACGACATACTAAAAACTGTGGCATCTTTCACACGTTGCCTATCTCTGTGTCTCTTAAGAGGCTGGGTCTGTGGGATATGTAGTTTTTTTAGGCCCTTTTTACAAAACAAAAGACTGGCTCCAACACCTTAAATAACCAGAAGATTCTTTATGATGAGCTCACCTTGCTGCTTCCATCTTCGTCCTCTCCCTCGCTGGAGTCGCCCTCCTGCGCTACAGAGGCCGGCTTCAGGGAGCTCAGTCCCACGTCCCAGGAGAAACCTGCTGCCAGCTGCAGTCTGGACGGAGCTGCTGAGCTCTGAGCCACCTGCAGAGAGACAGAGGAGGGACATGTATTACATTTTTCTGGATGATGATATTACTGTATTGAATACTGCGCTGCATTGTATTCACTTACTTTCACAGAAACAGATTTGGTTACTTCTTCCTTATCCTCCTCTTCTCTGAAGTACACCTCCACTCCGCTGTCGTTCTCATCACTCTTTGATTGCTTTGTCTTCTT
Organism: Notothenia rossii; assembly: GCF_949606895.1. NCBI lineage: Eukaryota > Metazoa > Chordata > Actinopteri > Perciformes > Nototheniidae > Notothenia > Notothenia rossii. Next base: position 30,761,710 of record NC_136912.1, on the reverse strand, counting down.
CTTCTTCTTCTTCTTTTTTGAGACGGTGGATTCTTCTGGTGTCTGGGAGATAAAAACCAAAGTCAATACACACATTAAGATTAAATATAATGTAAGAAAATAACCAGGGTAAATATTCTCAGAAAAAACTTAAAACGTATACATTTGAGAAAGAATGTTATATTTATTATCAAAGAAAACATGTTTTTTGTCAGGAAACCACATTGCTTGCATTGTATCAAGTTCAGTAAAGAAAATGGCTTTATCATTCATCCGTCTAGTACATTTTGGTTCCTGATGTACAAAATCACTAAGTTGTTTTCCTATAAATAGGCCCAATTCACACATGTCTCCTCAGAGTCCAAATGCCTTTAAAAAAGGGCCATATTTTGCTCATTTTCAGGTTCATATTAGTATTTCTGCCATTACTGTGACATGTTACCATGTTTTAATGTTCAAAAGGCTCTTTATTTCTCACATACAGTCTGCACTGATTGGTTAGCTGGCCAGCTCTTTTGGGATTGGTCAACCATTTCTTTGTTTCTTTCAAGCTGCTGAGTATTGAGAGAGTTTTGACTTGAGGCTGAGATCAGTGCAGCTTGTATTACTTCCGGCCAAAATGATAATGAGCAGGTCATAACGTATAAGTGTTTTTTTCATTACAGAGGGCAGTTAACCTCCAGCAGCTGAGAAGTAAGTCCTCTAAAGTGTGTTTACTATTTAATGTAAACAGCAGGAAGGAAGGAAGGAAGGAAGGAAAGAAGGAAGACACTTAAGTGAGAGGATTCCGAGGCCGTTGGTTACCTTTTCGCTCTCAGATGCTGCACGTTTCCTCCTGTTCGAGTCGTGCTCCTTCTTCTCCTCTCCGAGCAGACGCAGCGGCAGGCCGAGGGACTCTGGGAGGACGTCTGGCTTCCCAGTGTCCTCTGGGAGCAGAGAGAGGTGGACCAGCTCCTCCTTTGTGTCAATGCTGAGGACAAGAATAGAAAAAGAGCCCAGGATGAAAAACGATGACAGCAGTGATTCTATAATTAGCCGATACCTGAAGCTGCAAGGGGATAGACAAGGAAAGACACCCGATCAGCACTACAGCGCCACTGTCTTCCTGTTTGTCCAAACCACTGTCTAGCGTCAAGTATGATGACTTATTTCTTTCTCGAGTTATATCCAATAACAGAATGGAAATCTATGGAAATGCAGATTGCACTTTTGTAACTTTTCTTTAATAGAAAATGCAATTGTATGGGCATCAATTACAAAAATCACAAACAATTATAAACTGTGCAATTAGCCCTTTTAAAAAGGGCTAATTGGCCTATTCTCTATGTATTTTTCTCCAAACTATTTAAGAATCAGTATCTTTTTACAAAAAGGTGTATTGGATTAATGTCAATATAATATGTTTGAATATGTTTTTCTTTTGTCTGAAATGTTATATAATCTAGCCAGAAAACTGTATGTGTTTGTCGCTGTTTGTTCCCGTGCGAGTGGTGTGACATGAACCATAGTGTGGCACATAGGTTTGACCGGCACAGGGTCGCCTAACTGACACTGAACGATGGTGAGTCCAAAAGCAAAACATTGCCCAGTTCATGAAATCACATCTTTAGATAATCTGTTCCTTCCTACCTGATGACCTTGATGGTGAGCAGGCTGTTGGGGGTCAGGTGATCAGAGAGGACCTTGTGGTGGTTGACAAAGTATTTGGTGGACTGTTGAAGTTGTGCTCTTCCTGTGATGCTCGCTGACAACCTGGATGACAAACATGTAGAAGAAGATGATGCTAAATACTGAAACAACTATTGAAACGACATTTCCCAGAGACATTTGGATAATGTTGTCACCACGCAATCTATAAGAAACGTCTGTCGAGTCTGACGCAGATCAGGCTCAGTGCTGCATGAATTCCCCATTTACCTGATGAAGACCCCCTGCTCTCCCACAGACTTGACGTAGCCCCTGATGATCTGGCCTGCCGTCAGTTTGTCTAAAGATAATACCTCCGGGTCCTTCGCCGGCTTGGTCTGCTTCTGTTTGAGTCTGGAAGAGCAGAGTTACAGTTAAACAAATGCTGTGATATGATGCAACTTATTAGACACTCCAACCAAAGGTGCTCATACCTCGATGGACGTAAAGACAACTGCCACTTTCCATTTTCTTCCCCGAGAAGGAAACATCTGAGGCAAAAAGAAAGATAAATAAAGATACATTGGGGATGCTGGTAGTTTACATTGCCTTTACATGTATTACTATAAGCAGGGTTGAACATAACTGGTGCGCATGTGCGCGAGAGAGAGAGAGAGAGAGAGAGAGAGAGAGAGAGAGAGAGAGAGAGAGAGAGAGAGAGAGAGAGAGAGAGAGAGAGAGAGAGAGAGAGAGAGAGAGAGAGAGAGAGAGAGAGAGAGAGAGAGAGAGAGAGAGAGAACGCTTGCTTGCTTGATTTATTTATTTATTTGCGAGTGGCATATGAACTCAGGGCCGGCCTGTAGCACTGGCTAGATGTTTGCCTAGGGCGCCAGATCTGGGGAGGCGCTGCGCTGGTAGTTCTGGGAGGGAAAAAAACATTTTTGACCGTTGGTGCTTATCCTAATTTTCGGCCTTGATGTAACAATATTCATAATTAAGTAAATGTAACACCCTTTTCACCCCGGTTACACGTTTCATTTGCCCTGTACAATGGGCGCTGTAAGTGATGAAAATGGGGGATGTTGGCTTATCTGGCGCCCGCAGCTCACAGCCAAAGTGCGAGTGAGCGAGGGAGAGAGAGAAGGGCACACCGCCCGGTACCAGCGCTGTTGTTATTAGAATCTGGTGCTAGCTGCTTTAACGGATATAAGAAGAAGATGTGTCTACAATAATGTGGAGGGAGAGTCCTCTCCAGTCAGACTGAGAGGCTGATAACTACAGCTCAGTGAGGTAAAGGACTCTTTGAGTGTTTAGATAGTTAACTTTAGTCAAAGTTCAAACGGATTGGTTACAATTTATGTAAAACACATATTTCCAAGGCACTCCTTTATAATTATTGGGATAAACAGGTTGGAAATCATTCCAATGTATACTATAGGACCGTAACCAAAGATATCCTTTTAAACTGGAGAGATACAAAAAAAAAAAAACATAAATAAATAAATATTAAGGTAAAATAAGATATGAATGAACAACACAAATAAAATAAGTTACATTCATTTGTTATTGGCTATGGTAGGTTATTGGTTATGTTCATATAATTATTTGATTACATCCACTTGTCTAAGATGACAGAGACTTTCGACCCAAAACCAGCTGTTGACTTGTGGATGCAAGCAGCTAATCGCAGACTCAACCAGAGAGAAAGTAGGAGGCCTACATCCACAGCTACCATGTCTGACAGAGAGGAAGATAGTGAGGAGAACAGTCAGGAGAACAGTCAGGAGAAGAGTGAGGAGAAGTCAGGAGAACAGAGAGGAGAACAGTCAGGAGAACAGTGAGGAGAACAGTCAGGAGAACCGTGAGGAGAACAGTCAGGAGAACTGTGAGGAGAACAGTCAGGAGAACAGTGCGGAGAACAGTGAGGAGAACAGTGAGGAGAACCGTCAGGAGAACCGTCAGGAGAAACGTCAGGAGAACCGTCAGGAGAACCGTGAGGAGAACAGTCAGGAGAACAGTCAGGAGAACAGTCAGGAGAACAGTGAGGAGAACAGTGAGGAGAACAGTCAGGAGAACAGTCAGGAGAACAGTCAGGAGAACAGTCAGGAGAACAGTGAGGAGAACAGTCAGGAGAACCGTGAGGAGAACAGTCAGGAGAACTGTGAGGAGAACAGTCAGGAGAACAGTGAGGAGAACAGTGAGGAGAACAGTCAGGAGAACAGTCAGGAGAATAGTCAGGAGAACAGTCAGGAGAACAGTCAGGAGAACAGTCAGGAGAACAGTCAGGAGAACAGTCAGGAGAACCGTGAGGAGAACCGTGAGGAGAACAGTCAGGAGAACAGTCAGGAGAACAGTCAGGAGAACAGTCAGGAGAACAGTGAGGAGAACAGTGAGGAGAACGGTGAGGAGAACAGTCAAGAGAACAGTCAGGAGAACAGTCAGGAGAACAGTGAGGAGAACAGAGAGGAGAACAGTGAGGAGAAGAGTGAGGAGAAGAGTGAGAACAGTCAGGAGAACAGTCAGGAGAACAGTCAGGAGAACAGAGAGGAGAACAGTCAGGAGAACAGAGAGGAGAACAGTCAGGAGAAGAGTGAGGAGAAGTCAGGAGAACATTGAGGAGAACAGTCAGGAGAACAGTGAGGAGAACAGTCAGGAGAACAGTGAGAACTGTGAGGAGAACAGTCAGGAGAACAGTCAGGAGAACAGTCAGGAGAACAGTCAGGAGAACAGAGAGGAGAACAGTCAGGAGAACAGTCAGGAGAAGAGTGAGGAGAAGTCAGGAGAAAAGTGAGGAGAACAGTCAGGAGAACAGAGAGGAGAACAGTCAGGAGAACAGAGAGGAGAACAGTCAGGAGAACAGAGAGGAGAACAGTCAGGAGAAACGTGAGGAGAACAGTCAGGAGAACAGTCAGGAGAACAGTCAGGAGAACAGTCAGGAGAACAGTGAGGAGAACAGTGAGGAGAACAGTCAGGAGAACAGTGAGGAGAACAGTGAGGAGAACAGTCAGGAGAACAGTCAGGAGAACAGTCAGGAGAACAGTGAGGAGAACAGTCAGGAGAACAGTGAGGAGAACAGTGAGGAGAACAGTCAGGAGAACAGTGAGGAGAACAGTGAGGAGAACAGTCAGGAGAACAGAGAGGAGAACAGTGAGGAGAACAGTCAGGAGAACAGTGAGGAGAACAGTCAGGAGAACAGTGAGGAGAACAGTGAGGAGAACAGTCAGGAGAACAGTCAGGAGAACAGTCAGGAGAACAGTCAGGAGAACAGTGAGGAGAACAGTCAGGAGAACAGTGAGGAGAACAGTCAGGAGAACAGTCAGGAGAACAGTGAGGAGAACAGTCAGGAGAACAGTCAGGAGAACAGTGAGGAGAACAGTCAGGAGAACAGTGAGGAGAACAGTCAGGAGAACAGTGAGGAGAACAGTGAGGAGAACAGTGAGGAGAACAGTCAGGAGAACAGTCAGGAGAACAGTAAGGAGGGTAGTGATGACAGCTTGTAGGATTACTGGTCGTGCTAATGTTGTCTTGTGTTCACCTCTGCATGTGTGTTCTAGGGGTTTCACCAACTAATCGACTAGTCGACTACCTTTACCACTAGTCGGCGCTGTAGGCCCTAGTCAACTAGTCGTGAAAAAAATGGAGGTAAACGAGGTGCTGCAAAATGCTCCAAAACAAGTCCGACATTCTTATGTATGGCAGTACTTCAACGAAGATGTAACCAACTCCACAGTGAAGTATCAGTTGTGTACAGCTGTACTGAAGTACAATACAAATGCATCTGCTATGAGCAACCATCTGAAGATGAGACACCCGCTGCCGACAGCTAGCACTAGCAGTAATGCTAGCACCCGTGAGCAACGGACCGGCGTCAGCACTGAACAGAGGCAAACGAACAGCAAGAAAACACGGGTCAACAGTGATGCGGATGATGAGCTACGGGATTACTGGCAGCGGACACCGCATATCCCCACAATGGATAATCCACTGGAGTGGTGGGCAGAAAACGTGCACCGCTTTCCCCGCTTTCGAGGAGCTACCTGGCTATTCCAGCCACAAGCACCCCGAGTGAGAGGGTTTTTTCCCTGGCAGGCAACACTGTCACCCGAAAGCGGTCAAGCCTCCTTCCCTCACATGTCGATGCGTTGGTGTTCAAACCAAAAATATGGAAAGGTGGACGTTATCGTGGAGGACAGCGAATAAAGTGTTGCGCAATGCGCTGTTGCGCACTGGATTTACGTGGCATTTATGTAAACAAGAGTTTTTTGCTGTCGATTTTGGCAGTAAAGATTCTAATAGTTCATTTTGATTAGGCTAAATTAAACTTAACGTTGTTTCCTTTAGGGTTACACAGACACATGAAGAAAATACAAACAAATATTAATAATCACTTTTGAAAACAATGTTTACATGCAATATACCACGAAAGGCACCAACAATAAAAAGATAAATCGGGAGAAAAACTAAACCCAGCAATTAACAAAGCTGCAAAACAACAGAACAAGACTTAAAAGTGCATAGGGAGTGATTCACATAAAAACCTGTTGATAGAAATCTACATTTCATAGATTGATTTGGTTTTGCGCCACAGTACAGGTCCACTAATACAATAGTATATATACAATTTTACCATGTCTATGTAAAAGGCCTATAAGATTTAGAAAAAATATAAAATTGCTATTTTATAGACTGATATTGTCAATTTGGACACGATGAGAATGAATGAGAATGACTGACAATATCAGTAAAACATATTAAAATGATAAGTGTGATTTTTTTTCAGGACTTCTGGAGTGGGGACGCAATATTATTTGATGAAAAAAAAAATGTTCATTAACATTGTTGTTCTATAATTAATGTATTTATCACTAGTGTTTCATATATATTTTCTATGCATGTTAAACATTTTTTGGAACAAATATTCAACAGGCTCTTCCTCGGCTGCCTCCACTGACCTGAGCAGCTGGTCCTTGCTGAATCCGTCCAGAGGGTTCGGCCTGTAGGCGTCGGCCAGGTCGGTGACAGCCACGGCCCCCTTGCCGCCGAACGGCAGTTTGACCAGGAGGCCGACGGTCGGAAGGATGTTGGTCACCATCCCCATAGCAACACTGTGTTTCTCCAGCTTGTGGACACCTGGAATGGTAAACGGAAAGCAATTAGAAGCGCTTTTCCAGTCTGTGTTCACATACAATTCAACATTCATACACAGTCAAACTGAGGCAGAGGCTGCTGTACAAGGTAAACTAACTTTCATACACTGTTGCATCCGGAGTCATTTGGGGTTAAGCATGTTGTCCAAGGGATAATTTGACATGGACGACCGCTGCATCTCCAGAGCCACAGAATCTAATTAATTGTCGTCTCTTGATTTGAATAAACATCTGAGAGATTCAGATGACTAATCTACAGATCATAGGGTCAGCACTTTGAGCCCCAGCCCCTGCATTCAGCTTGTTGATAAGTCCTTGGTCAAAATACCTCAACTCCAAATGGCTCCCGCAGGCATATTAAAGTGTATGCAAGTCAGGTAAGTAAATAGCATGTGATTTAATGCAATAGGAACATAATGATAATGAGCTTCTCCTACCCGTGAGTGACAGCATTAAGCGTTGAGGTTTGGAGCTCACTTCCACCACTTTGGCGTTCACAGCTTGACCCAGCTTGTAGAGTTTTTCTGGGTGGCTGGCGTCCTGAAAATAAGTTTAAACAAATCACAGCAGTTACAAATGATGTTTTATTTATTCTCATTTTCTCCTAAGCTGTTATAATAATAGTACAAATAAATCGGACATGGACCAATTGATAGGAAAAACATACTGTTGGATTGGTGATCATGGCCAGCAGTTCAACTGTCCCGGTAACAGAAGGATCAGTGGTGACCTCCAGAGTCTTCCTCTCTGGAACAAACTGGGGACAAAAACATTAATACACTGCAGATCAGGAGAGCAGTTGTTTCTCTTTTCAAATCATTTATGATGAATGAAGAACTGCAAGAAAGAAAGAAAAGCAAGACGTTATGATTTTCCAGACTTACCTTTGACACAAAGCATTGAATTTGTTCCCCGACCTTATAGCCGTTTAGTTTTTCTTTTGTTGGAACTGCTTTGAAATCTGCGGTCTCATCCAGTTTGCTGTAAAAAAGAAAAAGCACAAATAAGAAACTGACGAATAAAAAAAAAGAGAGTAAAAGATAAAGAATACAAACGCTGACACATCCAAACACCACAGGGTTCTATTTCTGTAATGAGCATTTTATGATCTGTATAATATTTGATTAAAACAGAAGGAAACAGATATACACATCACAACGACTGGTTTTAAATTGAGAATACTGTTCATTTACTACTTTGGGAATAAATGATATTCAGGTAATAGTGCAGTATGATTACCTGGGTATGAGAGTGAGCTCAGGGATGGTGAATGTAAACTTGGGATGGGAGAAGGGCAAGAATCTGAAGAAACAGAAAAGGTGAGTTCAATACAGTTTAAATAACACATCATGGTCATGGCGCTACAACTATAAATGGAATTCTACTGACTAAATAAAATCATTTTGTTTGCTACAGACCGTCACATAAAAAGAATAGAATAAACACATAACTTTTATTTTTTCAATGGGATAATGTAAATAGCAATTCAAAAAGTTATCCTTCCCTTTGATTCTGTGAATATTACTATTGCAATATCAGTCAAAATAATGTCAATTCAAGTGTTTTTAAATGTTTAATTGTGAAGCCCTAGTAAAGGCAAATACTGACAACTAGGACATTTAGGAAAATCATTGCTTAACTGTCATGCAGCCTTTAAAACTAGGAAAATACACTTATTTTATATTAGAATATCAGAAGAGAAAGACAATATAAAGGATCATATCACAACATTGATATAATATCTATGTACTCCACAGCCCGGTGTCATAATAAATGTATGTAAAGTGAACCCTTCGGCAGTGTGTACCTCTGACTGGAGGCTTCCCGTCCTCCGATGACCCTGCCGGTGACCTCGCTGCCGACTTTAACGGAGGATGTGGGGAAGGACCCCTCACGCACATCTGCGACCTCCCCCACCTCGGACACGTGCACGCTGCCCGTGCTCCCGTCCTCCAATGTGACCATGATGGAGGTGGGCTTCACCTTCTTCACTTTGCCCCGCACGATGTCCCCGAAGCGATGGCCCTTGGTGCTCGTCAGGTTTTCTGAGACGGTGCGCTGCCGGTTGGGTGCGCTGCGCGCCCAGGACACCAGGGGGAGACCCTGCAGCGCCTCACAGCTGGCTTCTATCACCTCAGCTGCCAGACACATGCCTGCTTTCAGCCTCTCCGAGTCAGTCAGGAAGACCTCATTCAGGTGCCTGCTGGTCTGGATCACCGTCAGCTGGGCCGTGTCCTCCAGGGAGATGACGGCGAAGTCTTTGTCCACGTGCTGCACCATCACCGTGTACTTTGTTCCTTCAGTTAACTATGGAAACACGCATACAAATACACAAAGTCAAAAACTACAGGAAATGGTTATGTTCTGACATCTACAAAGACCATAGACAAAGATTGATCAGGCTGCTCCAAAGAAAGCAGTGTTGGGAAATTTGGATTTAATCAAAATATCCAAAGTAAAGTCATGTGTTAGTTTCATTTTAATACGAATAAATAATAATAATAATTTCTTTAGATACAAGTCACAAATTCATCTGTTTTAGGCAAATGTATGACTTACATGATCCCAGTAATCAAGTTTTTTTATATTAAATTGTAACAGTTTATCTTAAATTATCAGTTTTTTTAAAATCAAATAATAATAACTAACTAATATGCTTTAGTTCTAAAACAACAAAAGTAATACTCACAGATTTCTTCTTTGCCACCAGCTTGGGGAGGACAGACACATGGACCTGTCCGGACAGGATGTCAACATGGAGGACCACCGCAGTGGCTTTCTGTCCTGGGCTCAGATTAGCACCTGAAACATGATCTTGTTACATTTACAGATTTTGGCCAAAATAAATAAATCAACAATCTTCTAAAAGTATCAATGCTATATGTGACCCGCTCTATCGAAATCAAACGGAAGTCGCAACGGCTCATTTAAAAATAAACGTGGATTTGCGTAAACATTTTTCGGGGTTCGGGTGTTTTGTTTGATTTTAAACGAACAAAGTCTTGGCTTTCAGAATATGAAACTTTTATTTCCAAACTCACACGATAAATACATTCTTTAAGCTTGTAAAGGGAAGATGACAGGCAATCTGCTCTTCCGCAGAGCCGCCCCCCCTCCCTCCGGCTGACATTATGAATGTAAGCGTAGAGTAATCATAAATAACACGGCAGGGTCCGTTACAGCTTGTTTTCATCTGATTTCAATTAAACAAGGTCTTGCCTTTCAGAATATTAAACTTGTTTCGGCAAATTCAGATGATAAATAGAACTTTGAAGCTTGTAACGGCATCCCCCCCCCCCCCCAGACCAGTAATCCAAACGAAAATATCTTCCCTCCGATCAGATCGATGGATTCCAGAGAAGAGAAAAAATTTGAAGGCCTTTTTCTCAAAATGATGACTCGGTGACAGTCATTATATAATGTGACATATTTCGCTTAATATTTGGAGTACAAAAACAATCCTGATATCATTAGAAAGCTAGGAATCTCCTCTTTCCAGCAGTGTATACAACTCAAAATGTGTCTTCGGGTCAATGCGACTGATTTCGATAGAGCAGGTCACATATGTGAATTAGTTTAACTCATAGGGAGTGAGGGCCACAAGGGGAAACTCTGCAGCTCTGAAAAAATACCTGAGCAAGACAAGACCAATGAAAAATGCATTTGAATTATGAGTGTTTTTTTGTATTGAACCCACACCAGATAGCCTTGGCTGTATTAATGCTGTCCATTTAGGTTTTCATTTGCCTCTTGCAAGCCCTCCAACTTTATGAAAGTGGCTTCTTTTAAGACAATGATCATGTATTTCCTATTTTCCTGTCATCTCTTGCTCTCTCTATAAACAGTGTAAAGTCAACCTAAAATACTTTAATTTTATAAGAATAAAAATGTAGGTTCAATAATGCAGTGGTGTCTTTTAACACATCATTTAGTTTGATGCAATCCTAACTTAAAAAAAACTTAATAACAGTCTTTTTCTATTCTGCATGTCAGGACACTTAAAGAACGATATGTGATGCCAAAGAATCGTGACAGAGGAGTTAAATATTCAAACATTTCAAATAGTTCCTGGTGAAACACATACCCATGACATGGTGCTTGGTGGCCAGTATGGTGGCACGGGTCAAATCATCAGACTTAAATGTGGCGCCGCTTTCCTTGGAGCTAGTATCTACAGTCAGCTTCAGCTTCTCCCCCACAGCCAGAGCAGACAGCTGCTGGTGGAGATCACTGTTCTCTGAGAGGGAAACGGACACCACAAGAGGTTGGACGCAGTAGACAAACTTTCAATTACAAATTAAAAAAGGGATGAATTCTTACCTCTGCTAGCCAACCTTCCAGACACAGCTTTTCTCTCCTGCACGCCGTTGAAGAGTCTGGTCTCTGCATCGCCGTCCGGAGAGATGACCTCTGACATCTTCAGCGTGACCAGGAAGCGCCGTTTCTCCTCATCCAGGTTGGTCACTTTGGCGAGGACCGTCTGGCCCAGCTGGAAGGCAGACACCGTATCGCTGAGGAACTTGTTGGTCATGGCCTGAAAGAAAGAATAAATAAATAAATAAAAGTATTTCAGTGGGGAAATATGACGAAATAAATGATTGACCTAGGGAAAGGCGTATCGAACTGAATATCCGAGATTCATGGGTTACTTAACATTAAATAACTTTGATATTCCCCAGGACTTAAGTGGTAAATCTACAAGATAATGACTTCTTTGAGAGAATAAAGTCAATCATTTGCAAGAAAAAAAATACTATTCTCTGAGATTAAATGTAATATCAAATTTGTTCTCATTGCTTGACAGTAAATCTGATTGCAAAGTATAATCAGAGTATAATCCATCGCAGGAATAATAAGCGGCAAAGCAAAGACGTTTATCTAACCATTGCAAATAAAAAATGTAATTAAGTGATGTAAAAAAAGCATACATTTATCCAATTTCTGTTCTGATTTTTCACACAAATTACTTTATTACATAGGAATATTCTGTATTTTTCTTGTAATGTTCGACCTTTATTCTCGCAAATGTACTTCTTTAAACCTGCACATTTGAGATTGTTCTGTGAATATTAAACCCCTCTCTTACTGTTTTTTGTGATCTCTCTCTCTTTTTTTTTTTTTTTTTTTTTTTAAATCTACTCTGGGCTTAACATGAGATAGTTGGAAAGACAGTAAAAGCATTTTTCCGTCTAGAAACCCTTTACTCACCGACTTGGGTGCGAGCCCAAAGAGGCCGTAAGGGAACTCCACGAAGACGCCGTACGACATGATGTTCTTGATCCAACCGACCAGCTGCATTCCTACTGTGATCTCAGAGAAGTCCTTGGCCACCACGCCTTCCTCCAGAGACCATCGCACTGTTGGCTTCTTGCTGACGATCTTTAAAGAGGAGCAGCTCAGGAAAACTGGGAAGATGTTCCTTTCTTACCAAAGGGTAGCAACACCTTTCACACTGTACAGAACCAATCACACAAACTCTACTTTGTGATGTTTTGACAGAAAGGATACAACATGCTCTTTGGTCTTGCTGGAGCAGACGATGTTTGAGATGTTGTCTCCCTCCTGCAGGCTCTCCCACAGCAGAGGGCAGTTGGACATGTGATCGGAAAGGTGCATTGTGGGTAGCATGGCACGGTTTTCGTCAGGGAGGATGGCGACCTCCAGACCGTTGACTAACTTTTTCAGCACCTTGGCCTCCAGTTTCTACATCATACAAGTACACAGGTTGAGGACAACATTTGATAAGATAAGATTTTAAAAACCCAGAGAGACAAGGTCTTGGACTCACCGTCCCCACCTCACAGTCAAACTGGGGCTGGGGGGCTTCCTCTTTGTCTCCCTCCACTGCCGCCTTAAAGGACAGCGCCATCTTCTCCTTAGCGGGGTCACAATTGAGAACTTTAGCCTTTAACACCTGGGAAATCAATGGGAAACAAAAAAAGGAAATGAGTAATTGACAGCCAAAGGTTGGTTAACACTTAGATGCATTGATTTTGAAAATGTGGCCAATTTCATTTATTTTTTAAGTCTGACCTACAGATTCCGACTCTCTTATTTTTTCTAAGAACTACAACTGCCAGCCCACATTTTTCTCATTTAAATTGGAGATTTAACAGTATGTTCACAAACATTGACTTTAAAAATGTTTAAATGAAAATCTCAAACTGTATTCAGTTACAGACATCTTTCTAAACTAAACAGATCTTCTAATTAAATGTTTCAACTTACTTGACAAATAAAATCAAACTGAAAATAATGTGCAGTATATCCCACTCTGGCATTTATAAACCTAATATCATTTATATCAAATATGTATCCCGTGAGCCTGGGCCAATATAATGAAGATTTAAGGATTCCATCTGGTGGTGAAAAAGAAAATCTATACTAAATCAAACGCTAACTAAAATAAAAATTGTTTTGATGGGCTCTAAATTTGTATTCACTTCCTGTTTGTGTGGCTGTGACGTTATGGTCTGTACCGCTATGTGCGTGACAACAAGCCAAAATGCCAAAAGCAACCGGCAAAAAAAGAGGATAATTCATAATGGTTCCAACATGCTGAACAAAAGACAGAGAAAAGTTGGCGGATCATTTTGACCGAGATAATCCTCCTCACCTGCCCCACGTAGAAGACCTCCTGCGGGTTGACGATGGGCTCCGAGCTGAGCTCGTTGGTCGGCACCAGGCCCTTCACGTTGTTGTAGAAACGCATGATGCAGCCAAAGTCTTTGATGCAGACGATGTAGCCGTGGGAGACGCGGCCGGGACGTGCATCGCTGAAGCTGAGGAACAGCGGCAGGGGACTTTCCACCAGGGCCTTCTTCCTGGTCAGGCACAGCTTCTTATTCTCTGCGTCCACGGAGAGCACCTGGAGGAACATCATCACACAAACACAGCAGAATAAAACAAATATTCAAAATGACAGGTGAATCTGTAGGTTAGAGAATTTCTCTTTTGGATTCTTCACTGACCCGACATTTGATCTTCATGCCCTCTATGTACTTCTTCTCTGGGTTCTTCAGCAGGATGTCGGACAGGTGTGTGCGGGGCACCAGGCCTTTGATGTGGTCAGACACATTCACCATCATGCCGTGAGGCAGCAGGACTGACACCGTGCCCTGAGAGGGGGAGACGGGGGACAAAGTGAGAGACAATAAACACAGCGAGTCCAGAATGAGTTATGAATAAATTGTTCATAAGTGAAAATATATTTTTCAAAAATATATTGTTACCAAGCATAAACTTCCTCACTAAATTGATTTAAAATGTTCCAGATAACTACACCAGGCACAAAATACAAAATCATTTCTGCCTCAAGAATTTGATAGAAAAATAGTATGTATTTAAGAAATGTGACTACTGTATATAAAAACAAATTGTCTTATTGAAAAGACTAGTATGGAATCCATTTCTGCCAGTAAAATAAAATAAATGACTTCGTATTGCACAATAATGAGAAACCTATCTATAGAAACTGGGTTATTATAACGAGAAGGTTTGTCATTATAATGACTTATAGGATTTTTTTTTTCAACACCTGACTTGCTATTTTTAACTGGAGAAAAAAAATATCCAGGGAATAATTATTTCCTCTCTTGTCTAGGCAACCTCAGAGTAATGACAGTACTACAGAAAGCTGCTGGTCACCACTATAGGCAAATAAACTCATTTCTCAAAATGTTAAACAATTACTAATACTACATCACTATCTGAAATTACAAGTCATTTAATTCCACATTCTGATTGGATTGGATTATTTTATGGTGCAAAGAGAAATAGTTTTATGCACAAATGTCAAAAAATGTGTTCCTTTCCTAATACCTAAAAACCCACAGATTTGACTAAATTCATTAGTGGTATTAGGCATCCTGTCAGTGCACACAAATATAGGATTTATAATATATCATACTAAAACTAGCTATAATAGATTATACATCATATTGCATGATTTTATCGTCCCTGTCCTGCAGGAATCTTTAAAAAACGAGTGTTTTAATTTGTTCTCACCTCTACAACCTGTCCGGCCTGAAGATCATGATATCTGAAGAAATGCTTTGAAATCACACTCCTGAAAACAGGACAGAAAAAGGTTAGTCAACATATCAAATAAGAGTTGGGAAGTTGTTGTCAACTACACAATATCACTCAAATGAGGTAACACTTACTTTCGCAGACTAGCAAAGTGAATTTGGTCCATGGGGCTGAAGTCCATGATCCTGCAGATGTGCTCAGTCCTGGCCAGCACTCGGTTTTCATTGGACAGCTCGCTAGACTCCTTAACATGGTTCCTCTGTGATGAAGGATACATTTAAAAAAGGACCCTTATAATGCTTATTTTCTGATTCATACATGTATTTTAACTTTTTTATAATCATGTTTATATACTTTACTCTTCAAAAAACACATTAGTTTTAGGAATCTACATGTATTCACCATCCGTCTCAAACGCTCTGTTTTAATGCCTGTCTCTTTAAGACCTGAAGATGCTTAGACTGCTCTGATTGGTCAGCGATACAGGGTCTTTCAAATCAAGTATCAATGCACCATCAGCAGACAGTGTAGCTGCGCTTTCTACATGTATAACATCGTAGTTGGGACATCACAACTATACCTAGTTCCTAACGGTATGTTTGAAGACAGTTTTTAAATATGTGCCATTTTCATTTACTTGTGGACCAAGCAATGTGTTACTTTCACAGTATTTATGTTCCACTTAACCATTATAATAATAATAATAATAATACATATAATCTCACTATTTACATTATGGAGCCTTTAAGTTATTAACCCAATGCTGAGTCAGAATTTTTTTACAGAGAGTATTTATTCTACTTAAGACTAAAATTTGCTTAAAATATTTAAAAAGCGTCCCCCTGACTCACATGTACGAAGGCCATCGTGTTGTCAGGCAGTTCCAACAAGGCTCCAGACATGTGGTGCATGGCGGTCATCTTGCAGTCCTTCACAACCTCTCCGATGCGGTCTCCTCCAGCAGGAGAGACGTTGATTGAGGACCCGGGCTGAGTGAGGAAGGTGCGCAGGCTCAGGCCCACCAGACGGGTGGAGGGATCCACATACAGCACACAGGCTCGCACCTGGTGGATTAATGCAAAACAGGCGGCCATGTTTATACTTGAATATAAGCAGATGTAAAACCATTAATAATTCAAATGTTTATTATTTATATCTATAATGTAGAAGCCAACAGGATCAATGTTCAATGTCAGTCTTACCTGGGTGCCCTCGGTGTAGCTGTCTGTCTGTTCTGGCTCCATGTGGAGAAAGTCCACCTGGCCAGTGAAGGAGGACAGGAAGTCCAGGAGCAGACCATGTTTGGTCACCTGCAATACAAACAAAAATACTTTATACAAATGAAGCAATGCTACTGCTGAAGATGTGAAATTGACTGTAAGAGCATATCAGTCACAGAAACTGTTTTCCTCGGAGAGAAGATGTATTCATTACCAAAATAAAAGCTTTCTCTACCTTTTTGATGGTGGCTTTGACCAGAAGTCCAGGCAGCAGGTTAGTGAGGTTCCAGCCTTGTTCGGATTCAGCACAGGCCTGGGTCGGGGTGCTCAAAGAAAGGCGGATCATGCGCCCATCGTTTTTTACTTCGTCCACTCCACAAGTGACGTTCTGACCCACTTTCAGCTCTGGAGAGACAAGAACAAACGCTTTAGACATTAATCCATGA